>NW_024412453.1:1933933-2017141 GCF_014898765.1 Herpailurus yagouaroundi
AAAAAAAAAAAAAAATAGGGAAGATCTACAAACTGGGCTTGCATTCCCATTTAACAACAATTGTCTGGAGTGAGGCGGCAGCTTTAAACAGAGTACATGCGCTCCAGCTGGCCACAGTTCCCACCTCACCTGCTGAAGACGTTTGACTTTGCATCTCTGTCTCTACGAAATAAATGTGTACTCACTACAAACATCACAGCTGTCGGGAGGATGTGTCGTGGACCCCCATCATCTCATCAACTGAGTGACCACTTGAAAGGATCAAGCAGAAAAAGTATTGATTTAAAGCAGTGATTCTTACCCTTTAATGTGCATGCGAATCACCTGGGGTCTTGTTAAAATACAAACTCTAACTCGGTAGACCTGTCGAGGAGCCTGAGACTGCGCGTGTCTAACGAGCCCCCGGTGATACGGATGCTGCTGAACCAAGGACCACACTTGGAGCGGCAAGGGGCCAGGGGGCTTTGGCTGGCCCGTTAGCCTCAGGAGTCAGAGTTGTTCTAGGATAGGACCCCGTCCTCTCTCCTGAAACAGAGCCCCATCTAATTGGGAGTCCGCCCTGGGTTTGGGCTGAGCCGGGGGCAGCAGCTGAGCAAAAACTGGTGTGTTGAAAACCGATTCCTTCCAGAGTTTTGTAGAACTTGGGGAAAGTAGAGTAGCACTTAATCAATGCCTAGCATGAGGCCCAGGTCATCCCAGCTAATCCTCAACCCCCGCCCCACACCACCTCCCCCCCCGCAACAGCAGACTAAAAGGTAGAAGCGTAGGGGGTAAGAAGGTAGGCCGTGGAGCCAAAAAGCCTAGGTTCACATCCCAGTCTGCCACTGGTTAGCAGTGCTGCTCTGGGCAAGTTACTAGCCTCTCTCTGCTTCATTCCATTTTCCATCAGGAAAATTGAGGATTGTAATAGTACCCACCTCATGAGATGTAACAGGGTGACAACATGGATCGTGCTCAGGACAGTGACTGGCATATGGTAAGTGGCCAACCAATACCTGCTATTATTAATACCCCTTTTTACAAATGAGGAAAACAAGGCTAGGAGAAGTTAATTTGGTCACACATTAAAGGGTGGGCCCAGTTTTCTTTTCAGTGACCATAGGGAGTAAGGACAAAGAGGCCTGTGTGATGAGGCCGTGTCCAGAAACACAAAGAGCCCACACTCTCCTTCCAGGTCCTTTTCTATCCTACTCTGCAGCTCACTCTTGTCCAGGAGGCAATGGCACATGGTAATGATAATAATGATAAATAGAATTTATTGACTATGCACATCATCTCATTTACTCCTCACAACAATCTTATAATGTAGGTACCATTGCACTGTTTTTCCTCTGCTTTGCAGATGTGTGTCTGGAGACGTGCCCAAGGTCACCTACCACAAAGTATTAGATCTAGGACCCAAACTAAGGCAGTGTAACTCCACGACCCAGCGGGCTATACTACCTGGATAAAAACTAGATGTACAGATGGCTTTGCTGATGACCTTTATCGATCACCTAAGGAAGACTTAAGACCAATTCTATATAAACCCTTCTAGAAAATAGAAAAGGGAGGGGCATCTGGGTGGCTCAGTCAGCTAAGTGTCTGACTCTTGGTTTTGGCGCAGGTCATGATCTTGCGGTTTGTGGGTTGAAGCCCCACATCAGGCTCTGTGCTGACAGTGTGGAACCTGCCTGGGATTCTCTTTCTCTGCTCCTCCCCCACGCACTCATTCTCTCTCTCTCTCTCTCAAAATAAATAAATAAACTTAAAAAAATAAGATGTCTATATAACAGCAACAGATAATCAGAATTGAAATAAAATTACATTTACAGTAGCATAAAAAATATGAAATACTTAGAAATAAATATGACAAAAGGTGTGAAATACTCATACAGTGAACATTACAAAACATCACTAAGAGAAGTTTTAGAAAACCTAAATATAAATTAAGAGATACACTATGTTCATAAAGATTCAGTATTGTTAAGATGATGTAAATTCTCCCAAATGGATCTATAGTAACCATGCAATCCAAATAGAAATCCCCAGTAGGCTTGTGTGTGTGTGCGTGTGTGTGTGCGTGCGTGTGTGTGTGTGTGTGTGTGTGTGTGTGTGTATGTAGAAATTGAAAAGCTCTAAAATATATATGAAGGGGTGCCTGGCTCAGTTGGTTGGGCATCCGACTTCGGCTCAGGTCATGATTTGAGATTCTTGGGTTTGAGCCCCACGTGGGGCTCTGTGCTGACAGCTCAGAGCATTGAGCCTGTTTCGGATTCTGTGTCTCCTTCTCCCTCTCTGCCCCTCCCCTGCTCACTCTCTGTCTCTGTCTCTCTCAAAAATAAATAAACATTAAAAAAAATTGAAAATAAATAAAATGTATATGTAAATGCAAAGGGCCTACAAGAGCTAAAACAGCCTTGGGGGAGCAAAAATGAGGTAGAGTACTAACACAATCTGATTTCAAGACTTATTATAAAGCTGTAGTAATTAAGACAGTGTGGCATTGGCCTAAAGATAGAAAAATAAATAAGTAGATGATTGAAACAGAATAAAAGGTCCATAGATAGACCCACATATATATGGACAATTTGTAGCAAAAGCACAGGGACAATTTAGTGGAGAAAGGATAGAGCCTTGAACACACAGTTTTAGAACAATTAGGTGCTTATATGCAAAAAGAAAAATGAACTTCTATCCATACCTCACATCAGATATTAAAATTAACTCAAAATGCATCATAACTCTAAATAGAAAACTTAAAACTTTACAACATTTGGAACATAGGAGAATACCTTTGTAACCCTGATCTGGGAAAGGTTTTTCAGATTCATCATCAAAAGCATGATCCATAAAAGGACAAACTGGACTTGATGAAATTTTAAAACCTGTGCTCTTCAAAAGACCTTGTACAAGAATGAAAAGCAAGCTGCAGGCTGAGAGGATCAGAGAGCTGCTAAATCCCACAGCTGATAAAACACCTGTATCCTGAGTATATTTAGGACTCTGGGGGCACCTGGGGGGCTCAGGTAAGTGTCCAAATCTTGATTTTGGGTCAGGTCACGAATTTACAGTTGTGAGATCAAGCCCTGTGTGGGGTTCTGTGCTGGGCATGGAGCCTACTTAAGATTCTCCCTGTCTCTCTTTCGCGTGCTCTCTCTCTCTCTCTCTCTCTCTCTCTCTCTCCCTCAGATCCTCCCCTGCTCACATGCACTCTCTAATAAAAAAATTGTTTTTTAAAAAAGAAATCTTAAAACTTAACAAGTCAACAATAAGCCAATAAAAAACAGTGAAAATATCTGGACACATCACCAAATAAGACATATCGATGGAAAATAAGTACATGAAAAATAACTCAATCTTTACTGTCTAGAGATACGTAAATTAAAGTCAACATCCCACTACTATTCTTACTAGAATGGTTAAAACTTAGACTGACCATACCAAGGGTTGGCAAAGATGTGGAGAAAACAGAAGCCTCACACACTGCGGATGGGAACATAAAATAGTACAGTTACTTTGGAAAACAGTTTGTCAGTTTCTCAAAAAGTAACAATGTACCTATCATATGAAACAGCCATTCCACTCTTAGATATTTTCCCAAGAATAAAAGGATATGTCCATAAAAAATATGTACTTATGTTCATAGCAGCTTTATTTTTAATAGTCCAAAACTTTAAAAAAAACAAATATCCATCAACAGGTGAATTATAAACTATGTGTACTAACACATGTATAAAATGGAATACTATTCAGCAATAAGAAAGAGTGCAACATTGATACATGCTACAACACGGAAAAACCTCAAAGTCATTATGCTATGTGAAAGAAACCAGACCAAAAAAAAGTGCAGAGTACATTATTTTATTTTTTATAAAATTGTAGGAAATGCAAACTCATGCACACCGACAGAAGGCAGATCAGGAGTTGTCTGGGAAGGTGGGTACAAAGGCTTACAGAGCAGCACAGGAAACTTCTCAGGGTGATGCACATGTTCATTACCTTGACTGTGGTGATGGTTTCACTGGTGTGTATGTAGGTCAAAACATCAAACTGCATACTTCATTTAAAAAATATTTTTTAGGGGAGCCTGAGTGGCTCAGTCAGTTAAGTGTCTGACTTCGGCTCAGGTCATGATCTTACAGTTCATGGGTTTCAGCACCGCGTTGGGCTCTGTGCTGGCAGCTCAGAGCCTGGAGCCTGCTTCAGATTCTGTGTGTCCCTCTCTCTCTGCCCTTCTCTCTCCCTCCCTCTCTCTCTCTCTCTCGCTCTCAAAAAATAAATAAATAAATAAACATTAAAACAAATTTTTAATAAATAAATACAAATTTTAAAAAATTTAAGTGTTTATTTTTGAGAGACAGCACACAAGCAGGGGAGGGGTATAGAGAGAGAAAGTTCATGCAGGGCTTGAACTCACAAACTGTAAGATCATAACCTGAGCTGAAGTCGGACACTTAACCAACTGAGCCCCCAAACTGCATACTTCATGCAATTTATTATATATCCAGTACTCCTCAGAAAGACTGGTAAGTATAATAAAAAATTTTTAATTGGATGGATAGATGGGTGGATGGATGGATGGACAGATGGATGGACGGATGGATAGATAGGTGGTAATGGGTGGAGGGAGGGAGAGAGAGAGGGAAGGATTCCCTCTCCCTTTACTTTTGGCCTAAGAAACAGGACATTTCCTCACTGGATTTTTCAACAAGCTTTCCTATCACCTTGGGGCTCATTTGTCTCTGTTCATACTGCATTTATTGTCTGTCCTAACCCCTGCCACCCTTAGGACCAAACTTTGATCACTAATTGCACTGTTATTAGATTGGATTCCCTCTGGGACTATACAACCTTTATTAGTTCAGAGCTTTTCATTCTCTTATCTCACCAAGCTCCCAGCACCAACCTTAGCACACACAAAAAAGGCACTCAATAAAGATTTTTCTGGTTAATTGATTTACTGATTAGTTAATTGGAAAGGCTATAAATTCTATAAGGTGTTGTTTTAAAAATCCAATGGGATTTAGGGAATTGGGATTTTACTAAACTGCTTACCTTTAAGAAAAAAAAAAGTATTGGATCTCTGACTTCCAAGTTTTTCCACAATTGCCCCATAATGCTTTTATAATCAGAAAACTGGCTCTAAAAATACCTAAATAAGTACACATACCACTCAAATTTTAAAAACAACAGCCCCATCAGGTTCATTGGCAACTCTAGCAAATCAGACTGAGTATTTTCACTGTCTGTGTTATGCCAGAGGTTGGCATCCCACCCTCCTCTCCTCTTTAAGCTTAAAGTGCTTCTGGAAGATTCCAGTAGAAACCACAGAGTGAACTGAAACAATGGATTCATGAAACAAGGCAATCAGGAAAGGGAGCCAAGGCCAACCAAAGTTGTCTGCTTAGACAAAAGCTCTGATCTAGCAAATTTCTCATAAAGTTCCATCTATATTTATAGCTTTGGAAAGCTTTGGGGAGCATGGAACACTCAGGTTGGTGGAATCCTGGCTCTGAGAGGTACTGGGAACAAAGTGTTCCCTCCTGGAATAGATGGCAAGACAGTCAAGTTGGGCTTCTGAATCCTTCCTGACCTCAGAGGAGACTTTTGGCTTCTCTGGGCCTCCGTTTCTTCCTTTATTTAATGGAATTTATTTTTTCCTACTTGACTTATAAAGCATACAGTAACAACAACCACCACTTATTTAGTTAGTACTTATTATGTTTAAGGGTCATTTCATTCTTAAAAACAGTACTCTATTCAATGCCCATTGAATAGATAGTGTAACTGAGGTGTGTGCAGATTAAGTGATTCACTCAGGTTCCCACTGCCAAGTAAGTGGTTGGTGAAGGATTTGTAGTTGGGTCTATTTGGCTTTAAAGCTTAGGTCTCAACCTCTAAACAGCTGTGGGGTTGAGATTAAATGTGATAAAGACAAACAAAGAAACAGAGGAAACAACTTTCTTGAGCCTCTTTTACAAGCCACGCACTTCACACCTGTCACAACTATGAATTGCTCTCAAATATTAAGGTCTAAACCAAATACAATCCAGCTGAAACCCCACTGCACCCCTACAAAAGAAGGTTCTCAAGAAGTTAACCATCACTGATCCTACACTCCATCATTTTTCAGGCCCCCCTTCTTTCTGGAGTCCTAAAAAGCCCTAAGTCGTATCAGTGGTTGGCTTCTCACTGAGCATCCAGGGGTTCCATCTGCTCTGCTTCACGGGGGTAGGAGGATCACCAGGGAACCACTGCCCCCCCTCCCCAGAGCCAGCCTCGGGAGTATCCTCCCTCCATGGCTTCCCAGGCTCCTACCCATAGTGCCTGCTCTCCAGAGACAACCTCCCAGGCACTGCTTTTGAGTAAAGACCTCTGAGGACCAGGTAGTAGCTATCGTCACCATTAATATTTATTATGTACCTATTATATCCAGGTAGGGTGTTAAACTCCTTAAGTACATTATTCCACTTAATCTCACAACAACTGAGAAGTGTTACTGCCCCAGTACTGCAGATAAGAAAACTAAATCTTGGGGTGCCTGGGTGACTCAGTCAGTTGAGCACCCAACTCCTGACTTCAGCTCATGACCTCAGGGTTGTGGGATGGAGACCCGAGTTGGGCTCTGCACTGGGCGTGGAGTCGGCTTAAGATCCTCTCTCTCTCTCTCTCTCTCTCTCTCTCTCTCTCTCTCCCCTCCCACCCCTTTCCCCTGCCTGCACTCTCTATCTCTATCTCTACCCCTCTCTCAATCTCTAAAATTAAAAAAAAAAAAAAATTAATTTAAAAAAACTCAGCTCTAAAAAAAAAAAAAAAAAAAAAAATTTAACAAACAGCTCTAGGGGAAATGTTTGCCCATGTCCCTGGTGTAAATACTCCCACCAGGGCCAATTTCAGGATACCATTGTGATGTCACAGGCCTCAGATATGGGAGGAGAGACACAGGGACATACTGCCATATCACTGTCACCATGCAGATATAAGAGACATAAATAGCCTCAGGAGCACAGATAACAGTAAAAGGGAGTAAAATAGCAAGGAATCAATAAGTTTTGAGTACTCACTACCTTTGGTTTCAACATAACTTGTAAGTACAAGTTTATAGAGTTTAATTTTTGGTAATGAGTGTTTTGAACAACCAGCTCACACAATTCCTGATAATTAAACAGTTCGCTTTCAAGAGCTTGTTCTGGCTTTAGCATGTAACTGGTAGGGACTATTAGTACCATTTGGGGGCAGGAGGAAACAAAGGCACAGAAAGGCTGGGTAACTTGCAGAAAGTCACACAGCTCAGAAGGGGCAAAGTCAGTATTCAAACCGGGACAGTCTGGCTCCAGAATCTGTGCTCTCAACCATGTCCCCTAAGGCTTCTCCTGCAAAAGCGCCGGGTCTTTCTGTCTAGACTGTCAGCCCACAGGTTTTCTTTTGTGCTCCTCTCGGGAAATACAGCCGGTGCATTTGATGGAAGACTCACAGAAGTGCTCTGGGCTTTCGTGCAGCATCTTCCCAAGACCTTGGGCAGGAGTGGAGGCCTCCACCTGCCTCAGCAGCACAGCTCTCGGGCTCTGGGGCCCTGCGATCGGCTGCAGACGCCCCACCTGGCCGAAATCCACGTCTGGCGGGCAGGGCCTTGCCCTCGAGGCCCGACTGCGCCTGCGTTCAAACCGCACATCCATTATGGAAAGGAGGGTCCCTTAATGTAGCGCAAATTATAGCTGGAACACAAGCAAATTGCCGGCTTTTACTAGCACATAAACTGAGCGGAACCTTTGAGATAGATCCGCATTACCCTAAACGGCATCCATAATTCATACCTGCAGCAGAAATGCTTCCCCCTCCTAGGGCTGGAGCAGATCTATTATTGATGGGCCCCTTAGAAGGCCACGACAGAGTGTTTCTCATGCTCTAGCCATCTGCCAGCATGGTCAATTCCTCAGGCGGCGGCAGCACATTTATTCATCAGAATCAACTCCCAATTAGTTTCCTAGCAGGACCCGGGGGGGATTTATTTGAGGAATCAAAGTGAGTGTTTCTAGAACAGTACCCCCATCCCCACCCCTGCGACGCTAATCAATACATACAGAACCAGCGAGCAGCAGGCCAGCATTGGTTTCCGCTCAGAAATGCTGCTGCCTTTGGAAATCACGGGGAGCAAACCGAAAAAGCTACAGAGCTCCTCCCTCGGCACAGAGGGGTGGGATGGCCAGGGGCTTCTTGCAGTCCGGGGAGAAGTCACTGGGTTGTCAGAGCACAGACCTCACCGGATGAAAAACACTTCTGAGATGCCAACTATATCCTAGGCTCTTCGTGAAAATCCTTAGAGAAACTCTGTAAGATAGGTATTGATTATATTCCCCTTTTATGGGTGAGGAAACTGAGACTAAGTAACTCAGCCAAGGTCACACAGCTGGTAACTGGCAGTACCAAGATTCTGAGCCCAGAAAAACTGGATTCCAAAATGCAAGGGCTTCACCACTACTCCATGCTGCCACCTGGAGGCGGAGGGAAGGGAACCCACAACAAATCCCTAAAGAAATCTGGACATTCAGCTACCATAACACAACAGGTTGACAAAAACCCCACCTGACTGGTTAAGTAAATGCCTTTTTTTTTTTTTAATGCTTATTTATCTTGAGAAAGAGAGCGAGAGAGCAGGGAAGGGTCAAACAGAGAGGAAGAGAGAGAATCCCAAGCATGCTCTGTGCTGTCAGCGCAGAGCCAGACAAAGGGCTCAGTCCCACGAACTGTGAGCTGAAACCAAGAGTCAGCCGCTTAACCCACTGAGCCACCCAGGTGCCCCAATGCTGTTTTTTTAATGTTATTGCTATTTTATATTGCGATTTATTATTTTACAAAATGCCTAATTTTTAAATGGCTACATGAATTAATGGCTATTAATAAACACCAATGGTTTAAAAAGACTAAATCTTTTTAAGGGAGGATTTGGGGGGGTGTGGAGGATAAATCATGAAAGGGGTACCCAGAATTTAAAAGGCTGAGAAACACCGGACAAAGATATAGCTATAGCTATAGCTGGAAAGAAGCACTCATGAAGCACTCATGTCTGTTACACATCTTCCTAGAACCAAGCTCTGCCTGGCACAGGGGACACAGGAACCAATAAGGCATAGATTCTAACGTCCCCAACAGACTAGTTAGACAGACAAATGATTAACTGGCGGAATAACGCTGGGCTGGATGTAAACAAGCCTCCCCACAACCATGCCCTTTCTTTCCTGCGCAGGGGCTGCCGGCACAGCACTTTTCCACATGAAAGTCGCGATCCCATGGCACTTTGCTTGCCAGTGTGCTTCTGCCACAAGACGCTAAGCTCTATGGGGGCAGGAACTGAGTTGGGTTCAGTTTTGTACCCACCGGGGCTCAGTACAGTATCTGAACACAGTAGGTGCTCAATGAGTGCTTGTGGAATGGATAAATTAATGAATACATAAGTGAATAAAGTGTTAGAAGGTAAGACCAGGAAATGAGAGCAGACTGACAACTCCCGTAGGCAAGCCTGGCTGTGGTCTATAAACACTGAGCCCAGGACTGTTACCCTACGCTGGCTCTCACAAAATCTAAGCGGTGTGTTGCATTGAGGACCGGACCCCATAAAGAGAGGATCACTTGCTGGTTAAGTAAATGGGAAGGGCACTTACCTCCGTTCCTCCTGACTTGAAGGAAGACAGGCCTCCTGCACAAGGCTGGTTTCTGCATCTCTTTCTAGATCTTACCCCTTTCGTTAATTTTCTGCCCCCTGTTTTCTCTACCTTTAGCGGGAGCCTCTTCTCCAAGTTTTCCTCCTCAGTGCCAAAACAATAGCTCAAATCTCCTCAAAGTTAAAATAATGCAAGTGAGACTCCTCTATAGCAACTGCCCCTTCCCGCCTCCCAAAGCCAAGCATCTCATCTACACTAAGAAGCTGTGCTTCCATCCAGGCCCGTAGGGGGCGCCATTCACATTGTGCTAGGCAAGGACCACAGGTCTGGGAGCACAACTCTACAGAACAGTGCGAAAGAAGCCCCAGGAGTTGAGGTCCACTCACTCCTCAATCCGCTGCTCTCTGGTTCCCAGCATGGCACTGAGACTGTTCTGAGTATGGTCAGAAATGACACTATATTGCCAAGCCAGATGGGCATTCTGAGTTGTGATCTTACTTGCCTTCTCTGCAGACGGTTAGCACAGTTGTCTCTTCCCTCGTTCTCCACCCTTGGCTTCCACGGTTCCACTCCCTCTAGTTTTCCTTCTCTCTCTCTTTCTCTGCCTGCTCCTCTGTCCCCTCTACCTGTCCCTCCACCTGTCCCTTGCTGCTTGGTTCTGTTTATCTTCTCCTTCCTTCCACTCTTTTCTCGGTGATCCCATTCAGGTCTTGGCCTTTCACTGCCTCTTCAGCACCAAGAACTCACAGCCCTGCATTGTCTGCTGAGCTCCAGCCCACCTGCTTCATCTGCCAGCTCTTGTCCCCATCTCCCAAATCCAAACTGTCAGCCAACTCCTACTGATCTGACTTCTTAACTACTTTCTGAATCTACTTTCTTACTATCCCTACTGTGACTGCCTGAGTTCAGACCCTCTCCTGGACTCCTTGCGTGCATTCTGCCCTCCCCATACCTATCCCATCCAGCTGCCAGTGTGACTTTTCAGTAGAACGAGGTTCCTGCACCCTTCATCTCTTTAATACTTCCTCATCCTCACCCCCAGAGAGGAAATCTTTCGTCTGCACTAAATCAAAATACCATATTTCATCCAATATAAAACACTCTGATGCTGGCACTTTTTTGATTTTACAAGAAAATGTCAAAGGAAACTCCTCATATAACGCGGCTAACATCACTTGTAAATGCACAGAGCAGGGAGAAGGGAGGGAGAAGGAAGTAAGAAAGAAAGGAAGAAAGAAGGGAAGGAAGAGGGCAAGAGACAAGAATGTGTACTTCCAAAGAGCCCATCTAAGGTAATTCTCTGTGGACAAATGGGACCCACAGTTGGGACACCATCCTCTGGATTCTGAATATACCCATGATTGGCTCCAAGCAAGACTGGTTCTTTCTGGTGATGGGCCGGGTCCTTCTAGATACAGTGGGTCATAAAGGCAGTTCTACAAACGTAAATTCAATCTCATTGTTAAACTCTTCAGAACACTTCAATGCCCCTATCTCACATGATCTATAGGAGAAAATTCAAAATGTGAAAGAGCATTATGAGGTCAGGACTTGGAGAATGTTGAAAATATCCCAAGACCCTGGCATACTTCCCCACTTCTCCTCTCCAGACAGCTTATAAATAGCAGCTACTATTGCGGTAGGTGCAAGGAGGTGAGTGAGATGCTGCCATGTTGATTGTGTCTGGCCCGGCCTGCCCAAGAGGCCAGCACCCCATCATTCCCCAATAAATCAGGAGGTCATTTTTCACTGAACTGAAACTCAATACTCCCATCGTTTTCTCCCCTAACCAGCCCCGAGATTGCTCTGTGCTCTTTATTACCTTTCAATGACTTAAGCCCCTGAACTGAATAACTTCATCAAGGTGTCAACCTAAACAGATTTTCCCCATAATGGCCCAACTCTCACAGGTTCTTAATGAAAAATATTGATTCCCAAGGATTAGTTGCAGATTTATGTGTTGGGATGCTGATCTCTCTGTCACCTAGCACCGTATCAGTGGATGAAAGGACCTAGTTCCCCTTCATGGTTTTAAAAAAGCAATCACTGGCTATGTCAAGGGGCAGCTTAGGTCCAGAAAAACAAATAAAATTCTGTGTCTGGATCACATGGAATACTTAACAGATGGGGGGCAGGGGCACTGAGACACCTGTCTTTCCTCATTAGTATCTTCACTGGTTGGGCTCTTGGGAGACTGGGCACAGGGAAGCGACAAGCAGCCCTCCTGGTATGACTGATCCTGGGGACACAGTCTGGAGAAAAGCACACTGTGTACACCCTGTCTGGGGCTGGAGACACCAACTGGAAGGAATTCAGCAGCTGCTGTCTCCAAGTGGCATTCAATCAACACCAGCCTAAGGTTGCCTCTGCCAACTCGCTGTGTTAAATGTGGCTCTCGGGGGATGAAATTGAGGCTCTGGCACCTGAAACCTCAACAAGCTGCACAGCAGGATTTCTCCTGTCACCCAGAGGTGGCTGGAATGGAACATGATTCATTCTCTACTTGGTAAATACCTAGTGAGGGTCTATTATGTGCAAAGGACTGTGCTAGGCACCAAGGACCCCATAGTCAGCCACAGCAGATAAGGGGTCCCACTCTCACGGAAAAGGCAGACCAAAAAGAAACGATCACAAATAAACACAGAACTGCAGCTGTGACAAGATGATGGGGATGTGGACAGAAGACTCTAAGAAGTGAGAAGGTCAAGAGAGATCTCTTTGAGAAAGTACTGGTCAAGGTAACACCAGAGGATAAGGAGTCCATTGAAAAAGCAAGGAGGGTAGGGAACATTCAGGTATATTCAGGTAGAGGAAGTATCAAGTGCAAAAGCCCTGTTTTGGAGGGAGCCCAACACCAGCTGTGTGGCCAGAGTGCAGAGAGTGGGGAGCATGGCCTGAGAGGGCTCTGGACAGGCCGGCAGGGGCCAGACTGTGGATTTGAGCCCCAATTCTAAGAACAACAGGAAGCCACTAAAGGGTTTTAAGCAGGAGGGTGAGCCAACCTGACCAGATCTACACTTAGCAAAGACCCTCTTTGGCTTCTCTGTGAAGAATGGATGGAAGCAGGAGAGAGACTCGGGGGGTTGGGGGGGGACAGTGGTGGTCTGGGTGGAAGATGAAGCCAGGATGCTGCCAGAGAGGGAGAGACATGGACAGAATCCAGGAATACTTTGGAGCAAAAACCAACAGGCACTGGTACTGAACTAATGTGAGGTGGGGGTAGGCTGAGGCAAAGGAGGGGACAAGGATGACTCTCAGACTTCTTGTCCGAACTGCTCCTTCTCTGAAGTCATAGCCTCCTCACTTGGGGCCATCAAGGCTTCTCTAATCCTGGGAAGCTCCTACAGCAGGCCTCACAAAGGTCTTCCGCAAAGGGACAGATAGAAAGCGTGTCAGTATCTGAAAGTCTCTGTTACCCAGCTCTGCTGTTTCGAAGGAAAAGCAGCCACAGACCACAGGTAAACAAATGGGTGTGGCTGTGTTCCAGTTAAAACTTTATTTACAAAACAAGTGGCCAACAGGATTGGCCCTTCTGGCTAGAACCTGGAGGAATGTGAAAACTGGCCTCAACTCCTAAGTTCCCCAGTCCCAATGAGCTAGAGGATTCCACTGAGCCTCCTGGGGTGGAGAAGGGCGGAGTCCAACACCTTCCAGAAAGGAAACCCAGGACAAGTCCTTCCTATACATCTTCACCTGTACTTGTAACAGAATCTTACAGAAACACCAGAAGGGCACCCAAGAAACTAATAAGTGCTTATCTGTACGCCTGGGAGAGGGAGGAGACTTTCAGGTGTACACCTTTTGTATCATTTTGATTTTTCAACCAGCGGAAGATACCACTCAAGCATTATCTACTCAAAAAACTAGTAAATAAATTTCTTCATAAAACACACTCTGTTTCTATATGGGCAGAAATGTCTCCAGTTGTCCACCATTAGATTTTAACTATTGAAAAAGACCTACATTTATCCCTAGAGTCACAAGCTAAAATTAGGCAGGGGGCAGGTTTTCAAGCGGTACTGCACTTGAACTGCTGAGTTGGCTGTGAAAAATGAGCAAGAGCACCCTTTTCTGGTTTGGTTCTCAGGTCTGCTCTCTCAGTTAGGAGAAGTCTGCTTGCATCCTCTCTTATGTTTTTAACAACTCTCCATCTTCAGGTAACAGCACCCACTTTTACTTGAGGAACCCCCTCCCGCATCGGCGACCGTTTGGTGGCTCTGTCAGTCAAGAGGGTCTGCCCGCCCAGATGCTGGTCATGTGACCCAGGCTAGGCCAATCAGATTCCCTCTCCCCGGACCGAGCCCAAAGGGGATCCTGCAGAGAAGAAAAAATTGTAAAAGTGCCTTGAAGGGTTTTGTCAGTTCCTGTTGCCTAGATCTTTGGAGCAGCTCTTTCTCTAAAGGTATGAGTATTGACATTTGTTTCAATTTTAATTGTTTTGTTTTGTTTTTCATTTGCCTAAATTGGCCAGTATCCATTTTTGTGAATTCATACTGATGAAGTGATCCTGCTTAAACAATTCAATGTTTCCCTGTGGCTTACAACCCAAAGAGCAGACAGGAGGTACAAATCTCAACAAACTCCGGCTCAGGACACCACCAGCCACCAAGCACCCTGTGCTTCAGCCCACCAGAATTTCTGCTCCTTCTCCAAATCTATTCCCAACTTGTCACCTAAAAAATTCCCTGATACTGGTCATCTGAGGCAGCAGATTGGGCAGATCAGAGTGCCAGTCCCGGTGCCAGTCTAGTGGCCAGTGAATGCTTTTTGAAAAGCCCTGTGCTCCAAATAGAAGTTTGGTCAGGCTCTTTTCCTTGAGCAACAGCAGAATCCACCACAAGTCTAGGACCCCCTGAGCCCATCTCAGAGATCTGAGATGATAGGGTTGTGGTTATGACAGCTCTGAATTCAAGTGTTTCTGCCATCTGACTGTGGGCAAGGTGCTTACTCCTTCTGGGTCTCAGGCTTCTGGTCTGTAAAAGGAGGAGATGAATTCTGCCCTCATCCTAGAAAGGGCTTATTTATATATTTAACAAACACCCAGCTTTATATATATTAATTCAGGTGATACTTATAACAACACCATAAGGCAGAGACTATTATCATCTTCATTTTGCAGATGAGGACACTGAGGCACAGAGAGGTTAACTTAATTGTCCAAGGTTACAAAGCTGGTATGGGGATGAAATGAAAGACTACATGGAAGTTATTTAGCACAGGGCTCAGGAGATAATACATATTTCATAAAATGCTAGTTATATGGGCTGAATTGTGTCATCCCCCACCCCGCCCAAGTTCATGTGTTGGAAGCCTAAACCCTCAGTGTGACTGTATTTGGAGATAAGGCCTTTAAAGGGGTAACTAAGATTAAATGAAGTCACAAGGGTGGGGCCATAATGCAGTATGACTGGTGTTCTTCGAAGAAGGAGACACCAGCGATGCCCTCACACAGAGATAAAGGCCATGTGAGGACACAGCAACAAGACAACCATCTCTAAGTCAAGGAGAGAGACCTCAGGAGAAACCAAACCTGCCAATACTTGATCTTGGGCTTCCAGACCCCAGAAGTGTGAGAGGTAAATTTCTGTTGTGTGGCCACCCAGCCTGTGGTGTTTTGTGACACGGCCCTGGTGCACTAATACACCGCTGGAGAAGACCCCATCTTGTGCTGGAAATCTCAACTGGTTTTTAAATGCTCGTCTGACAAGTGTTACACCAGGACACATTCTCCTTCAGGGACTCCATGCCTCATTCAGGATAAAGTCAGACATCCTTGGCAAGATCTACAGGGCCCTCCAAAATACCTCTCCAAGTTCATCTTCTGTCACCCATCCAGTTCCACCTTCAATTCAACCATAACAAATTTCACACTTCTCAAAACATGCCAGGGCTTTCTATGGACCATTTCCACCTCTCATCTACTCCTCCTCCTCATGCTTCCTAGATGCATCCTGCAAGACCCAGCCTTAGTATTTCTTCTGTAGCTTTCATGGAACTTCCCGGGCAGAGTTGGATACTTCCTTCTCTGTGCCACTACCATACCTGGCACATAGAGCTGTTGTATTATACTGCTATCACCTGACCTCATGTCTCTCCACCACCACCGCCATCATCATCACCATCTCTAACATCTATTGATGTGCTATGCACTAGGTACTGTGCTTAGTGGTTGACATGCATGATCTTCCTTTATTCCTCACAATAACTCTGTGAATTGGGCTTGTCGGCATACTTTAGTTGCAAGAAACAAAGTGACTGTAGGTGATTTAAGCCACTGGGAAATTACTGTATGGAAATGGGAGACTGTGTCGTCTATAGTAGCCTCTAGACTATAGCCAAGCCTGGGAGCAGACAAGAACCAAGGCACTTCCAGAAGCAAAAAAAAAAAAAAAAAAAAAAGAAGAAGAAGAAGAAGCACCAGGCGCCTGGCTGGCTCAGTTGGAAGAGTATGCAACACTTGATCTGGGAGTGGATCTCAAGCCCCATACTGGGTGTAGAGATTACTAAAAATGAATGAATGAATGAATGAAGAAGGAAAGAAAGAAAGGAAGGAAGGAAGGAAGGAAGGAAGGAAGGAAGGAAGGAAGGAAGGAAGGACAACAAAGATAGAATAGTCCGATATTTAAAAGCATGGATTCTGGGGCACCTGGGTGGCTCAGTTGGTTAAGCATCCAATCTCACAGTTCATGAGTTCGAGCCCCACGTGGGCTCTGTGCTGACAGCTCAGAGCCTGGAGCCTGCTTCAGATTCTGTGTCTTCATCTCTCTCTCTCTCTCTGTCTCTCTCAAAAATAAACATTTTTTTAAAAATTAAAGCATGGGTTCTAGAACCAGGCTCCCTGGGTTCAAATCCTGTTCTTGATACTTACTAGCTTTAAGATGCACAAATTACTTGGGCTATGCATGCCTTGGCTTTCCCATCTGTAAAATGGGGATAATAAGAGCATGTCTGATGGTTTTACTGTATTAAATAAGTGTATATAATTAAAGTATTTACTACAGTGCTGAGCACTTAGTAAGTGGTCTGTGGGTGTTAGCTGTTGTAATTGAGACTAGAATGAGTTTGATTAGGAAACCACCTTTGTCATTAAATCAAATTTCTTCCATTATCTGTCCCCTGATCTGCCCAGGATTCAAATCCTAGGTAGAAAGCATCAGAATACACCAGCTTCATTCCTGTGCCCACTCCACATCTAGGAGAGGATGGGGTCTCCAATTACTATCCCATGAGCATGCATCAAGGGGGAGAAAAGTGATTCTTCAAAAGTAAAGTAAGAGAATCTAGAATTTAACTCACACATAAATAGTCAAATGATTTTCAACAGGAGGCCAAGGCAGTTCAATGAGAAAAGGGTAATCTCCCAACAAATGGTGTGAAAACAATCGGCTATCCTTATGTTAAAAAATGAATTTAGACCCTTATCTCACACCACATGCAAAAAAATTAACTGGAAGTGGACCATAATCCAAATGTAAGAACTAAAACTTCTAGAAGAAAACATAACAAAAAACTTTTGTGACCTTGGTCTAAGCAAACATTTCTTAGTATTGACATTAAAAGAACACTCCAGGGGCGCCTGGGTGGCGCAGTCGGTTAAGCGTCCGACTTCAGCCAGGTCACGATCTCGCGGTCCGTGAGTTCGAGCCCCGCGTCAGGCTCTGGGCTGATGGCTCAGAGCCTGGAGCCTGTTTCCGATTCTGTGTCTCCCTCTCTCTCTGCCCCTTCCCCGTTCATGCTCTGTCTCTCTCTGTCCCAAAAATAAATAAACGTTGAAAAAAAAAAATTTAAAAGAACAATCCATAAAAGAAAAGGTTAACAAATTGGACTTCATCAAAATTTAAAACTTTCGGGTTTTTTATTGTTTTAGAGAGAGGGGGTGTGCGAGTGGGGGAGGGAAGGCAGAGACAAAGAGAGAGAGAATCCCAAGCAGACTCCATGCTCAGCATGGAACCTGATATGGGGCTCGATCCCACAATCCTGGGACCATGACCTGAGTCAAAATCAAGAGTCAGACACTCAAGCGACTGAGCCAACCAGGCACCCCTAAAACTTCTGCTCTTTATAAGATAGCACTAAGTTGGGGTGCCTGGTGGCTCAATCAGTTGAGCATCTGACTCTTGATTCCAGCTCAGGCCATGATCTCACGGTTTGTTAGATGGAGCCTGGCATCAGGCTCTGCACTCACAGCGTGGAGCCTGCGTGTGGTCCTCTTGCTCGCTTGCTCTCTGCTCCCACCCCACTTGCTCTGTCTCTCTGAAGATAAATAAATAAACTTAAAATATATATATATAGCACGAAGTAAAATGAAAAAGACAAGCCACAGACTGAAAGAAAACATTTGCCAAACACATACCTGATAAAGGACCTGTATCCAAAATAACGAATGGTTACAACTGCATAATATGCAGACAAACAACCTAATTTTTTTAATGGGCAAAAGATGTGAATGAACACTTCTCCAAAGAAGATATATGAATGGGTATTAAGTGTATGACAAGGTGCACACACCGTTGGCCGTCACAGAAATGCAAATGAAGACCTCAGTGAGATGCCACAACATACTTAGAGGGGCTAAATAAAAACGATGGACAAATCAAATGTTTGTGAGGATGGAGAGTAAATGCATATTGATGGTAACTCATACTGATGGTGAGAATATAAAATGGTATGGCCATTTTGGAAAATGATTTGGCAGTTTCTTAAAAAATTACTTTAGCATACAACCCAGCAATTTCTCTCCTAGATACCTAGTTAAGAGAAATAAAAGTATGTGTCCACACAAAGACGTCTATGCAAGTGTAACAGCCCAAAACTGGACAACCCGAGTATCCGTCAACTGGTAAATGCGTAAAATAGGCATTAAAAGGGAACAAACTGGATGCGTGCAACAACAGGGACAGATCTCAGGAACATATGCTAAGTGAAAGAAGCCGGCCATAGAAGACTGCGTGTTATGTGATTCGGGTGACAGGAGATTTCAAGAAAAGAGTGTAGAGATGGAAACACATTGGTGGTCGCCTACAGCTGGAGGTGGGGGAAGGCATCAACCACAAATGGGAATGAGGAAACTCTGGGGAGTGATGGAAGTATTCTAAAACTGGGTTGAGGAGGTAATTGCACAATTATATAAATTAAAACTAAAACTCATTGAACTGTACATTTAAAATGGGTGAATTTCAATGCATATAAATTGTGCCTCAGTAAAGCTTTTAAAAATAAGCAATAAACGATGAAAGAAAAGAAAGAAGGAACAGAAAACCAATGCTGTTAGCTGGGTTTAGAGAGAAAAACACAAACACGTATTGTCCCATTTTATGCATTAGGACAGTGAGAAATAATGATGTGCCTGATGTCACACAGCTAGTAAGTGACAAAACCCAGATGCGAACCTCAACTCTTTGACCCCAAACCCATGCTGCTGACCCCTCCGCTAAGCGAACTTTCTTCCCTGTTGTGCGAACTGCCTCCAGCCCACACCGTTGTGTACGGGGCTAGCATGAGGGACTCTGCTCACATCGCTACGTGACCAGAATGCTCATCTGGATGACATGTAAGCAAGAGATACTCGGAGGCCTGCTGTCCTCGGACGGTTCAGTTAAGTTGTGGTTGTTACTCTTCTTTGAGCTCGGTGTGCTCAGCTTCATTTGGTGCTTTTTGTATATTGCTCATCTGGCAGAGAATTACTACTCTACTCTACAAGTTCCCACAGATGGCTTTATTTGCCATTGCTATTAAATTGGTTTTGAACAAGACATAATTCTTCAAGTGCCTAGTGAGCTCTCTGGGTTTGCTCAGGCAAGATTCCATAAAAATGTAAATAATCGGAACACTTCTGGGATTATTTATCACAACTGACTTGCGGCTGTAAATTTATGTATTAATTTCAGCTATAAGTTTCAGTGGGGAAAATATGAACAGTTGAAAATAGACTCTCCCACCTAACATCTTCTCTATGTCCCCATTTCCCTTTGGCTTCCAGAGAACATACTATAGAATGGCCAACAGATCTGGGTGTGAAAGACACTGGACAAGATCAGAAAGAAATGAGGTGGCAAGCAGGAAAAAAAAATCATTCCTCAACAAGCCATAGGCTGGTCTCTTACCACTCCCCCTACTCTTGGAACTCCAGACACACCAGCCTTCTTTCAGTTCCTCTGGTGATTCCTGCCTCAGGACCCTTGCACATGCTCCCTTGGCTTACAACGTTCTTTCCTCCCTTTTTAGCCAGGTTCAGCTATACTCATCCTTCAGCTCTTGGCTCGGCATCACTTCTTATGAAAAGCTTTCCATGCCCACCTGTCCACCACATCAGGTCTGCTCTGGTGGTAGCTCGTCCTTCTCATCCACAACACTGAACACAATTGTAATTTCTCATTTTTGTAGGCATTTTGTAGGCATTTTTAAACATTAAGTCTGTCTTTCCTACTCAGCTTTGAACTTCATGAGGGCTAGGCCCATGTCCTTTGTCACCTGCATCCCCAGAGCCTGGCATAGATTTGAAGATGAATGAGTATGTGTTTAGTGAATTGATGAGTCCAGTTAAGAGTAGGAGAACATAGCTGGGCTTCCGGGGCTCTGCACATACACTCAGATCTGTCACTGCTGTTGGCACACAAGCACAGGTGTGCACAAGTGTGCAGCTCAGCCAGCACCCATATGTCCTGTCAGAGGACTGCTCTCACTTTGCCTGAGTATGCCAACAGCACGAAGTATCTAGGAATTCCCATTCCCTTTAGAGAAATCCCTTTAGCCCTTAACCAATTAGTGACAGGTACAGGTGTATAAACTCACCAGCTCTTGTCTTTGTGAGGCGTGACCTGTATACCCACTGGAGCTCCCCTGTGGGACTGAGCCATGCGGACCTTCCATGGGACCTTGCTTGATGGTATCACACTCTTCTTGCCTCTTCCAGTCCCCACCCCATGTCTCTACTTCTCTACCCGCGTCCCCTGAGAAGTCCTAATAAATGACTCTACACAATCTGCATCACAGGGGCTGCTTCTGGGGAGCACAGCCTAAAACAGAGAGCCTGCTGCTGGAAAAGTTTCTCGCTGAGCTGTGATTAATACCATAAATTTTGGTGCATGAAAGCACTCCAGCCAGACCATTTGCTGGTTCAGACGAGGATAGGTCCTGCCAGTAACTCTCTAAGCTGGCAAGAGCGCCCTGTCTAAAGAGAGAGCACTAAACCCCCCCACTTTCCAATCTTCGCCCCATGACCCAGTGCCCTGCAAAAGGAGTCAAGAGGCTGTGCCTCTGGCATCCCAACCAAACTGGACATGGAAGTCTGCTGGCAAGACTGTCTTGAGGGTAAGCCAACATCATCTCTACCTGCTCCTTCTCCCGGATTTTAGCTCAGGCCAGGCCAGGGCAGGACCAAGCCTGGGGGTGGGAAGAAGGGGGCCCATCTGGATAGAGATCTTGCAGGGAGGAGACGCAGGCTGTTAAGGTCTATAGAGTAAGGACACCTTCAGCTTCAGGGAAGAGAGTGTACAACCCAAAGAGGTTTAATAATGGGGCCTATTCATTGAGGAATTTCCAATAAGGGAAAGTCACATGGTGTTACGAGAGGAAGGATCAGGGGAAGCCTATGTAGATGGGATTGGTAGAAAGGCCTCTCTGAGGACGTCCATCAGATTCAGGACTAGAGAGCCAGCTACATGGGGAAGAACACTGCTGTTGGCAGAATACCACTGCCCACCAAAGATGTCCATGTTCTGATCCCTGGAGTCTATGACTGTTACCTTATGTTGGCAGAAGGCGCCTTACAGACAAGACCGAGTTCAGAATTGTAAGGTGGGGAGATTATCCTGGATTATTCCACGGGGTCCACCCTGACCAGAAGGGTCCTCATGAGGGAAAAGTGGAGGCAAGAGAATCAAAGGTGTGCCAAGGAAATCAGAGGTCTGACGTGGCCAGGAGCCAAGGAATCCAGACAGCCTCTACTTCTGGCAGAAGCAAAGAAATGGATTCTCTCCTTAGAGCCTCCGAAGTAACACACCTTGATTTTAATCCCCTGAGACCTGTCTAGGACTTGTGAGCTCCAAAACTTTTAGATAAGAAATGTGTGTTATTTTAGGTCACTAAGTCTGGTCATTTGTTACAGAAGGCAGAGGAAATGAATACAAGCATTGTCACAGAGGAAACAGTTGTATACAGTTCCAACGTGGGGGCCTTGTAGCATTAGTGAGAAGTATGAGGCCATCAGTGTGGCTGGTACCTAGTGGGCCAACCCCTATGCCAAGGTGACAGGCAAACAGGGGCCAGATCATGTGAGGCCTTAGAAACCATGGTAAGAAGTTTGGATTTTCTTCTAAAATTGGTGGGAAGCCATTAAAATGTTTTATTGTAATCTAATTTGCATTTTCCCAAGCTCGCTGTGGCTGCTGCATGGAGAAATGGATGCAGGGCTGCACAAGGACCAATGAGAGGAGAGGCACAGAGACAGGAACCCAGTCCGGCCACCACGAGTGACACAATGATGGTCCCCATCAGGGCAGTGGGGATGCAGATAGGAGAAGGCTGCAAGACAGAGCTCAGACACTGATGTATTGGCTCTGAAACAAATCAGATAAAATAATTTGGACATCTTAATGCCAGAGGCCCTTCCATCAAATAACAGCCAGCTTTTCAGAGACCACACGTTGGCTCCTGACAGTGACAAAATTGGCGTCGCCACAGAAGTCCCAGAGCAGGGACTTGGGTATGTTCCAGTAGAGCAGAGAGGAGAAGGAAAATGTATGTTCCTTCCCAAATGTCCAGCAACAAATGACTGCCGAGTGAGAAAGAAATTTAGCCAAAGTGCAGAAGGATGGTCTGGCCACACTGCGGACCCTTGAGAAGTGAGATGTTATTTATGGAGACAGTGACTTATTCTCCTAAACAACCATAATGTCCTCACCTGTCTGATTTCCGTGAAAACCTCTAGTTCAACTTCCAATTTGAAGTTACAAAAATGAGCATGGGTCCTTCAGGAATTCAGATTTGATGTGAAGTATATCCAAAGACCTGCCAACAGATGTTACAGCATCTTGGAAATGTTCAAGACTCGTGCTTGCTGACAGAAGCGTTAAGTAGAATCACTGTTCTGATTTTTTTTAAGCTAGGATGGGGGATTGTGCTTGTCCTGGGGTGACCTTCAGGAGTCTCCTCTGTTCCTCACAAGAAACAACAATCACAGTGATGATGCTAAAAACAGAACACAACAAAGCTCCCACTTCACTTACATGTACAATAATCCTATAGACTTATGACCCCCATTGTTAGATATGAAGAAAGTGAATCTCAAGAAGTAAAAGAATTTACCAGTGTCATACAAGGAAGCAGCAGAGATGGGTCTAATACAAAATCAAAATCTGAACTGTGGATCTGCAAACAATGGCCTGAGGGCAAAACCCCAGCTACCACTTGTTTTTGTAAATAAAGTTTTATTGGAACATACTCACGCCCATTTGTTCACCTACTGCCTATGACTGCTTTCACAACCAAGGACAGAGCTGAGTGGTTGCAACGGAGACCATATGGCCCACAGAGCCTAAAAGATTTACTATCCGGCCCTTTACAGAAAAAGTCTGCCAATTCCTGTTCTAGATCATACATCACACTGGAGTGTTACTTCCTAATGCATTCTCCTACTCCTTCATGCCACTTCCACAAGTCAGAGCCTATTCCAGAGCACTGAATAAGACACCCAGATGCCTCCTACTCTCATACTTAACCTGGCAAGACCCTGGGCAACCTTCCTCTTTGCATGCTCTGTACTGAGAGGAGGGTGGGGTGAAGGCTAAATTACCACAAGCAGGATCCTGGTGCCTTGTGCCTCCAAGACCAGTTCTACACCTGAGAGAGTGAGCCAGAGTACTCACTGGGGGATGACCTGCTCCAGGAATGGTTTTTTGAAAGGCATGAATGTTATTTATGAGACAGTTTACTTTTCTAGCCAACCATAAAGCCCTGACCTGTAGGAGTTCTTTGAAACACCCCAAGCATTATCTGTTACATGAAGCCTTTCCATTGGGGGTTGGGAGGGCCATCGTAGATCATCTAAGCAGCCAGGGGGAGGGGGAATGAGGATGGAATGGCGAGGGTGCTTCCGACCATCCTGTAGCCCTGCCCTGAAGCCAGCAGGAATAGATGCAAAAGGGAAGATGGGTCAGGGCCTGGCCCTGTTGTTTCTCTCACTGGCCGACAGCTAGACCCACAGCCCAGCCCAGCCTTACCTGCCCTACCTGGTTCCTTTACTCCAGCCTCCAATCCTCTTTGATTTTTAAAAGATTATCTTGACTTCATTTGTCTTCCACTTACCACCTGTGCTGACTGTTAAGTAGCTCTTCCACTTAAGCGGTTCTGAATTGTTGAGTCATACCATTCTGTTTTAGTCATTAGAGCTTTGTAATATGTTGTTATATCTGGTGTTTCAAGTCCCTTCCCATGCTGTCCTCACTGGACCACAGAATTACTTTTTTAAGGTAGTAAACAGTGTAAATTCCATGTGTTAATCTGTAAGCTAATTTTGGAAGAATTTAAATCCCTAAACTCTTTAGGCTCCTATTCAGGTGACTGATACATTTCTTTATCTAAGCCATCAGCATTGCTCTGTAAATTTTTATAGTCTTCTTCATGCACATTTCCTCTTACAGCCTGGTTATTTTATTTTTTGTTGATACTGTGAATAAGACTTTAATAATAGTCTTCTTATTGGCTATTGATTTTTAAATGTTTGCCTAAGATCCAACCATGTTCTTTAATTTTTTTTTTATGTTTATTTTTGAGAGAGAGAGAGAGAGAGAGAGAGAGAGAGAGAGAGAGACAGAGTGCAAGCAGGGGAGGGGCAGAGAAAGAGGGAGACACAGAGCCTGAAGCAGGTTCCAGGCTCTGAGCTTTCAGCACAGAGCCTGACACAGGCTCGAATTCATGGACCATGAGATCATGATCTGAGCCAAAGTTGGAAGCTTAACTGACTGAGCCACCCAGGTGCCCCTTATATGGCGCATTTTTTTAACCTCATGCTGCCATGTAATATACTAATAGATTCCTTGTTATCAAATAGTCCTGGATCAACATTCAGAATATAAAAAGAAATCTTACAAATCAATAAGGAGGATTTTTTTAAATCTAGTGTAAATTAGAAAGGATATAAACAGACAATTCAGAGAAAAAGGAACACTCTTGATCAATGAACACTGGAAACATCTCCACCCTGCCAGTAATCAGGGAGACACAAATTAAAAAGAAATAAATGGGTGGCTCAATCAGTTGAGCATCCATCCGACTCTTGGCTTCGGCTCAGGTCATGATCTCGTGGTTCGTGAGATCCAGCCCTGAATCAGGCTCTGCGATGATAATGTGGAGCCTGCTTGGGATTCTCAGTCTCTCAGTCTCTCTCTCTCTCTCTCTCTCTCTCGGGTTCTCAGTCTCTCAGTCTCTCTCTCTCTCTCTCTCTCTCTCTCTCTCTCTGTCTCTCTGCCCCTCCCCCCTTGCTTGCATGCATGCTCGCACATGCACTCTCCCTCTCTCTCAAAACAAACAAACAAACAAACATGAAAGAAAGAAAAAGCAAGCAAGCAAGCAAGAAGCCTATCCCACATAAGACTTAGCAAGGCTGTAGAAGACAGAACTCTCACACCCTGCTGTCAGGAGAGGAAACTGCTATAACCTGGGGAAACATGTGCCATGTTTGTGGTAGCACTTTTATCAGCCACCAAAATAAGGGAAACAAACTAAATGCCCATGTGTAAAAAAAAAAAAAGAGAGAGAAATAAAATATAGTGCATTTGTATAATGAATCAACTAGATCTACTTGTATCAACATGGATAAATCTTGAGAACATAATGCCAAGGGGTGGGGGTGGGTGAGAGCAAGTTCCAGAGGGACACATTTAGAATAAAGCCAGTTATGAAATTTTAAGGACATACAAAATAATATGTAGCTAAATATTTATGGACACATAAAAATTGTAGAGATACAAAACATAGATTAGAAGAATAAATACCAACTTCAAAATAGTTGTTTTTGCAAAGGATGAGGGATGGAAGAAGGGAAGGAGAGAGACGAGGAGAGAATGAAATCCAGGAGGGGTGCAAAAAAGTTGCCTCAACTATATCTATGAAATTTTCTTTTATTTCTTTTTTAATGAAATTGATCTGAAAAACAAAAGTCTTTGCATTCTGGGGCTAAATCCTACTTGGTCATGGTGAATGATTCTATTAATGTATTATTGAGTTCTGTTTGCTATTATTTTATTTATAGTCTTTCATCTAGTGCCTTGGTCTTCTGTTCCCCCCCCCCCCAATTCTTCAAGATTGGATTTCAGGGTTGTTCCATCCTCATAAAATGAATTAGGGAGTTTTCCATGCTTTTCTATAATCTGGAACCGTTAGTCAAGTATAGGAAAAAATCTGCTACTGGAAGATGGTGGGGGGGGGGAACACATTAGAAAAATCTCTGTTCAAGGAGGCTACTTTAGAGCTACCATTTAGTAACACTTTAACTTTTTAATTTTTGTATGATTATTCTGCTCTTCACACATTACTTTTGCACGAGCCAATTTCTATAGTTGAGAGTGCACAAAAATCAGCATTGTTGGGCTTTTTTTCGTTTCTTTACAAAGACTTGTGCATAGGAATATCTTGGGTTTTAATCTCCCATGTACCTTTTTGACTTCCTCATTTATAATTTTGTTTTGCTTTCCCTCCCTTTAGTCAATATGCCAGAGGTTTATCTGTACTATTGGTTTTCTTCCAAAGGCCACTTCTGGGATGTATTTGTTATAACTTGAACTTTTCTGTTTTCGAATCCATGGGTTTCTGCTTTGTTCTTGAAAAGATTTATTTTTCTTTACTTCCTGAAAATTTTTTTTGCTAATTTTCATACTTCTTGATTTTAAAGCTAACTTCATTCATTTTTATTTTCAACAATAAAAAGCAATTTAAGGGCTTTGGCTATATCCTGTAAGTTTTCATATGTATGAGTCACATTCTCATTATTCTCTAAGTACTCTTTGATTATATATTTTATTTTTCTTTTGACTCAATAATTACTTGGGAAATTGTTCTTTTTTCTTTATTTCCATATAGTAATAGCTGTTCAGTACAAATGTGAAAAACACAAAGTACAAGAGCAAGGCCATTGAAATGCCTACCACAGTGCCCAACACTCCATATATGAACGTTCACCAGACAGATGCACTGATCGTGATGCAACATAAAGCCTGGTAACTCTGAAAAATAATATCAACTCCCTAGTTATGTCCCAAAAGTCGAAATAATGATAACAATGCAATGAAAAGGAAAATAAGCAGAGTCCAAAGTCGTCTGCCCTTTAGCCCATCACGCAGTTTCAATATTAGGCTCCACATACTGTCTATAGATAACACTAACCCACAATAGGAGCCTCACACAGCCAAATGAAACCACTCAGACCTAATGAAGGCAAAGACCTCCTGACAACCAAGGCCTGACCTCATCCTCTCGCCATCTGCAAGATATCCTAGTTGCTGAAATGGGCGATGCCCACCCCCACATGCATCTAATGTGTCCATTCTTCAGATGGAAGGTCCAGCATAACCGAGGTCAATGGATGATACCACCTCCTTGCGGCACAGCATGGCAGCACCAATATCACAGTTAAGACTGGCCAACAGGCGCTTTTACCAGCTATCCCTGAAAGAGATCCTTGACAGGACGTGCAGATTCCCACCCCCCACACCTCAGTCACACCTACCCAGAGATTTAAGATGCCTCTTAAATCTCTTAAATGCCAAAGCCCACTTACTGTTAGAATTTGTTTCAGGGACATAGATAACACCTTGTCCTTTTTAAAACATATGTTAGACAATCTTTCTCTCAAACTACAATAGCAACATATACTCACATGAACCCCTCCCTTCAGAGTAACTAATGTCAGCTATTTGGTATGTATCTTTAGGGGTTCTTCCTGAGCTAACACAAACATGCATCCATAAAAAAATCACATGGGGCGCCTGGGTGGCTCAGTCGGTTAAGCATCCGACTTCGGCTCAGGTCATGATCTCGCGGTCCATGAGTTCGAGCCCCGCGTCGGGCTCTGTGCTGACAGTGCGGAGCCTGGAGCCTGCTTCGGATTCTGTGTCTCCCTTTCTGTCTGCCCCTCCCCTGCTCATGCCCTGCCTCTCTCTGTCTCAAAAATAAAATAAAAACATTAAAAAAAATTTTTTTTAAATCACTTGAATAGATTTTTTTTTCAAAAATGAGATCATCCTATACAAATTTGCTTTCTTTACATAACAAGACCTTATAGATAGGGGCACCTGGGTGGCTTAGTCGGTTAAGCATCTGAATACTGATTTCGGCTCGGGTCATGATGCGAGATCATGTGAACTGTGAGAGTTCGTGAGTCCAACCCTGTGTCAGGCTCTGCGCTGAGAGCCCAGAACCTGCTTGGGATTCTCTCTCTCTCTCTCTCTCTCTCTCTCTCTGGTTCTTCCCACTGTGCTCTCTCTCTCTCTCAAAATAAATAAATAAATATTTTAAAATAAATAAATAAATAGGGGCACCTGGGTAGTTCAGTCAGTTAAGTGTCCGACTTCAGTTCAGGTCATGATCTCACAATTCTTGAGTTCAAACCCCATGTCAGACTCTATGCTGACAGCTCAGAGCCTGGAGCCTGCTTCGGGTTCTGTGTCTCCCTCTGTCTCTTCCCCTCCCCTGCTCACACCCTGTCTCTGTCTCTCAAAACTAAATAATAATAAAAAAACATTAAAAAATAAACAAAACTTGTTAAAAAAAAAAAAAACACCCAAGACCTTATAGGTACATCTCCATGTTTTTTTCCTGACAGCTACATAAAACTCCAGAGTATGAAATAATATAATTCACTCAATAATTTCCTATTTGTGTACATTTGGATGGTTTCCAGATTTTTGCAAATATCCAATATGTTGCAATAAACACTTTTCTATTGATCTGGCGTTTTTATTTCTGTCTGCCCAAAGTGAAATGGCTGCAAAGAATATGTATATTTTTAATTTTAGTAGCTACTTCCAGATTTTTGTTTAACCAGTAGCCTAAGTTGAACAAATCACAAGTTACTCTGAATGGTTAAAATAATTGTTGCTCAGGGGCACCTGGTGGCTCAGTTGGTTGAGCGTCCGACTGTGGCTCAGGTCATGATCTCAGGGTTCATGAGTTCGAGCCCCGCATGGGGCTCTGTGCTGACAGCTCAGAGTCTGGAGCCTGCTTTAGATTCTGTGTCTCCCTCTCTGTTTCTCCCCTGCTCACACTCTCTCTTGCTTTCAAAAATAAATAAAGATTAATATGGTCAAAGGCCATCTCTAAATAATAATAATTATTATTATTCATACTAGCAAAGTATGAGAGTCCTTATTTCCTCCACATACTCAGAAGCCATGGATTATAAATCACCTCATTGTGGCCAAACTAATGAATTTCTAACATGATCTTATTGTCTTTTTATTTACATTTTCCCTTCCCCCATAAGAATGAGCATAATTTAATTTGCTTATTGGCCATTTGCATTTCCTCTTCTGAAATTACCTCCTCCTATCTTTTGCCTATTTCTTTATGAGATTTTCACAAATCTTTTCAGTTTGCAGAAGTTCTTTGTAGAGCAGAAAAATTAACTCTGGGGCTCTGCCCAGTACTTCTGCTGGAACTATCAAGAAAGTGACACCATCTTTTTTGTTGAAATCATTGGTACAAGAGCAATGGAAGCCCAGAGGCACTGGTGCTGTCATTACCACCATGTGAACAGTGAAGGAAAGGAAAATCAATATACAGAGAAAATAAGTCAGAGTCGGGGAGAGAAAGAGCTAATGACAGCATCTGAGTACACAGGTAAGCCATACATGAAGCTGGAAGGGTTTAGTCATTGCGGTTTCCCAATTAAGACAGCCAGTACATTTTCTTTGGGTTTTGCGCTAGGTTTCTGTCATTTGCAACCAAAGCATTCCTGGAAATAGTGAGTTTTCACACCCTGGGATCACACCCTAATTCTGGAACAAGACTCTACCATCCCACAGAACTAGACAGTCTAAATTCTGGGTCCAGGTAATATCTGAACCAGCCTCACCATCTTTCCTGAATGTTCCTGAGGTTTCCTACTATGTGTGACAGTCTCTAGCAGTTGTGAGGCACAACAGCACCCCAAGCCCATGAGAAGAGTTCACAGTGCATACCTACTTATTGGTCACCAAAAGAATTCGTCTCTACAAATCACTTGGTTTACACCTGTACATAAGCTGGACACACTCAAATGAGAGACCCAAGCCAGAAAATGTGCGGGGGCACAAGTTAAATAAATCACAAGTTACTCCTACAACTGCTGGATATTTGTGGAAAAGGAGTGTTTGAGTCCACAGATGAGTCTGAAGGCCTGTGCAAGCCACCTGTCCCAGTGCTCATTGAAAACACAGTGGCTCCCGGAATGGGCTTTTATCACATGTTATACTTTCTTAAACTATATATTATGAGTTTATTTGATAGTGTTGTCATGGAAAGGAGAAAGTAATTAGAACTATGTGCTAGAAGGTTTTGTCTACACAGACAGGAATCAAGGGCTGTGGGACTCCTGATTAGGATGGAGGGCCAGATACTGAAATGCTAACAGTTTACATAAACTTGGAACATACTATCACAACATGACAGGTACAGTCATTTATGCACGACACATAAGGCATCCCCAACAACAGCAACAGCAAGCACTTTCATTTATTAAGTACCTGATGTGTGCCAGATACTAAGGGAAGCACTTTTTGTCAATTCATTTTCTTTTCTTCATGTAACAACCGAAGAAGATAGGTACCAAAGCCTAGAAGAAATCAAAGCTTAGAGAAGTTCTGTGAGGCAAAACAGGCTACTTCATGCTGCAGTAAAAAAACACTCAACATCTCCATGCCTTAACATAACAAAAGTTTACTTTCGCTCATGCTACATGACCAGTGCAGGCTGGGAGGGAGGGTCTTGCCCACGTTGGACTAGTGGGCGCTGTAGCTGAACCATCTCTCCACAATTGCTGCATAGGGAAAACAGAGTGAACCATTCTTCAAGCTTTTTCCACAAGCAACTGACACCCCTCACTTCTCGCATTTCACTGACCAAACGAACCTCGTGCTCACATCCAAATTCAAGGCTGGGGAAGGAGAAGAGTTCAAGCCTACCCGTGCCCAGAAGGAAAAGAGCTGGAAATATTTGAACTGGTCGAAACTGGTCTCACTGAACACAGCAAAGCAGGAGACAGTCCGGCCTCTTCTAGAAACAGAAATGCGCCAGAAACCAGAACTCTCAGTTTCTCTCTCTGCAGTTGCTCCAGGTTAACACTGTCAAGTTCAAAGTCTCTGCCTCAGCTACACACAGATAACCACACCTTCATTGTTACTGCTGCTCTCACAGCTATGAGACTTAGATCTCAGATTTTGTAGAACTCGGTGGATAGAGGTGGGAAAACAGATTTATCTTTCAGGTTGCATGCTATGTGAAAAACTCCTGGAGCTACAGCCAAATGTCTATTTGTAACAAACGGTTGCAATACCTGTGGCTATGTGTCCATATGCAGACAGTTCCTGAATTATAATGGTTCCACTTGACAATGGTGCAAAAGCAAGACTCATTCAATAAAAATCTTTCTTGGAATTCTGAATTTGGATCTTTTCCCAAGCTAGCAACATGCAGTTAAGATCCTCTCTCATGATGCTGGGCAGCAGCCATAGCTCCCGTTCAACAAGCATTCTGTACCTGCGACCATTCTGTTTTCCACTTGCAGTACAGTATTCAATCAATACAGGAGATATTCAACACTTTACTATAAAATAGGCTTTGTGTTGGCTTTTTTTTAAATGTTTCAAGGGTTTTTTTTAAGTTTTTAATATTTATTTATTTGAGAGGGAGACAGAGCCCAAACTGGGAAGGGGTGGAGAGAGAGGGGGACAGAGGATGGGAAGCAGGCTCCATGCTGACAGCATCAAGTCCAATGAGCTCACAACCATGAGCTCATGATCTGAACCAAAGTTGGATGCTCAACCAACTGAGCCACCCAGGCGCCCCTCAATTCTAGGTAATTAACATGTAGTGTAGTATTAGTTCCAGGAGTAGGATTGAGTGATGCATCACTTACGTATAACACCCAGTGCTCATCACAAGTGCCCTCCTTAATGCCCGTCACCCACTTAGGCCACCCCCCACCCACCTCTTGTCCTCTATAGTTAAGAGTCTCTCTTATGGTTTGCTTCCCTCTCCTTTTTTTTCTTTCCCACATGTTCATCTGTTTTGTTTCTTAAATTTCACACGAGTGAAATCATATTGTATTTCTCTGATTTATTTCACTTAGCATAATACACATAATTCCCATCATTGCAAATGGCAAGATTTCATTCTTTTTGATGGCTGAGTAATATTCAATTGTATATATATATATACATATATATATATATATCTTTTTTTTTTAATGTTTATTTATTTTTGAGAGAGAGACTGAGTGCAAGCAGGGCGGGGTCAGAGGGAGGGGGAGACACAGAATTTGAAGCAAGCTCCAGGCTCTGAGCTGTCAGCACAGAGCCCAATGCGGGGCTCGAACTCACGAACCATGAGATCTTGACCTGAGCCAAAGTCGGATGCTTAACCACCCAGACGCCCCAGTAACCTCTTTACCCATTCATCAGTCGATGGACTGATCGACTGAGTCGATGGCTCTTTCCATAATTTGACTATTGTTGCTAATGCTGCTATAAACATCAGGATGCATGTGCCCCTTCAAGGCAGTAATTGTGTGTACTTTGGGTAAATACCTAGAAGTGTAATTGCTAGGTCATAGGGTAGATCTATTTTTAATTTGTTGAGGAACGTCCGTACTGTTTTCCAGAGTGGCTGCACCAGTTTGCATTCCCACCAACAGTGCAAGAGGGTTCCCCTTTCTCCACATCCTTGCCAACATCTGTTGTTTCCTGTGTTGTTAATGTTAGTCATTTTGACAGATATGAGGTGGTATCTCATCGTGGTTTTGACTAGTATTTCCCTGATGATGAGTGATACTCAGCATCTTTTCATGTGTTTGTTAGTCATCTGGGTGTCTTCTTTAGAAAAGTGTCTATCCATGTCTTCTGCACATTTCTTCACTGGATTATTTGGTTTTGGGGGGTTGAGTTTGATAAGTTATTTACAGGTTTTTGGATACTAACCCTTTATCAGATAAGTCATTTGCAGATATCCTCTCCCATTGCAAAGATTGCAACCTTTTAATTTTGTTGATTATTTCCTTCACTGTACAGAAGCTTCTTATCTTGATGATTCTGCGCAACTGTCAGCTAACGTAAGTGTTCTGAGCACATCTGCAGGCAGCTAGGTTAAGCTACGGTGTCCACCGGGTTAGGTGGATTAAATGCACTTTCGAGTAACGATATTTTCAACTTGCGACAGGTTTGTAGAGACATAACCCCATCTTAAGTCAAGGAAGATCTATACTTTGTAAATGTGTAAAAATAGAAAATGCAAGTTTCTTAGAACTCCTCCCAGATGTCTGCTTTGTTCACAATTTGGGCTACTTCTTCCCTCACTACTCCCCATTTTCTGTGTAACACCTGTCTACAAGAATTCTCCTCTTTTTACTTTATTTTAATAGAACTTTCTGCCTCCTGGGCATAAAACTCTTTAAAGTGCACATTTGGTTCAGAGGGGTTGTGTTGTGGGTTTTTTTTTTCCAAGAGAAGTTTAAAAACCTTCATTTTGCATTCAGGAATAAATGAGAAGTGGTGTTATTTATAATTGGTTCCTTCTAATTCAGACTAAATGTAGATTAATCCTAATTGATAACACATAAAATTTAATTAAACCTTAATAAAGAACCTGGGAAAGAGTTCTCAAAAGATAATATCATTGGTAATGTTGGACGCTGCACACTGTAGTACTTGAGATAAAACACAATCCGTGGGAGTGTTTTCAGGGCTTTGTGAAAGTCCAGATATGCGTCATTATCTCAAATAGGACAGTCATTAAAACTGTGGATAAATCTGAGAGATGGTGTTCTCCGCTCAGCTCACTGATAAGAAGTTTGGACCATAAGAGCCCCTCAGTGACCTCGTCAGCCCTCCTTCCTCTCCCTAGCCTGTTGGTCAGATGGCCACCCAGCTCCCTGACCATGGAGCCACCCTGAGTTATTGCCAAGAGCTACTGTCCCAGCCCACGATGCATCAGACAAACCCCAAATGACTGAATATCTCCTTGTAGAAATCCAATTAACAATGCTACATAAACATCACCCCTCTGATCAATGTTCCCAGCAGAGTAACATTTTCATCTCATGCATTCACGAATATTTTTATGTGTTCCGGAGTGATTGAGGACTGATCTTCCATGGTCAATCACCCCAGTATCTAATTACTTAAAACATGAATAGAGAGCCCAGGCAGGGGGGGATACCAGACCCACAGGAATGCCTGCCTTAGAGATGGGAGCATTCACTCCAACTGCTGGCAAACTTAATCAAAGGAAGCAAATTCAGATGCCTCTGGGGGCCAAACAGTAACGTAAGTGAGGACACTGGGTTGGGTTAGGACCATAGCAAGCTGGAGAAGGTCTGCCTGGTCCAAAGGGGGCGACTGTTTCTCCATTCTACCCACACTTTCCACTGCGGACTGTGGATCCAATGTTACCAGATCATTTTAGTCTTCATTAAAATTTTTTAATTTGGATTGTAATCTGAGAAATAAAACCCTACTTTTGAGCTGGTAGCAAATATTTTTAAGAGTTTAAATACTTTTCAGGCCTTGTGATTTCTCATGTATAAGTTGACTCTCTAGATCTTTAAAGTTTCTTCCCCTTAGTTCATTCTTTAGCAAACAATGTGGTTTGTTTTTTTTTTTTTTAGTTGGTAGCAAATATTTTTAAATGTTTAAATACTTTGCAGGCATTGTGAGTTCTCATTTATAAATTGTCTCCAGATATTTAAAGTTGTTTCTTCCCTTTGATTCATTTTTCCTTTTAACAAACATTCAACAAATGCCCACTGTATGCCCGGCAATGTTCCAGGCACTGGAGATAGAACACTGAACAACGTGAAGATCTCTGTCCTTATGGGGGAGATTGACAAAAAGCAATATACATGATACATAGGTAAAGTATACGGTATGTTAGACTAGTGCTAAAAAAGGACAGAAAAAGCACAGTAGGAGTAAAGGGAATTAGAAATTGCAAAAGGGCTACCTATTGATATTTAGACAGGGTGGTTGAGGAAGGCCTCCAGAGAAGGGGACATTTGAGCAGAGACTTGAAGGAGAGAATAAGCCATGCCAATACCTGGGAGAAGAGATTCTAGGAAGAAGGAACAGCCCATGCAAAGTGCCCCAAATAGGAGTGAGCCTGGTGTGTTCAAGAAACAGCAAATAGGGGCACCTGGCCAGCTCGGTCGGTAGAGCATGCAAGTTTTGATCTTGGGGTCATGAGTTTGAGCACCACATTGGGTGTAGAGTTTACTTAAAATAAAAATTAATGTATAAAGTTTTTTTAAAAAGGAAACATCAAATAAACTCACGTGGCTGGAACAGAATGAGTGAGGGAGAAAGTGGTAGGAGGTGAGGAGACAGAACAGCGGAGGGAGAAGATCACATAGGGAGAGAGCTATGGGGCCACATCAGTCACTGGAATGACTTCGGGTTTTAGTCTAGGAGAGATGGGGACCCAATGGAAGGTTTTGAGCAGAGAAGAGATGTGGGCAGACTTGTGTTTTACTTCTCTGTGCCGAGAAGACTTGGAAACAAAGAAGGTACAGCTAGGAGGCCATAGTAGTGCCCAGGAGTGAAAGGACAGCGGCCCAGACAGAGTAGCAGCAGGGGAGGGGGTAGAAAGGTAGCCAGCTTCTATTTTAAAGGTAAAACCAACAGGAACACCTGATGCACGGATTGAAGGGAGTGAGAAAAACAGGAGATTCAAGGGCAATTCCAAGCTTTCAGCTTGAATAACTGGAAGGATGACAGGTATCCACATATACCCCCAAACCCAAATTTTCCCAGATGATTTCAGACAGCCAGGGCACCCCAATTATCATCCCCTGTCCAAGAATAGTGATGATGTTAAGGAGTATTATCTTTTGATTGAGCACTTACTGTACAGCCAGGCACTTTCTATGCATTACTGTATTTAATCCTACCTACATTCTGGGAGTTAGACCCTGTTATTTAGTGCCATTTCCTCCATGAGGATGCCGAGGTTTGGGAAAGTTAAACAAGTTGTCAAGTTCACAAAGCTGGTAAGTGACAAAGCCAGGATTTAAACCCATGGCTCTATGACTGCAAGCCCTATGACTATAACCACCATGACATCTTCAAATTTATCTTTTTATGGCTATCTCCCATAGGTCAGGCATGGGCCAGGGCCTTCCACAGATGTGGTCTCACTTAACCTCTACAACAGTCTTAGGAAGTAGATATTCATGTTCCCATTTTCAAATGGAAACCAATGGAAATACCTATCCACAACCTATTTCCCTTATTCAGAAATCTTTGTGTTCCAGGAAAATACGATAGAGCAGGTGACATCTACCCACCTGCCTCCGTACTGGCTTGGGTAGAACAACTGAGTAAACTGGGGGCGGATAAAAAGAGGCAAAACACACAGTCTCCCCTGCTAGGGGGTGTGACTCTCCCCGAGAAGATAATCAGCTACCCGAGGCCAAACGCCACTAGGTCTAAGTCTGTGCCTGCCTTCGGCAGGCAGCCCACCCAGTGCACGGAGGGCTTGCTCCATGACACACTCTGTGCTAGCCTTTGAGAACAGAAAGATGGACAAGAGGAAACTCCTACATAATCTAAGGGCAATTAAGAATTTTGGAGGCATATGCATTTCTGTAAATGATGTGCAAAGCTTATTTAAATGCATCATAACTGCCACTGAGCCGAGTGTCTATTCCCAGTTCTTTCCCTTAAATGTTAAAGACTAAAGACAGCACTTACCATCTGCTGTAGCTTGAGATCTGCTCCTTCCCCCAAGGTCTCCTGACATGGCAAGGCCTAGCTGGCAGCCCCATCTGACACAGCCCACCAGCAACGTCTAGAAGCAGTCAGAACATCTGCTGGCCTTTCCTCAGCAACATGCAGCTGCTGGAGACTTGTAACCCTTGCCCCTCAGATCACTTCAGCCTGTGGACAGTCAGGAACCCAGATTCAAGAGCATTTAGTTCAGTTCTCATCCAGTCTGGGCCCCTGGACTCCTGGTTATTTATTCAGCAAATGTTTACTGAGTACCTGCTAAGTGCCAGGCATGGGTATAAATGATACCATGGTAAACAACAGAGATGTAGAACCTTGCCTGATGGGAAAAAAAATCTAGAAGGGAAACAAACTTGGCATAAGTTCACTGGATACTGGGAAGACGTATAGAGTATTTCAGGAGCATGTAATTGGTAGATCCAAACCAATGTGGGGTATCCTAGAATGAGTGATCTTTGAGCTAAGAAATGACGCAGCATTAGCTCAGTAAAGGCGGGGACTGGTGATCATTCCAGGCAGAGGGAACAGCATGAGGAAAGGTCTTAAGCCTGGACAGAGAAAGTCACTTTTGAAGACGAACTGTACAACAGTGGAGAGGGTGATGTAAAATAAAGCAAAGACACCAGATCATATAAGGCCTGGTCACTGTAAGGAGTTCTTTTTATCTCCTGAAGGCAGTGGGGAGCCATTAAGGGGTTTAAGCAAATGAGGGGCTTGATTAGATTGACAGTGTTGAAAGATCATTCTGTTGGCTGTGAGGAGAATGATGGGAGGATCACAAGAGAACAAGGAGCTGAGTCCAGGCTGTTGCAGTGGTCCAGGTCAGAGAGGATGGTGCCTGAGGCCAAAAAGGTGGAAATGAAGAGGATGGGGTCTAAGTATGTTTTTGGAAGATGCAGCCAAATATGGTGAGACTATAGGAGGTGGGTGAGAGGAAAGAAAGAATTGAGGCTGCTTCTGCCTTTTGGGAATGATGATGTCATTTATGGGATGGGGAAAGGCAGAAGAGGGGTAAGTTTGCTGAGTAAGGGTGATGAATTCATTTCAAGACATTCTGAATCTGAGATGACTACAAGATATTCAAGAGAATACATACATCCAGAAAGAAAACCCAGTCAGCACCCTATACTGGGTGATTATTTGTTGTGACTCTTACAAAGATGGCATAGCCAGAAAAGAAAAACTTCCAGCCTAGGAGTCCTGCCTGCTACATGCTGCTGCTGCTGCAAATAAAAACATACAAATAGATGGGGTGCCCGGGTGACTCAGTCAGTTAAGCATCCGACTTCAGCTCAAGTCATGATCTCATGATTCATGGGTTCAAGCCCTGCATCGGGCTCTGTGCTGATAGCTCAGAGCCTGAAGCCTGCTTCAGATTCTGTCTCCGTCTCTCTCTGCTCCTCCCCCACTCATGCTGTCTCTCTCTGCCTCTCAAAAATGAATACACATTAAACATTTACAAAAAAAAAAAAAAAACACACAGGGGCGCCTGGGTGGCTCAGTCGGTTGAGCCTCCGACTTCGACTCAGGTGATGATCTCATGGTTCGTGAGTTCGAGACCCGCGTCGGGCTCTGTGCTGGCAGCTCAGAGCCTGGAGCCTGCTTCCGATTCTGTGTCTCCCTCTCTCTCTCAGACCCTCCCCTGTTAATGCTCTGTCTGTCTCTGTCTCAAAGATAAATAAACATTAAAAAAAAAAATACAAATATGGGGTTCTTGTGTGGCTCAGTTGGTTAAGCGCCTGACTTAGGCTCAGGTTATGATCTCGCAGTCCATGAGTTCAAGCCCCACATCGGGCTCTGTGCTGACAGCTCAGAGCCTGGAGCCTGCTTCAAATTCTGTGTCTGTCTCTCTGTTTCTCTGTCTCTCTCTGCCCCTCCTCTGCTCTTGTTTTGTCTGTCTCTCTCTCTCTCTCTCTCCATCTCTCTCATACACGCAAACAAATAAACATTAAAATTTTTTTAAGAATACAAATAGATACCTTAAATATCCAGTGGTTAAATACCCAGTGGTGTTTCAGCACGCACTGTATAGCACCTCAGACAGATCCCTGGCTGCCCTCCCCACAAATCTAGGCTTAAGTCATTCTACTTACTGTGCACCATACCTTCTATACTGCCCCTTACTACTCCCACCATCCTCCTCAAACACTACTTTCCACTTGTCAATTCATCTGCTCCTCTTACTTACAGCTTAGAACCCAAACAACATAACCTTGAATTAAAGTCTTCCACCATCTGACTCCTGGTGTGAGATGCCGAGAGACAAGCCTAAGGAAAAGTAGGGGCTGGAGACCACTGAGGATCTTCCCAGCATCTGACCAGGTGCAGGAGACAGAACACTAAACCAGGGAAAGCATGAAGGAAGAGAGAGAAGTACAAGAGATCTGACCGAGAAATTAACTCACGACGGATCCTTCCAAAGCTAAAGTACACTTAGGAGGTCAAGATCAGGGTTGAGCCCTGCAGGACATGGAGCGAGAGACTGGAAAAACAACCAGGAAGATAATGGGAGGAAGAGTAGCTGGAGGACAGGACTTGTAATGGAGCTTGCAGCAACACCAAACAACAACGTATGCTTAAAATGCTGTGCGAGAGGAAGGATGCAGCTTGGTAGTGCATAAAAACACTTCAGTAATGGTATTGATTTAGGTCCACAACTTCTAATTAGGAGATAAAAGGAAAAGCAAGAGCATAAGGTAATTCTCTTGTGTGCCCACATCACATAATGTTCACAATACACTCTGCTTTGGGAGGGGAGAAAAGGAAAACCTGTGGTTCAGAGTGCATAGTAAGATCTTGTTTGTGTTTGCACACAAAATTTAAAGTCTGGCAGGATACACCCTAAACTGTTAGCAACAGTCCTCTCTGAGGGGTGGGATCATGATGAGATTCCATTTTCTCTGTAATGTTTTGGTTTTTATAATTCTATACCAGGTCAGTATTTGGCCAGTAGGCACAAGTGCAGTGGTGTGGATTGCTAAAATGAAATACTTCTGATTGGTTGGAAAAAGCCACTCTCACAATCCCCCCACCCCCGCAAAGAACCTTCCACAATCTACCTGTGATCCAGCAGGTGAAGGGTTAACACCAAGTAGGGCTGGTTTGAGACTTTGTTTCTTATTTGCACTTCACCCAGATGTAGCTGCCAAAAGGAGAGTCCCAGCCAGGAGTCTCTGCTTGATGCCTGTCACAGCCCAAATGTGGTTGTTCTTCCTGAAGACCTGTGTCAGCTCCCTCTCCCCCATTCACTTTATACTTGGCCTCTGTTCCTTAATATTTATTATTATTATGTTCTGTCACCCTGACTGCTTTGTAAGCACTTTGAAGACGTATAATTTGGCAGATTTTTTTGTCCTCGCTCTACCTAGCCTGCTGCCTGGTTTGTGGAGACTTTCAAGGATATTTATTGTTATTGATACTGAAACGTGTTATTTGCAAAGTGCTCCTCTTCCCTGGTTACTGCCAGAACTGTCCCCACAGGGTTAGCACGGTGGAGGATACAAATCCTGTCATCGGTGGCTTAAACAGGACCAAGGGTGGGAAATACTCCCCCACCCGAAGGAGCAGAAATCATTTGTCTGTCTGCCTGCCTGTCCCAACGGGCATTGCTTTTACAGTCCTCTCTTATCTTTAACATCCTTTTCTACTCATCCCATTATCTGGTAACAAACATCACTCTCTTCTCTCTGCAAACAGTGGTTACAGGACAAAAGTTCCTTACCTATCCTGTATGTTCCACGCTGGACATTAGGAGTCACTGCTTTTATCAGCATCCCTGTGTTAGGAGGTCAAAGTGCCTTAAGCCAGATGAAGATTTTCAGCACCTGGCTGATCAGCCAGTGTATGGTTAATGAGGGCAATCCATGCAGTTATAATAGGCAAATCCCAAATTCAGTGGTTTAGCATAATGAGAGCTTATTTCTCACTCACATCGAGGCCCAGTGGGAGTGTTTGTGGTCAGCAGGCAACTTCATTCCATGCAGTGACTCGGGGGCCTGGGTTCTTTCCATCTCATAATTCTACTTTCCCCGAGGGCTTTGACATTACCTGCACTCAGCAAAGAAAGAAAAAGAATGGAAAAGGTACCCACTTCTGAAAAGACCCTGACCCAGAAGTGACATATGTCACTTCTGCTCATGTTCCCTTTAAGGGCTAATCCAGTGACCACATGTTGATGCAAGGGGGGCTGGGTTGTGTGGTCCCTGGTACCAGAAGCAACTCCGGGGATAATGAGATATTGGTGGATAGATAGCCATCTGCCATAGCAAATGAATTTCAAAGGTTTAGAAGATCATCCAATGAGGCTCTTAAGGAAAACCATCTCCAAATGGAGGCAAAAGAAGCATTTTCAGGCTTATTCTAAGTCTCTTAAGAACACTCCTGTTACTTGCCACAGGATGGGAATTTTCATGGTAATGGGGGAAGGGTCTGAACTGGGAAGGGATTATGCAAGGTGATACCCATATAAACCTTCAAGCTAGGCTTGTAGCATTATATGATCTGCTTCAGTAAAGCATGTGGGCATCAGGAAGTCAAAAAACATCCTGCAATTCTTTGAACCAAACTGGTCTCCGTTCAGGGTTACCACTGCCCGCCGTCACCCATACTTCTAGTCCTTGAGACAAGAATCAAGCCCGCAAGGGAAACCTGAAGTAAACTCACAGAACACGTGTCTAATATTAAAGCTATTTCTTTCAAAAATATAAGCAACTGCTACTGGTCCATAATGAACATTTTTATTTCTAAAGTATTTTCTTTCATAGGAAAGAAATGTAATTCATTCTTTTCCCCAAAATAATAAAGAAAATTGCTACTGGGAACAGTTTGGCATTTGAAACCTAGTGGGAGATTTCTCCAGCAGATGGTTTTGTGGCAAAAAGCTTTTAAGAATTTCTGACTGCTAGCAAAAAATATATGAGAGAGAAAAGGAGAGAAGGAGGGAGGGAGGGAGGGAAGGAGAGAGAGAGGGAGAGATTGATTTGATGTGATCAAGAAAAGATGTACCCAAAGAAAGCAATCCTTATTCAAGTTCTGATGACTCAAATGATCCATAGACTAGATTGTAGATTCCAAAAGCTGGCTGTGCATCAGAATAGCATGGAAAGCTTGTTTAAAATAACCATGGAATCGGAATATCTGTGGGTGGTGACCAGACATGCATATTTTTTTAAGCTCCATAGATGATTCTGTTGAAAACTGGTGGCCCAGTCATTTGTTAAAATTCTGAGGATGGTGATGCAAACTGGTAGGCAATATTATTAGCTTAGCAAAGATCCTGCCCTCTTGGCCACTTGGCTGTCATTTGCTACATGCACACATCCACCTGCAGCAGGCTTTCATCAGGTCCCTCATCTTATCACACAAAGCACTTGGATGATGTTCTTAAAAACCCCATGGGCCAAGATACCAAAGCATTTAATTATCTCATTTGGAAGCAAGGGGGACAGATTTCACAGCCAATCCACCCAGCACTATCTGCAGAGAATCAGAGCTATGTCACAGCCAATGGCTCTACCAAATACCATTGGCCACAGCCTCTGGGAAGGCTTTGGGGGGGGGGGGGGAATCCTGGGAGGCTTGGGCGGATCAGCTTTCACTTGCAACACAGCTGCCTGCTAGCTGAGGGCCTGGGACAAGTCCCTCCCACCCAGTTTGCTTATTTGTAAAATAGTAACTGAAAATTCTGACCCCATAGTGCTGTGAGCTGCAGATGGATAAAAGGTGAGAAAAGCACCTGGAACCTGGAGAAGAACGTGGGATAGAAAAGGAACTTGATCAGTGGTACTTCCCTTACATTTATTTTAACCTCCTTCTCCCTGGAAAAGGGAGAACCAATTGTCAAAGGCTGACAGAAGACATTCATATTTTCCCAGTACTACCGAAGGGTTATCCACGATAGAATTTGGAGAGAGGTGTCGATCTGTTATTCTTTGTGTTTTTTTTTGTTTGTTTGTTTTTTTATTTTGAGACAGAGAGAGACAGAGCATGAACGGGGGAGGGGCAGAGAGAGAGGGAGACACAGAACGGGAAGCAGGCTCCAGGCTCTGAGCCATCAGCCCAGAGCCCGACGCGGGGCTCGAACTCATGGAATGTGAGATCGTGACCTGAGCTGAAGTCGGACGCCTAACCGACTGAGCCACCCAGGCGCCCCGATCTGTTATTCTTTATGAAAGGTGGCTACCACTGAATAGACTCTTACTTCTAGTCCCTGGTGTCACCTCAACCAGAAAGCATCTCTTGGTACCTGAGGCCATGGTCAGAAATGCCAAGTATGGTTTTTGCAGCTGTAACTTGCATACGGGCATGATCTCTATGAGTCCCACATGATCAAATACTACATTATATGGGATTCAAATGAATCATATAGGCAGTTATAAAACACCAGACTCTAAATATTATTTACCCAGCATCAAGCAGATGTTTGTTTCCAAGCTACAATCCCCTCTAATTGGCTGACATTGTGCTGCATAAACACCAGTGCAAGCTTATGTTCTCTAATGAATGACAAATGCCTAGAAGAATCCTTTGTGAATTGGCAGCCTCCCCCTCCAGCATGCAAATTACGTGGAAATTCCATCGGCACATGCAGATAAGCTGATCTGCATGATTGGCAGACTAGTGGATAAACACACCCATGGATTCATTGTCCAAATTCAGTTTGGTTGATTCATCTCTGTTTGTAGCAATCATTTGTTAATTCATTCATCCAGCCAACATTTATTGAACAGCCATTCCACAATAGGCACTGTCCTGGGCTTTAGGTATATGTAGATGACTAAAAATATGGTCTCTCACTTCAAGTAGTCCACAATGAAAGAAGGGAGACACGACTGGTAAAGAAATAAAAATCACAACGTGAAAGGTGCAAAAATAGAATGTGGGCAAGCGTCTGTGGTCAGAGAAAGGGAATAAATCAACTCTACTTATAGGGGTTGGTGACGGCTTCCCAGATTTTCAAGACAAAACTCAGAAGATTTTAGAGTCAGCTAGACAGACAAAGCGTAGAAAAGGAGGCCCCAATAAAAAGAATAGCAAGGACACATGACAAAATATGTCAGTTCAACAACAGTCTGAACTTGCTGGAGCATACACTGCACGCAACTGTCTGCTGTTTCAGCTCCTTAAAAATGCATGCAAACTACACAGCCCCTTCGAAGGGTAACATGGCTGTACCTCTTAAAATTTAAAATGTGCGTGTCTTGCTTATACAGTAGCAACAGATGGGGGGGGAGGGAAGTGATCCTCTATAATGGAGTAAATAACCTACATCCACATAAAGAGATACTATGCAAACTAAATACTGTGTAAAAAGGCATGGGTATGTGCTCCGTATACTTATATGAGATTTACAGTTACGGGAAGATCTCCAGAATATACTGTCAAGTGAGAAAAATCATGAGAAAAAAAAAGTATATAGATAGGATGCTACCTTGTGTGTAAGAGAGAAGACAATATAGGAATACCTATCCCTTATTCATAAAGAAATCCTGGGAGGATATAAAAGAATACAAGATATATAAGACAAAATAGGAATACCTATTCTTATCTATTCATAAAGAAACTCTGGAAGGATATACAAGAAACTAATATCTATAGGGGTAGGGGAGGGCAAAATAGATTAGAAAACAAGGGGTGAGATTTTGCAATGTATACCTTGTATATCTTTTATTTTCAAATCACATAAATGCATAATCTATTAAAAAGTATGACCAAATTTTAAAACGTATCTGCCTCGTGGCCTGGCAATTCTAGTCTTGGTATCAATCACAATCACTCACTCACCCATGTGCATAAAAGATATTTATTGTGGTACTGTTGGTGGGTGAAAAAAAGAAGAAGAAAAAGGAAACAGCAAAACGTCCATTGAGAAAATGATGGAATAAAAAAGTATGTTCATACTTTTGAATACCATGCAGCAGTTAAACCTGTGAAGTAGATCTGTCTACTAACATGGACAAATCCAAGACTCCCCAGAAGGATGGGATACCATTACTATAACACACACACACACACACACACACACACACACACACACCCCAAGTAATGCTGTGCCATCTAAACTGAAATAATCCACACCAAACTGGTAACACTGCTTACATCTGGAAATGGTCTACAGCAGTAGTCAGTGATCTTTTATAAAGAGCCAGATAGTTAATATTTTAGGTTTTTCAGGCCTTATAAGGTCTCTGCTGTAGATAATCACAGATATGTCAAATGCAACCACAGACAATCTATAAATTAATAAACTGTATTCTGATAAAACTTTATTTCAAAACCAGAGAGAGAGCCAGACTGGGACAGTGGGCCACAGATTGCCAATTGCCGGGTTAAAGAACCAAGGTAGGAGATGTTGGTTAAAAACTCTTTAATGATTTTTTTTTTTTTTACAAGGAGATTCAAAGTAACTCTTACTTATCTAACTAAAGTTAATTAAAACAACATGGGTACATTAGTCTGCTGGGCCTCCATAACAAAATACCATAGACTAGGTGGCTTAAACAACAAACATGTATTTTCTAATTGTTCTGGAGGTTAGAAGTCCAAGATCAAGGTTCCAGGGTTGGTTTTGGTGAGGACTTTCTTCTGGCTTGAAGATGCTGCCCTGTTGCTGTATCTTCACATGCTTTTCCTCTGGGCGCATGGAGGGAAAAAGAGAGACAGCACTCTGTTGTCTCTTCCTTTTTTTTATAAGGATATCAGTCCTATCAGATCAGGGATCGATCCTTATGATGTCATTTCACCCTACCTCCCCCCTAAAGGCCCTACCTCCACATACAGTCACTTTGGGGGCTAAGCCTTCAACATACGAATTTTAAGGAAATGCAATTCAGTGTGTAAGAGGGGGTCAAGATTTGTCCCCTATAATAACAATGCACATAAGCTCCTCTGCCCAGAATCCAAATCAGTCGAGATCATGATTGCTCTTGATAAAAGAAGGCCCAGCCAGAGGGCACCTGGGTGGCTCAGTCAGCTCAGGTCATGATCCCAGGTTCGTGAGATCGAGTCCCACATCATACTCTACACTGAGCATAGAGCCTGTTTAAGATTCTCTCTCTCCCTCTGTCCCTCTCCCCTACTCACACACTCTCTCTCTTTATCTCTTTAAAAAAAAAAAAAAAAAGGCCCAGCCAGGGATTATATCTTCCTTCCCTAACACTCTCTCCTCCTTCTCCCTGAGCCAGTGTTGCTGTCCTGTCTGGGTAGGAAGTCTTTACCAACCTCCCTCCCCGACTCTCTCTCTCTCTCTCTCTCTCTCTCTCTCTCTGGATTCCTCCTCACCTATCAGAGGTGCTAGAAAGGCATGTGTTGAGAAAACCATGGCAATAGATCTATACCCCCTTTGGGATTTGTATCTTTGTATATCTCTATCTTTCCCTATTTATCTGTCTATAACTATATCCAGAGAGAGAAATTATAAGGAATTGGCTTATGCAATTATAAAGGCTGAGAAGTCCAGACCCAGGAAAGTCAGTGGTATAGTTCCAGTCTGAGTCTGAGTCCAAGTTCAAATGCAAGGAAGACCGATGTCTCATCTTGAAGACAGGCAGAGAGAGAATACTTCAGCCTTGTATTCTCTTCAGGCCTTCAACTGATTGGATGAGGCCCACCCACACTGGGGAGGGCAATGTGCTTACTCAGTCTACTGAATCAAATGCTAATCTCATCCAGAAACTCCCTCACAGACATACCCAAAAATCATGTTTAACCAAATGTTTGGCACCTTATGGCCCAGACAAAATGACACATAAAATTAACCATCACATCAAGTGACTAGAAACAACTCAAATGTCCACTGTTAGAAGACTGGCAAAATAAATTATGGGACAGCCACCAGACAATGGGACACTGGGCAATTGTGAATTTAAAAAAGAAAAAAAAAGGGGTGCCTGGGTGGCTTAGTCAGTTAAGTGTCTGACTTCAGTTCAGGTCATGATCTCATGGCTCATGAGTTTGAGCCCCGCATCGGGCTCTGTGCTGACAGCTCAGAGCCTGGAGCCTGTTTCAGATTCTGTCTCAGTCTCTCTCTGCCCTTCCCCTGCTCACATACTCTCACTCTCTCTCAAATGTAAGTAAACATTTCCAAAAAAAATTTTTTTTAACTTTTTAACATTTATTCACCTTTGAGAGACAGAGAGTGAGCAGGGGAAGGACAGAGACAGAGGGAGAGACAGAATCTGAAGCAGGCTCCAGGCTCTGAGCCATCAGCACAGAGTCCGATGCAGGGCTTGAACCCAAGAACCATGAGGTCATGAACCTGAGCCGAAGTCGGACACTTCACCGACTGAGCCACCCAGGTGCCCCTCAAAAAAAAATTTTTTTAAATAAAAAAAAATGAACTTCTCTAAATACTGTCATGGAAAGATCAAAAGTGAAAAAAGCAAAGTGCAGAATATGTGTAGAACATTTGAGGAGAAAACGAGGGAAAATTAGCATTTATATTTGTATTTTCTTCTATATATGTAAAGAGCCTCTGGAAGGAGTCATAAGAACCCAGCACTGCTCTCCCATAAAGACAGGAACCAGGCACATACAGGACAAAGAAGGGGGGGTGGTTTGCAGACTCCTCATATTGTCTAGGTTTTAACTATGAAGATGTAGTTAACTGAGAAGGGCCATGTAAATAACTGAGAAGGGAAAAACAAGTGTTGGGCACCTCCAAAGGGTCAGTCTGGAAGTCATCAGTACACATCCAGCCGGTAGTGAAAGCCTTGAAGGAAATGAGGCTGTCCAGGCAAATATGGAGAGAAGAAAATAATGTGGAAGTCGGGCCCTGGGGAGCACTGACATCTCAGGCAAGGGGGAAGGAGGGGTCTTGAAGGAGCAGACAGAAAGGTAGAGAAGGGGAGAGGCAGGTGGTCTCTGAGGGCGTGTAATGGTCTCACGACAACAAGAAATATAAAGTACAGACTTAAGCATTCGGCGGTTGGATCATTTCTGGGATGATATATTTAACCAGATAGTCTGTATTGTGTTTGCACTTTCTGTAGGAAATAGATCATGCAGTTACATCTCTTCCCTGGAATTTCTTTAGCTGCTGTCAGTGCAACCTGATTTGAGATGTAAATAAACTGCGGAGATAATGCCGGGATCTCGGCAGACTCAGTTCTGCCACCCGCCCAGGACGAGGGCGGTGATGGATGGTGTGAGGACCACTGCATAATCTCTTCTGTTTTAATACTCGATTATCATGTCCCTCATCTTTCCCAGAACCCAACTCAACACATTAAAATCTCTTTGTTCCTTCCACAATGCTTGTATCTCCCTTGCATCTCCAGCCTCCTTTAATACCGTTCATTATTGAAATGAACACAGAAAACCGATTACCCGGGTGGCAGCAGGAGCTGGTCATGTGCACAACTTGGCCGCACTGGGAGCCTGATTCCCTGTTGAGGTAAACAAGAATCCCCATGCACAGCCGGGCGCCTCACCTGTCCTCAGGCTCCTGGGAGCCACCCTGATGCAGCCACAGGGCTTTAGACATTTGTGTTCAGCTAATTCAGTGCATGTTTGTTGTCACCAGATGCCGCGGGAGGGAGGGCCTGGCGTGCCTGAAGTGCCAAGCCAGGCAGCTCTGCAGGCAAAGCAGTTGTTAACACAGTGGTTAAGAGCACAGACTCTCAGAATACCTGAGTTCAAATCCAGGCTCTGCTAGTAAGGCTGTTTGATTCTGGACAGATTCTTTTGTTTTATTTGTTTTTTTAATGTTTGTTTATTTTTGAGAGAGCGAGCATGTGTGCGCACGCACAAGTTGGGGAGGGGCAGAGAAAGAAAGACACAGAATCCCAAGCAGGCTCCAGGCTCTGAGCTGTCAGCACAGAGGGGCTGGAACTCACAGACCGTGAGATCATAACCTGAGTTGAAGTCGGACGCTTAACCGACTGAGCCACCCTGGCGGCCTGACTTTGGACAGATTCTTAACTTCACGATGCCTTGCCTTGGATCCTCACTTGTGAAATGGAAACAGTAACAGTACCTCCCTGTTGTGGGTCAAATTGTGTCCTCCCTCAAAAGTTGGAAGTCCTAACCCCCAACATCTGTGAATGTGACCTTATTTGGAAACAGGGTCTTTGCAGATATCATCAAATTAAGATGAGATCCTGGTGGATTAGGGTAGCATCAAAGTGTGATGACCAATGTCCTTGTGAGGAGAGAGATCTGGAGCCACAGAGACAGACACCCAGGGGAAATGCCATGTGATGGTGGGGGCAGAAATAAGAGTCATGCAGCCCCAAGCCAGGGAGCAGAGGGGGCGGGGGCCACCAGACGGGGCAGGGGCAGCCACAAGACGCCGGGAGAGTCGGCATCCCCTAGAGGTGCAGAGGGGGCACATCCTAGCCAACACCTTGATTTCAGACTTCCAGCCTCCAGAACGAAGAAAGAGAAAAATTTCTCTTAAGCAACCAAGTTTGTGGCAATTTGTTACAGCAGCCATAGGAAACTAATACACCCCCTCAAATGGTTGTTACGAGGATTTATTAATTATACAGACAAGCCATGCAAAGTGCCTAGGAGAGTGTCCAATATCTAGTGACTCATACAGAAGTGCAGGGTGATTGTTAACCTACAACCTACAGCTGCTGATTGGTAAGCAAGTCCTCAGTCCACCTCTGGTGCAGGTGAAGAGACCAGCTTCTCCCATCTACACTGCTTGAGTCACCTTTGCAGGGGTATTGTGAGAGGGAGGATATCAAGGGCATTTCCCTAGGTTGACAACTTTTCAGAGACCAGGCCGGTTTCTGCTATACCGAATAGTCCTGGTGGGATGAACTAATTCTTTAGTCAAGGTAAGTGAGGCAGTAAGGGGAGCACTGTGGGGGCTAGGGACATTGATCTTAGAGTCGGACTATCCGGTTCAAATCCCACTCCCTCCCCTTACCAGCTCTGTGACCTTCAGCAATTCATTAACCTCTCTGGACCTCAGTTTCCTTGTCTGTAAAATGAGCAAAAGCTAGGATAAAGTATATAATAACATATAGGTGAATAATCTAGAGAAGGTGGGGAAAAGGGAAGTTTGTTCAGGACCAACAGAGCCACTCTTCCTCCTACACGCACAGGCACACATATACCTACTGTAATTACCTGTTCTTCTGTCTGTCTCTCTGTGTGGACTAAGCCCCTTCAAGACAGAGGATGTATGTTCTGAGCACCCTGAATGCACAGAGTAGTTGCAATAGAGAACACATACTGAACAAAGGGATAGCTTAAACCAAGTGTCTCAATCCTAAAACATGTACATTCTGCTTTAAGGTTTCTTTTTTTTTTTTCCACGTTTTTTATTTATTTTGGGGACAGAGAGAGACAGAGCATGAACGGGGAAGGGGCAGAGAGAGAGGGAGACACAGAATGGGAAGCAGGCTCCAGGCTCCGGGCCATCAGCCCAGAGCCCGACACGGGGCTCGAACTCACGGACCGCGAGATCGTGACCTGGCTGAAGTCGGACGCTTAACCGACTGCGCCACCCAGGCACACCACTGCTTTAAGGTTTCTACTATGTCCACTTACTCCCTGAATTCTTGTTTTAATAAGTTCCTTGAAATCAAGGCTCAGCAAGCTGCAGGCCAAACCTGACCACACCCATTCATGTACGACTGTCTACAGCCACTTTCAAGCTTCCACGGCAGAATCGAGTAGTTGCAATACAGGCCATGTAGCCCACAACTGAAAATATTTCCTATTTGGCCCTTTACAGAAAAAGTTGGTCAATCCCTGCTCTCAATCAACTCATTTTTTAATTTAAGTGCATTTTTAAATAGGAAACTTCATGCAACTAAGGTAATTGGAAACCAGTATTCCTTGCTATATGTGGAAGGCAACATTCCAATCAATATGTAACTACTGAAATAAACCACAGACCAGCTAAAAGTACTTACCATGCCCCAGGAAGCCAGGTTGCAGTGCACAAAGCAGAAGCGAGGACCGAGGTGGCAGGATGGTGAAAACTTGGTAGCTGGCTACTCTGCAGGAACCAGTGTAGAGAGAAAAAAAAAAAAAAAACAAAACGTGTTAGTACTGGATCTTGAAGGACAACCATGCAATAGCATGGAAGGAGGAAAAACATGCCAGTAAAGGAGTCAAAGAAACACTTGGGGGCAGAAGATAAACCACAGGTTTTAAGAGCAGGAACTGAGAGACCACACAGGCAAAGGGTCCACTGAGTGAGGTAGTAAAGGCTCCTCAGAGATGAATGAATAGTTAGATAGATAGATAGATAGATAGATAGACAGACAGACAGATAGATTTTCCAACATCTCAAAGTAGTAAGCATAATTTATAAACTGGATTAGAAGGTACATCTCAGCACGTTTATAATGAAAACAGCTGATGCTAATGAGAGCAATAACATTTAAATAGAAATCTGTTTACCTTTGGGAGATTCACGCAGAACTTCAATGAGGTCCTGATTGATTTAAGGGCCAGGGACCGGACTGATTAAACTTCCTGAGTTTGGGGGGTCTCAAAGGGTAGTTGGCTGAGGTACAAAGGCACACCGACAACCTCGCAGCCTAACCAACCAGTGATTGGGAGTAATTAGAACCATGTGGAAAAGAGGTCACAGTGCCCAACCTGGCATATGCTACGGTTCTTTCCTTTATGAGCACCACAGACTCCTCGAAAAAGCTGAAGAAAGCTATGCCCCTCCTTCCCAGAAAACTGCACAGAAATACATACACCAAAACTTTTGCATTTAAATTTTTTCTATGTTGGAAATATATTTTCTACACATGAAGAAAAATTAAAAGCAATCTTTTTTTAAAAAAAGTCTTGGCCTCATTTTTTTTATAACACGTTAAGATTCAAGGTCTATTTGAGTGGTAGAGGGAATAGATCTAAAATTGCACATAAAGCAAAAAATTTCAATTTTTCTCAAAATCTCATTTTAATGAGATTTCTGTGATTTCTTGGCTTGAATAGAAAGTTGGAACTGTGCAGTGGTCTTTGCAAGTATCAAAACCAAATCAACTTCATATTTTCATTTAAATGGCACCCGCATCGTCAAAAAACCTGAACCCCCGAAACGCACAGGAAAAAGAAAAAATTAATATTCCCGTAATTCACTTTGCCAACTTTGTGTGTCAATAAACACCAAACCCTCCAAAATATTTTTAACATTGAATTTGTGTCAATTGTTTTCTTTTGTCTTTAAGTAATGAGAGAAATCCTTACAGATCATGTTTAAATTTGAAGACGGTCTGAGAATAAGTAACCCTTGTTAACCTTAAAAATAACACTGCCAGGGGGCACCTGAGTAGTTCTGTTGGTTAAGTATCTGACTCTTGACTTCAGCTCAGGTCATGGTGCCATGGTTCGTGACACTGAGCCCCAAGTCAGGCTCTGCGCTGACAGTGCAGAGCCTGCTTGGGATTCTCTCTCTCCCTCTCCCTCTGCCCCTCCCCCACTCGCGTGTGCTCGCTCTCTCTCTCACAAAATAAACAAACTTTTAAATACATAAATAAAAGTGCCAGTTATTTTACCAGGAAAAATGGGTTTATCTGGGAGTAGCAGAGAATTGCAACAACGTAGCACCAGCAAGCTTCAGCAGAACCACAGGCAAGTCTGGAGAACAAATGAGAGGAACGTTCTTTTCTAGGGGAAAGGGGGAAGTAGGGAAGGCTCTTCTAAACGAAAAGTCCACTGGAGGAAACTGGGAGTCTGAAGTACAGTGGCTTCTCATTGGCTGAGCTGTGACTGCCTCCCATTGGCTGGGCTGTTGCCAGGTCTTCCTCCTGCTGGAGCAGTAAAGTACTAGCTAAGGTAGCCTATCCCGTGCCTGCTGGCTCTGTCATTGACTAGCGCTGAGCATGAGAGCTCCCCCTGCCGGCCTCCCAACTCCATCCTAAACAAGGTTTCCTTTTATTAACCTTGTCTTATCTCCCCCCCCCCCCCCCCGCTTTGATAAAGATCCTTCTTTGAAAAGCACTGCTGATAAAGATTCAAGTTTTCTACATTTAGTGGTACCTCAGTACCAGGCAGGACCTTTCCTGGTTGTCGCGCGTAGCAGCCGGAAGCTACTTAAAGCCACATCTGAGTAACAAGGAAGCTTAGGAAGGAGAAACCCTCAGGCCCTTCCCATCTGTGGTCCATTTTTTCTCGTTTTTTTTTTTTTTTTTTTTTTTTTTAATTGATGTTTAACGTTTATTTATTTTTTTGGGACAGAGAGAGACAGAGTATGAACGGGGGAGGGGCAGGGAGAGAGGGAGACACAGAATCAGAAACAGGCTCCAGGCTCTGAGCCATCAGCCCAGAGCCCGACGCGGGGCTCGAACTCACGGACCGCGAGATCGTGACCTGGCTGAAGTCGGTCGCTTAACCGACTGCGCCACCCAGGCGCCCCTCTGTGGTCCATTTTTTGTCGAGATGGTTAAGCACTGCAGACCATCTCGAGATGTTGCGCCAACATCTTCTTGGGTGCATTATCTTTAAGAAGTTTGACAGGCAACAAAATACAAAACTTCAAATAATTATACACCAGAAATAGTAACATGACCATTCCAAATTGTATGGTGGTTCTAAATCAGGACTCTAGGTCTGAAAGTAGGCAACTGAAAAAGTACTTATTGGCACTTATTCCAACCTCAGGGATAAAGGTGCTCCCCCAAAGGAGGCATATCTGGACTCACGTATGCCTTCTAGAAGTCTCCACTTAAAGCAGCCATGAAAGCAGAGTGGTGGATGCTGCAAGAGCACACTCAAAGAATTAACCAAGTCGGGGGTGCCTGAGTGGCTCATTCAGTTAAGCATCCGACTTCAGCTCAGGCCATGAACTTGCATTTCATGAGTTCGAGCCCCGTGTAAGGCTCTGTGCTGACAGCTCAAACCCTGGAGCCTGCTTAGGATTCTGTGTCTCCCTCTCTCTCTGCCCCTCCCCTGCTCTCGCTCTCTCTCTCTCTCTCTCTCAAATAAATAAACATTAAAAAAAAAAAAAAAGAATGAGCCAAGTACATTTGGGAAGATACAGTGCAGGTATAAAGAGGAAACAATCACTGATGAACTTTGGGCAAAAGAGCAAAACTTCAAAGACATTTTAATGTCGTACTCATCACAAAAGAACTGTCTGCACCAAATATTATCAATAATACAGTCTGTAAAGTCATAAATTAAAAAAATCATGAATATGAATAAGAATTCAAAGTCGGTTAATAGTTCAGATGACTTGTAGATTCTGAACTTTCTAACCCTTCAGGAAAAGCAAGTGAAAGATGAGTTTGTCCTGAGATCAAGACGAGGCCATTTCCAAAAGGCCATAATCAGAAAAGGAAGTTTCTGGGGCACCTGGGTGGCTCAGTGAGTTGAACTTACAACTTCAGCTCAGATCATGATCTCACAGTACATGAGTTCAAGCCCGGCATCAGGTCACTGCTGTCAGCGCAGAGCCCGCTTCAGATCCTCTGTTGCCCTTTCTCTGCCCCTCCCCTGCTCATGCTCTCTCTCTCTCTCTCTCAAAAATGAATAATCATTTTTAAAAAAAAAAGGAGGGGGTTGCCTGGGTGGCTCAGTCGGTTGAGCATCCAACTTGGACTCAGGTCATGATCTCACAGTTTGTGAGTTCTAGCCCCACGTCGGGCTCTGTGCTGACAGCTCAGAGCCTGGAGCATGCTTCGGATTCTGTCTCCCTCTCTCTGCTCCTCTTCTGCTCTCTTTTTCAAAAATAACTAAACATTAAAAATTTTCAAAAAAAAAAAGGAAAGAAAGGAAAGGAGATTTTCCCTTTCACCAGGGCTTGGAAAATACAGACAAGGGCATTATCTTTCCACAAAAGACAGAAAAGAAACAACACTGAGAAAAGGTACACAGGCCTAGTCTCGACATCTTGGGAAAGCTGTCTTATCAGATGCTGTCCTGTTCAATTCTGGGAAACCTTAACTTTCAGGTCACCAGAAGGTGTGCGGGTTCAGTCAGGGCTGGGTGCTTCCTTTAGATGTTTTATGTGACTCCAAGAGTCTATCCCCTGGAGTTCGGTGGCACAAAGCAGTTCCTGATAAGGGCTTTTCATTGAGGTTGAAATCTTTTGGGAGGTGTCTTTTCAAATAGATGAAATCTCCAGGTAGCAAAATGTGATGCCTGAGGTCATTGTCTCCTGGAAGCCAACTGAAAAGATTCCTCCACCAAAGCGTGGTTATTTTTAATAGCAGCAATCAGGCCTTTATAATATTGAAGTATATCTCCTTTTAGCAGGTATGGCTCAAAGGAGGCAGGGGCCAAGTACATTGGTTGCCCTGGGACTATCTCAAAGGGTGAGAGGCCATGAGTTCCAAAGGGGGTGGATCTGAGATTTAGAAGGACCAATGATAGTATTTTTGGTCAAAATATTTGGGGGTCTCTACACATTATGCCAACTGAGTCTAATAGTGCCATTAGTATGTTTGACTACTCTTGAAAACGGAGGATGGTACACACAATGAAAGCGTGGTAAAACCAGACAAAAAGCACACACCTGACCTGTAAATGGGTTCCTTGGTCACCATGAAGTTCAAGAGAAGTTCCCCAGGTAACAAATTTAGTTACAGAAACACTGGCCTATCTGCAAGAGAAATCTTTGGTCCAGTAGAAAACATAGAAACCATGACTAAAATATATTTATATCTACGAGACAGGGAAGCTATATGAAATCTATTTACACAATCAGGTTTCCCTAGATTATACTTTGGACAGTGGGGCAAGTGATGTAGGTACTATCTGGGGCCTTATTAATATTTCCCCACCAATACTGGTTCATAAATGCTATCATTTTGTCACTAGACCAATGGTTTCATGAATATACAATGGTAAACAATGGGAATTTTAGAATTTCTTGTAGGACTGGATTGTTATTTGATCCAAATCAGAGTTCTCTCTTTTTCTTGAGTCAACATTTGTTAGATTTCCAATACTGTTTTTCCCTATCTAGGGCCAAATGTTGGGTATCTCTGGTCAATTTTTCCAAATTATCATTTGGGTGAACATCACTTTGGAACATGACAGAGGTTTGGCTGTGGGTTTCCTTGGAAGCAGTGCTTTTTGTCAGAAATATCAGGGAGGTGGTTTACTTTGGTCTCCAAGGAGCAGAGTCTAGAATGCCCAGGAACCTTAACAGCCAGAGCAGCCAGCAAAAGTATGGCATCGAATAAATTTTGGACATAGGAGCCATTTTAAATTTTATTCCCATTGGAGATAAGGAAACCTCGTTGTTTCCATAATATTCCAAAGTCATGAACTACCCCAAAGATATGCTGACTATAGGTATAAATGCTTAGGGTTTTCTTGGTTAAAGTACAAGCCCAAGTAAGGGCATATCAGTCAGCCTGCAGGGCTGAAGTATCCAAAGGTGAACTTGTCATCTCGATGACTTCAAAAAGAATTGCAATAATAGACTCAGCATGTTTACCATTTCATCCTTTAAACAAGAACTATTGTATACCAGGCGCTCAGTTGGTTAAACATCTGACTCTTGATTTTGGCTCAGATCATGATCTCATGGTTCACAAGATCGAGTCCTACGTCGGGCTCTGTCTGCACTGCAGTTCTTGGGACTCTCGCTCTCCCTCTGCCCCTCCTCTGCTCACACTTTCTCCCTCAAAATAAATAAATAAACATTAAAAACAAACTATCAGTATACCATGAAAATTCTGCATTGGCTAGAGGAGTTTCCTGTAAATTTCCACAGGGAGTCAAAAGGTAATCTATTAGGGTTAAGTGGTCATGAAGGGTTTCATCTGGGACCAAATGTGGTCTTTATTTCAAGATCAGATGCCCTAAGTATAGAACCTGAGTTTAGGCTAACTGCAATTTTTCTTTGGAAACTCTGTGTCCCTTTAAAGCCAAAAGTCGTAATAGGTGAATGTAGTTTCCTGTGAAGACGTTTAAGAAGGGAACAGAGAAGCAAATCATCTGCATATTGCAACAAAGGAGAGCCTACAGAAAACTTTCTATCAACCAAATCAGCTTTTAAGGTTTGTGAAAAGTAAAGGCTCTGTAAAACTCTGGGGCATTACTGTCCAGATGTATTTCTGTTCTTCCCAAGTGAAAGCAAAAAGATACTGGCTATCCTTATCAACAGGAATACTAAAAATGCACCGTGCATATCATTTGTAATGGAAAAACTGCTTTCAGCGGGAATGGATGTCGGTACCATAACGGGTGTTAGGAAAACAGGGTGCCGAGGGATAACTGTTATTTATTGCTCGCAGGTCCAGGACAAACTTCCATCCTGTTACTAGACTTTCTCACAAGTAAAATGGGGTGTTACAGGGACTAGTGCAGGGACTCAGGAGGCCCTGAGTGTTGTAACCTTCTATATAGGCTTGCTGTTTTCAAGGGCTTATTTATAGGGTATTAATGAATTCTGAAAAGAGGTTTTGAGGAGTCTATTTGAATCTTGATGGGAGGTACACAGTAGATCCCAATAAGAACTCTGCCCATAAAGAGGATGGTAGCTGACCCAATAGGAATAAAATGATCAGTGTCCCTAGACTCAGCTAGAGTGCCACATCAGAGACAGAGCAAATAAAAGATGTCAAAGGGGCATTCAATTCCCCCTGGCTGGCTATTTTGGTTACTACTCTCAAATTCTAGAATTATTTTCCTCTTTTGGGAGAAAGAAATTCTGGCATGATTGTAGATACTTTTCTAAGCAATCTTGGCCCAGGAGTGCTGCCTGGGTGGCTCAGTCAGTTAAGCATCCAACTTTGGCTCAGGTCATGATCTCATGGTTCATGGGTTCAAGCCCTGCATTGGGCTCTGTGCTGACAGCTTAGAGCCTGGAGCCTGCTTCGGATTCTCTCTCTCTCTCTCTCTCTCTCTCTCTCTCTGCCCCACCCTGCTCGCTCACTCTCTCTCTCTCTCTCTCTCTCAAAAATAAATAAACTTGAAAACAAAGGAAAGAAATTATGGCCCAATAAACGAACAGGGACAGAGGAACTAAGGAGAAAAGGGTGCGTATCTTTCAAAGGGCCTAGAAAAAGGGAATCAATTCAGAGACAGGAACCTGTTGAGGTTTGTTAGAGACCCCTAGTACTTGAACTGTTTTAGTACTCGAAAGCAGGGTGCTGCTTTAGAGCAGTGGGGCTGGGCACTGAGAGTGTAGCTCCAGTGTACATAGGGACAGAGACAGATTCATTCGTAATCTGGAGAATGGTTTCTCCGAGCCGATTAAGAGTGAGGATTGGGAAGTTCCTCAGAGCCTGTCACTGGGAATTGGGAGGACACTGGAAAGACTGAGCAGAAGGCTGAAAAGTGTCTGGAATGCTTAAATTGGTAACATCTTAAACCAGTGCCCTGGCTCTTTACAATAACAGGAGAAACTAGAAGGTTTTTTGATTTTGTTTAAGGCCCTTCATCGGCTGCAGTTAAAAAAATGGAGAATTTTAGCAGTCTTTTAGTCAACTCATCTAGGATATGAGCAAGCAAGTTGCCAAATTAACTAAATCGAAGTGGACAAAATACACCTCCCCCCCCCCCCCCATTCTATCCTGACCCTTTGGTCTGATTCCTTCTGGAAGCAGGCTGTTCCAAACAGAAGAAAGAAGAAACCAACTCAGCCCATTAATAAACACAGTTTAGGGAGCCTGGATGGTTCAGTCGGCGAAGTGTCTGACTTCGGCTCAAGTCATGATTTCACGGCTGGTGAGTTTTGGCCCCACATGAGGCTCTGTGCTAACAGCTCAGAGCCTGGAGCATGCTTCAGATTCTGTGTCTCCCTCTCTCTCTTCCCCTCCCCCCTCCTCTCTCTCTCTCAAAAATAAACATTTAAAAAATTTTAGTAAATAAATAAACACAGTGTTAAATGCTACTCACTCTGGTGGGTTCAACGTCTAAAAAAGACCAGAATTTTCTTTAAAGGCCATTTGGAGTTGGTTGTAATAGTCATGAACAGGTTCATCAGGCTTTTATGTGCAAGAATGAATTTGGTTCCAAGCTCGAATTTGGCTTAGAAGAAGCTACAGTAACTGTTCAATGGTGATTTCCAGGGTTCTAACATCTTGCCAAAAGTTAGGGGTTTCTCTAAATCCCCTTCAATCCTGAATCCCAGCTCCCACTGGGCTAGTTTTATCCACTGTTGGCCTGGCCCTCAGCAACAAGCATGTAGACTAATTTCTAGAAATCTGAGAAACAGGTTGGGAAGTCTGGATAACTATGTTAAATTGTTGAGCAAACCTATGGGAGTCCTCAGCTACGTTAGGAAACTCGTGAACTATGACTGCAATTCAGCCTTAGTCCAGGGAACATAAAGACCTGGGGGAGGGGGGGGGTTATTTGGATTCTCAAAAGACTTAACTTTGAAAGGGAGGTTTTAACGGGTTCAGGAGAGGAGGGAGCAGGGGGAGGTTCAGTGGAAAAGGGAAGTTCGGCAGAGAATAGAGGAAAATGGCCCAGGAGGCAGGGACTGAACACACGGTGGCTGCCCTGTGTCAGGAAACACAAGAGAAGCGGGAGGGGGAAAAGAGGCCCCAGAGTCATTTCCACTTCTTTCAACTGTCTGTCTCAGTTAATTTAGAAATAACGTACTATTTTGCAAAGAGGCAAACTTCGAATCCAGAAAGCATTTAGAAGCCTCAAGTTACCATTTAAAATAGGAATCGCATTCAGTTGTTTGTTTTTATTTTAGGAGCCACGGCTTCCTAGTTTAATTTTGAGTAAAATAAGTTTGGGGAGACCAGAAGTTCTCCACGATGGCCATTGATGTTCTAAATTACTTTTGTTGAGGGGCGCCTGGGTGGCTCAGTCGGTTGAGCCTCCGACTTCGGCTCAGGTGATGATCTCATGGTTCGTGAGTTCGAGCCCCGCGTCAGGCTCTGTGCTGGCAGCTCAGAGCCTGGAGCCTGCTTCCGATTCTGTGTCTCCCTCTCTCTCTCTGACCCTCCCCCGTTAATGCTCTGTCTCTGTCTCAAAGATAAATAAACATTTTTTAAAAATTAAAAAAAATAAAAAATAAATAAATTACTTTTGTTGAGTTGGTCCATTTTGTTAGAAATGTGCATGAGGAGGGACCATAGTTTTTAAACAACGCCAGCATTGTCCCAGCAGGAGGTTACCCTCAAGCATTTTGATGACTGGGATCTCATTTTTTTTTCAAGTAGGCTTCATACTCAGCATGGAGCCCAACAAAGGGCTTGAACTCAGAGCCATGAAATCAAGACCTGAGCTGATATCAAGAGTCAGACACTTAAGTGACTGAGCCATCCACCAGACGCCCCAACTGGGATCCCATTTCTTAGAGGCAGATTTCTAGAGCAAAGAGAAAAATTCCTAAACAGCGAAGTTTCAATAGGAGTAGCCTGGTTCCAGAGGGACCAGACCAAAGACCAACACAATTCCAATGGGCACAGTCCGGTTCCAAAAAGAACTCGGACCAAGAGCCAAACAAGGACTCTGAGTAAGGACAAAGCCTTAAATAAAGCCTGTAGAGCTTGGACACAAAGAGAGCAGAGCTCGAAATCCAGGAGAAAACTTACCCTCAGACTCCAGGGTCCCCAAGAAAGCAATGAACTCAGTTGGCTCCGTGGGTGCTGGCACCTGTTCACTCACCAGCCTCAGAGTTGATGGCGGGGGGGGGGGGGGGGGTTTTATGGGTCCCCCCCCGATCACTAAGTAACATTATCCTTAAAAATAAAACGGCCAGCGGGGGGGACCTGGGTGGCTCCATTGGTTAAGCGACGACTCTCGATTTCGGCTCAGGTCATAATCTCACAGTTTGTGAGTGTGAGCCTGCACCGGGCTCTGCGCTGACAGCGCGGAGCCTGCATAGGATTCTCTGTGTCTCTCTCTCTCTCTCTCTGCCCCTCCCCAGCTCAGGCCAGCTCAGGTTCCCTGTCTCTCTCTCTCAAAATAAATATATAAACTTTAAAAAAATAATAATAAAACAGATATCTTACCATCAAGAAGGAGCGTATTCTAGACAAGAAATCCACGCAAGTCGGCAGAACAAAGGAGAGAAGCTTTTTTATAGAGGAGAGGGGAGGAGTTAGAGGGGCTGTTATAAACAAAGAGCCCATTGGACTAAACTGGGAGTTCTAAGTACAGTGGCTTGTCATTGGCTGAGTTGTGAGAGTCTCTCATTGGCTGGGCTGTTGCCAGGAGAGGAGGCAAGCCTCTTCCTTCGGCTGGGGTAGGGAAATAGTATCTGTGTATAAGATGCGTCTCTTCCTTTTGGGTCTGCAGTTGATAAGCGATAGGGTGTGAGAGCTCTGCCTGCCTCCCGATTCCATGACTCCATTCTAAATCTTTTTTTTTTTTTTAATTTTTTTTGGGGGGGACAGAGAGAGACAGAGCATGAACGGGGGAGGGGCAGAGAGAGAGGGAGACACAGAATCGGAAACAGGCTCCAGGCTCCGAGCCATCAGCCCAGAGCCCGACGCGGGGCTCGAACTCACGGACCGCGAGATCGTGACCTGGCTGAAGTCGGACGCTTAACCGACTGCGCCACCCAGGCGCCCCAACCATGACTCCATTCTAAAGAAAATTCCCTCCTGGGGCGCCTGGGTGGCTCAGTCAGTTAAGTGGCCAACTTCCGCCCAGATCATGATCTCATGGTTCGTAGGTTCCAGCCCCGTGTGGGGCTATGCTGACAGCTCAGAGCCTCAGGCCTGCTTCTGATTCTGTCTCCCTCTCTCTCTGCCCCTCTCCCGCTCACTCTCTCAAAAAAAAAAAACAAACAAATTTTTTTTAAATTTTAAACAAGGTTACCTTTTAGTAATTTTCACACCCTCTGAGTTCCTGTGATATTATGATTTATTAGAAATATATATATACTTTGGGGTGCCTCATTGGCTCAGCCAGTTTAGCATCCAACTTCAGCTCAGGTCATGCTCTCACAGTTCGTGAGTTTGGGCCCCATGTAGGGCTCTCTGCTGTCAGTGCAGAGCCCACTTCAGATCGTCTGTTTCCCTCTCTCTCTGCCCCTCCCCCGCTTGTTCTCTCTCTCTCTCTCTCTCTCTCTCTCTCTCTCTCTCTCTCTCTCTTAAAAGAAATTAGCATTGGGGCTCCTGGGTGGCTCAGTCGGTTGAGCGTCCGACTTCAGCTCAGGTTACGATCTCGCGGTCCGTGAGTTCGAGCCCCGCGTCGGGGCTCTGGGCTGATGGCTCGGAGCCTGGAGCCTGCTTCCGATTCTGTGTCTCCCTCTCTCTCTGCCCCTCCCCCGTTCATGCTCTGTCTCTCTCTGTCTCAAAAATAAATAAACGTAAAAAAAAAATTAGCATTAAAAAAAATTTAAATAAGAAACACATATTTGGTCTCGTCCCATTCCTGGCACAGAGCTCCTAAAACCTTTGGAATTTCCTAAATTGTGAGACCAATCAAGGTATCTTTTGTTATGTTAATGAGGTGGCAGTTGGACGTAGAGGAGGGGAGCCGGTTGCCAGGAGAACCAGCCTGGTGCCTACATACATGGAGGAGAGTGGGGCTGGAGGTTGAAACAATCACCAATGGCTGATGATTTAATCAATCATATTTGTGCAATGAAGCCTCCATAAAAAAAAAAACAAAAGGACCGGGTTCAGAGAGCTTCTGGGTTAGTGAACACGTAGAGCACCAAGCTCAGAGAGGGTACAGAAGCTCCATGCCCCTTTCCCCATATTTTTCCCTACACATCCCTTCCATCTGGCTGTTCCTGAGTTTTATCCTTTTATAATAAACCTGTGATCTAGTAAGTAAAACGCCTCTCTGAGTTCCACGAGCCACTTTAGCAAATTAATCAAAGTTAAGGAGGGGTTCCTAGGAACCTCTGATTTTTAGCCATTCAATCAGAAGCACAGGCAACAACTGGGCTTGAGACTGGCATCCAAAGTGATGGGGGAGGCAGTCTTGCATGACTGAGCCTTTAACCTGTGACATCTGATGCTAGCTCCAGGTAGATAGTGTCAGAATTGAGTTGCATTATAGGACACCCAAATGGTGTTGGAAAATTGCTTGCTGGTATGGGAATACCACCCCCCCACCCCCCCCCCCACACACACATTGGTGAATTGGTACCAGAACCTATTTAATTCCTCAGTGCTCCTAAGTGTGTTCAGATTTTAACACACCAAGAAGCGAATAAGGATCTGTCATTCTCAACTCCAGTCTGCAGAAGCACTTTCTTTCAGTCTTAAACACCTTGGAGAGGCTGAAAGAGCTCACAGCTTTTCTGCAACATCCGTAATGGTAACTGAAGGACCTTGAGTGGAAATGCCTGCCCTATTCAGTTGGCTAGCAAGGCCCTCCGGGTAGGGCCTGTGGTGGAAGAAAGTGCTGCCACATGGTCCACAGGTGGGCTTTTCATCCCCTCCTAGAGGGGAAAATTCCATTCAATATTCAATCAAGAGGTTGGGGATTTGTTTTCTGGAGAGGCGACACACTTGTGTTTAAACAAGATGAACATAATATTACGCTTGCATTTTGTGACAAAAACTCCTCAAAAGACCAGCGTTTACGGCACTAGACAAGACTCCTTTCAAGATTTTGGCCCAGTCTTTGATGACAACGTAGACAGTAATGAGGCACGTGACATCTCCACCAAACGAAGGAAGCCATGTGTTGTCAAGCATGCCAGATGTTCCCTTCCATGCCCGGATTTTTTTCCAGTTAAAGTGCCCGAAAAAAAAAACAAAAAAAACTTTTCAGCCATTAACAGCTCCAAAGGGACCCACCAAAAGGAAATGTTTCTTCTGATGACACCAGAGGGCGAGTAGTAGCTCCATACTGAAAAGGGTAGGCATTTTCGTGCCATTGCAGGCTGAGGGAAAGGAACAGCTGCGATTTCTGCTTTCAACTATCAAGAAGAAATGTGTGTCTCTTAGGTAGGTGAGGTTATTTGATGGAGACACATCTCTGCTCCAAGTCATAAACCGGCTTGACCATTGCTAGGGCACAGGTATCCCCAGCAAGACATCCCCTATTACACAGATATTCTGTTATTTGGCAATGTGAGAGGCAGAGATGTAGAATGGTCCCACATCTGGCTTTAGGGCAGGAGCAAAGGCAAGTTCAGGGGGAGTTTCATCCTTTTCAAATCTAATCTTCTTCTCAGGAAATATACCTACACTGCAAGATACTGTACGAGGATGCTGAAAAGAACATGCTCTTTCAGCTTTGTTCCATGCACCTGCTGACAAGTCATTCTTATTCCAAAAAACCATTATGGCTTTAGTGACCCATTATGTTCAGTAATGAAACTAAAAACAAGGGATACAGAAGTTTCTTCCTGCTTTCATTTCATGATACTTCCCCTATGAGCTAAGCTTATGCTCTCCTTAAGCATTATGGCAAGGTAAACCTTCTTTAATTTCTATCAGAGAAATTCATCTAGGTGTTGACATGTGACAACCATAACCTTAGTATATTACTTTGCTGCGCAACCATCCCATTCCACAGCACAATTATTTGGGATGAACTAACACCTTCATTATATCATTTGAACACAGATGAGGACTTCTATTCCAAATAACAGAAAGAAAACTGGAAGAAAAGCACCGTGCGTGTGTCCATGCACACGTGTGTATGCCTACGTGCGTGCATGTGTACGTGTGTGTCTGACTCACAGAACACTAGCTGCTTGTCCACAGGCCCCATATCTGGCCCTCCCCTCTCCTCTGCCCCAGGTTAAGAAACTGCAATTAATATTGAGTGGCCTACCGCTGCTTGTACAGATAATCGAATGCGATCGTAGTGTGCCGTTCTGGGAAACCAGACCAAAGGACAGAAATTACAGTCAACATATATCTCAAGCCCAAAGGGGCCCATATTTCCCACCCTTCCTGAATTTTTATACTCTAACATTGTCCAACTCCTTATTTACAGATAGGGTCCTCCAGTGTTGACTGATACTCCCTTTGTAAACTTTCAGATGCCCAGATTGTTCGAGGTAGGACTATTTACTTTCCTCCAGGGAGGCAATGTAGCCTAGTGGTCAAGCGAACAGGTTTGGAAGTCAGATGGGCGTGGGTTTGGCTTCCAGATCCACTATTTATTTTACTTCTTTAAGAGCTATGTGGCCTATTTAACCTTTCTAAAGCTGTGACCTCATCTGTAAAATTGGAAATTAAAGGAAATAACACATCTGTAGTAAAGAGTCTGACTCCATTTTTTTCTTTTGACTACTGATAAACTTCAAACTCTGCCCTTTCCCCTTCTGCTTCGGACCCACATCTCAGCAAGCTGATAAGAGAGCCTGGGTGTTCCTTCCTTTGGTGACAGGGAGACGTGCACACCACATAAGCCCTGGCATGTGGGCAGGAGTCCTCACCCCAGCCATATCCCCTAACCACCATAAAAGCCAAGACAGTCTCCATTCTTTGCTCTTTCAAGACATTTTATACCTGCTTGGGAAGCTTGCCCCGCTTTTCCCCCAGCAAACCTTGTGATTTGAGGAATACACCTTGGCATACCCTCCTGTGTGTGTGTGTGTGTGTGTGTGTGCATATGAACCTTACTGTGACTGATGGAGTCCATCCCACTGCTTCAGGGTGACCACAAGAAGTGGCGCTATTAGCAGGATGTCTAGGCAATGCCCACCAACGGGGGTGTTTCTTCTCTTGCTTTGGTTTGCAAACTGGCTCTTCTACCCACCTTGGAGAGCGTGCATTTTAAGGTGCTGCCTGCTGGCTAGCTTGCATTCTGAGCTGAGCTGCTGTGCTGCAGTTGCTGAGTTCTTTCAAGGCTCTGTCATATTTAACCAACCTAAGTCAGAAGTTTTAGTAATAATTGGCATTTAGGGACAGGAGTATGGGATTGGGGCCCTCCTTAAAGTAGCCCTGGGTCATGCGTCTTGGCCTGGACCCACGGGCGTGTCTCAGATTGAACTGTATGTATCTCCATTCTAGCATAAGCCATTCTGCCACTAGGTTTAGGGGAATGACTCCTACACTGTGACCATTGTGTGTGTGTTGTAACCAGGCTTTAGCCCCCTGGAGGGCTCAGGGGAAAGACTGATACCCTACACAACATGCCTGCCCTCTGGGTGGTCACTTATGTGGAAGAACATGCTGACGTCATATGCCTAAAAATGCTTGGGCCCACAAAATGCTTTTGCTGCTGCCTTTGCCTCTGTCACAATAAGTTTTGACCTCACAGTTATAGGGAAAAACACTCACGGCACCACCTGTGGCACAGCCAAAGGGTTAATTTAAATACTACAGGGGCGCCTGGGTGGCTTGGTTGGTTAAGCGTCCGACTTCGGCTCAGGTCACGATCTCGTGGTCCGTGAGTTCGAGCCCCCCATCGGGCTCTGTATTGACAGCTCAGAGCCTGGAGCCTGTTTCAGATTCTGTGTCTCCCTCTCTCTCTGCCCCTCCCCTGTTCATGCTCTGTCTCTCTCTGTCTCAAAAATAAATAAAGGTTTAAAATAAATAAATAAATACTACATAAGCTATCGGTACTACAACTCAATAAAACAATCATCTCCATGGGGGAGGCCCCTAATCCTGACAATACCAATTTGAGGGTCTTTGGAAGAAGAAATGTCTAAATATGAGCATGGTAGAGATGACCCACTCCCAGCAATATAGTAACAACCACCAGGTGATGATGATGATGATGATGGTGGTGATGACGATGATGATGATGATGGTGATGATGGTGATGGCGATGATGGTGATGGCATCACCTGGATAGGGAAAGAAACAAAACAACTGAAACAGAGATTTAGCCCAATTGGAAATCCATAACTTACTAAAAGAATTTATAGAATAAAAAGGAGTAGATTGGCTTTTACAACCTTTACAGCATGGGTTCTGAATTAACCTTAGCATCTACTGAGACACACCGGTTAGAAGACCTTCATGGCCTTAATCAACACGGAGACTCAAATTATACTTACACCTGAAGATCCCACTCAAATTATAGCCAAACCTGACGTCCCACTAAATTTAAACATGGTATTCCCAGGGTGGCTGGCTGGTTCAGTTGGTGGAGCACACAACTCCTGGTCTCAGGGTTGTGAGTTCCAGCCCCATGTTGGGTATGGAGACACTAAAAAATAAAATCTTTAAAAAAATAATAATAAACATAGTATTCCCTATAATATTATGGGAGTCACTGAACATAAAATACAAGAGCAAAAACTGTGCCTCTCCTTCACCGTCAGAAACATTGCCTTGCCTAAATTCCCCGTAGTCAAAGTGTCCATTGCCCTAAAATATATCCCATAGTGGGCATGGACACTCTGATTCAAAGTGTGATAAATTAAAATTAAATTAAATCTTTGCCACTTACAATCAGCTTAACAAAAATGAGCCCCACGGACCTCCCTGCCCCTGGTTAAAATATTTAATAAAACCCAATATAAATAAAAACAGGGTATTTAAGGCTGAAACACATTATCCAAGAACTATTTGAAGAAGGGAATGATTGGGACGCCTGGGTGGCGCAGTCGGTTAAGCGTCCGACTTCAGCCAGGTCACGATCTCGCGGTCCGTGAGTTCGAGCCCCGCGTCGGGCTCTGGGCTGATGGCTCAGAGCCTGGAGCTTGTTTCCGATTCTGTGTCTCCCTCTCTCTCTGCCCCTCCCCAATTCATGCTCTGTCTCTCTCTGTCCCAAAAATAAATAAACGTTGAAAAAAAAAAAAGGGAATGATTATCCCCATTACTGTTCCATTTAAGAGCCCAAGTTGGCCTGTTCCTAACCTTGAAAGGAATGAATAGTACCTTCCTAAAGATACTGTGATTTTTTTTTCAACGTTTATTTATTTTTGGGATAGAGAGAGACAGAGCATGAACGGGGGAGGGGCAGAGAGAGAGGGAGACACAGAATTGGAAACAGGCTCCAGGCTCTGAGCCATCAGCCCAGAGCCCGACGCGGGGCTCGAACTCACGGACCGCGAGATCGTGACCTAGCTGAAGTCGGACGCTTAACCGACTGCGCCACCCAGGCGCCCCAAGATACTGTGATCTTAATGTCATGGTCCCACCCACTGAGGCCCCCCTATCCAGTATTATTGAAATTACTGACTTCATCCAATCAGCAACTGGTAAACACTTTGCAGTCATAGATTTGACTGAATCTCTTCTATTCAGTGTTTATTTTAATAGTCTGTCATTCACAATTTGTCTTCACCATCAAAGAGACATAATACAGCTTTACCTGGCTACCCAGAGAGTACCTCAATGCCCCTGCCATTGCACAATCTTTGCAGGCAAAATCATAACCACAACCAATGTGATGGAACATGCTAGGAAGCTACTGCTTTTCATCCCTAATCAGGACATCCTTAAAAAAGGATGGGACCCAAGGGTCAGCACAATTCACTGAACTTCAGAAAGTTATCTTAGCAGTGAATACCCTGGCTAACAATCAGCAACATCTGCACACTTTTATAGGCTCATGGACCATTGCCATGATCTGGTCATTGGTCTTGCCAATGGCAGAAACAATTCCTTATCCAAGGTTGCCCCCTTTGGGGTAAAGAACTCCATGAATCTCTTGCTTCACAGATCCTCAAAATACAAATCAAGGTCACACATGTCTCTGTATATACCTAAGTCACAGTAGAAGGCCTCATCAAGCCACTTTTTAAATCTCCTTTCAAGTTTTGACCAAAGCATTCATTTCAATTCTCAAAATACTCAATGCTGGGCTCTTTAATGATTCATTCAATGGAAATTTCATCTCCCTTACTGCTGTCAAGATATAGGCTCATAGAGAACTATTATTGCTTAATTAAACAAGCTCAAACTCAATTAAATGAAACACAGAACATTTCAGTCATTAGTCAGACATCAAGGGTGAATTGTAATAAAGAGTCTGCCTCCGTTTCTGATGTTTGACTGATGACATGTCATCCCTCCCTCTTCTACCTCTGCCCCAAATCTGAGCAAGCTGATAAGGAAGCCTAGATGCTCTCTCCTTTGGAGCCAGCAGGAAGTTCCAAGCCTACCCCTCACACAAGACCCCTCACTCCAGCCGCCCCCCTAACCACCATAAATGCTAAGCCACTCTCCTCTTCCTGCTCTGTCAAGCCATTTTTGGACCTGCTCGAGTCTGCCCTGCTCTCCCTAGAAAGCCTCATGTTGTAAGAAATAAACCTCTTCCTACCCTCTTCGTACACATGTGGCATCATCAATCTTAACATCTGAACTAAATTGGGCAGCAGGGGGGAGGGGGGCAGTCCACGTTATCTTTGCTAGGTGACCGCAATAGTTCCTGGCATATTGTGTGTCTAATAAATGGAAGTTAGTGGCGTTTTTATTTCTCTGTGTAAATTGGCGGATATATGTAAACCTGACCGTTTTCGTATTTATGCTTGGATACAAGAGAGACAATGTATTAGTCTAAGTGACATCTTTGATGCCAAAGATGTCAGGAAGCTTCTTTGCCAATGGCACATCTTTTATGTCACAGGATGCTAAGAACTCCCAATAAAGAGAACTGAATGAAAGCTTAGAGATTAAACATCTCCTGATCGAGGGAGAAGGTGGCACACACTGGGCATTCAATAAACATTTTTTGAATGAATGAAACATTTTTGGAATGAATGGACCCAGGATGTGGGATTTGAGAACTAACTGGACGTAAGGGAGAGAAAAGGAATAAGTCAAAAATAATTCAGAACAAGAAAGCCACCCTGATGTGCTTCATCCAGGGGCACTTGGCAAACTTTGGTGATTAAGAAAGTAATGTTTTTAGAAAAAGTTTTGGCAGTGAGACACTCAAGAAAACCTATCAAAAAATAGCAAGCCTGGTCCTTTTTAAGACACTGTGTAGAAAGAATTCCAAAAAAGATTAAAATCAGTGGAGAAACCAAGGAACCATTTTTTTTTATATCATATCGATCATTCCAAGTGGAACTGTTAGCTATCTTAGAAAAATTGTGGTTCTGAATTGCTTTTGCCTCTAACTCTGGACCTCTGTTCCTAAAGGATTGTTTCCTAAAGGAAAACATTCAACCAGAAAATTTTAGCACATCAGAATCTCTCTACAGATTAAGAAGTCTGTGTGGGACTGACTGTCTAAATTGAAAAGTTTTTGCTGTCACACTCAGGTATAAATGAAATAGTTCTTCATATCCCCTTCCTTTCTGTCTGTAGTTCACCTCTGTCAACTTCTCTCTCAGAAGTGAAATAAAATTAAAGCCCATGACACTGAGTGTCAGTCATGGAGGGACATGTCCCCAAGTCTGCCTCTGCTAAAGTGTTTCCAGAGACACCTGTCTCACACCAAGTCTCCATTGTGCTTCGTCTCGACTCATTTTCACATAATCCAAAAGTCGTATTTCAGATGCACAGATCCCACTGGGGTAACCTCATTAGGCCTGGCCACCTCTGTAACTGTTTGAGAAGTCTCTTGCTTGAATGATTAGTCCCCCTCTCCAGACTGTGTGGGTTGACTTTCTCCCCATCTGGGTTGGTTGGAACAAAAATAACTACCTCAAATCTTTGTCACTAAAGCAAGAGGAGGTGGCGTTAGATTTCTCGGAACTGGATGTCATTACAGGTTTTCCTTGTTAGCCACAGGTAAGACATTTGAGTGGTCCTCCTTCTGCTGACCTTTCTACACCGTCCTCCCAAGTCTGGCTTCTGACCTTCAAGGTGCCACCAGCAAAGGGACTCAGAATCCAGAAACTTAATGAGGATGGAATGCAGGGATCTGGGGCCCCACCTTTAGCGACTCCACTGGTTTCTTTTGTGTACCTTTGCTTCTACGTTAACTGGTGGAAGGCCTTTCAAAATGGCGGTCAATGAGGGCACCTGGGTGGCTCAGTAGGTTAAGCATCTGAGTCTTGGTTTCAGCTCAGGTCATGATCTTGTGGCTTCGTGGGTTCAAGCCCTGCATTGGGCTCTGCACTGGCAGCATGGAGTCTGCTTGATATTCTCTCTCTCTCTCTCTCTCTCTCTCTCTCTCTCTGTCCCTCCCCACTTGCACTGTATCTGTCTCTCTCAAAATAAATAAACTTCTTTTAAAAATGGTGGTCAACCTTCTTGGTTGTTGGTTGGCCTGATTATGTAAACCTCATCCTCCAAATCCAACAGAAAGCTAGCTATTGGCTGGACTTCTGGTGCCTGGAAAGGCCATATTTGGCTGCTACCTCCCAACCCTCAATCCTGGTAACATCACATGTAGACTTGGGAATGTAAGGGAATGTGGGAAATCCGACTTCATGGATTTACTTATCATCTCTCCATCTTCATTCATTCTTCTTTGGAACCAAGGTAATTTTCCTGCTTAAAGAGCTATTTTATTAGAGTAATGGGCAGGACGGACATGGCTTCAGTGCTTTCAAACTTTCATGACCACCTTCACTACTTTGGCTGTGTACCATTTGTTCTATGACTTGCTTAACATTGTTCTTTAAGTCAGCTCATTCTTAGCTTGTTTTTTTAATCTTAAGCAATAATATCTAAGAGCTAATGAGTTTGGTGTGTTATTTATACACTTTCCATAATATACATTATGCTACATACCCATTCAAATATTTTTCAAATGTTCAACTTGGTACCATTTAAAATAATCTTATACACCACACCATATGTAACAGTCAAGATTCAGGCAGGACCACAGAAACTGCACAAGTTTATCTTAGAATTTTTTAGATAGTATGGGAGAACTAAAAATGCAAAAAAGGAATGCTTGAGTTAACACAGAAATAGTAACTGCATGAAGCAGTTACTGAAGGAACGGAGGGAGGAGTACAGGGTTATAAGAACCCAGAAGCTTGGAAGAAGGAAGCCTTGGAGCTGGGACTCAGACCTCTGAGGCAGAGATGATTCCCAGACAATGCTGGTCCTTATGAATGGGGCTCCCAAGGCTGGTTCTGGGAGTGCGGGGGACGAAACTGGGAACTGGAATGACTGCTGGTGTAACCACATGCCCCTGGCAAGGTACTGCTGGAGGGATGATACCCAGAAGAGCAAGCATATAAGAGGAAAGCATCCCTTCTTCCTCCTTCTTCCTTCCAGTCTCCCTATTCATGGAGCATCCAGCTGGCAAAGGAAAAATGTGGCTCACAGATCCCCAGCCCCAGCATCACAGAGTAGAGCCTAGAAGGATGCGTTAGTTGAGAGGCGATACCCTACCAACCAGCATACCACACTTGGCAAAATACAGCAGTCCCTCCTTCTCTGTGCTTTCAGTTACCTGTGGTCCAGGAGCAGACGATCTTCCTTCTGATGTATCATCAGGTCAGTACAGCCTACCACCATGTGACGACACCTACTTCATTCGCCTCACTTCATCTCATCACATAGGTATTTTGTTATCTTGCATGGCCAGAAAAAGAAGGGTGAGGACAGTACAATAAGATGTTTTAAGGGAGAGAGACCACATTCACAGAACTTTTATTATAGTATATTGTTATAACTGTTCTATTTTATTATTAGATATTACTGCTAATCTCTTACTGTGCCTAATTTCTAAATTAAACTTTATTATTGGTATGTACATATAGGAAAAAAACATAGTACATACAGCATCTGGTAATATCTGCGGGTTCAGGCATCCACTGGGGGTCTTGGAACATGTACCCCACAGATAAGGGGGGGGGAATACTATACTTCCAGAAAAGATGCACGGAAGAGAAATGCCTGATCGGGCATATAAGCTTGTGTGTTATAAGAGAGAGAAGTTGGAACAGGCTTTCCAGACCCCCTCAAGGCCCAACAAACAAATTATAATTTAGACAAGTCTGGGATTCTTCACAGCTCAGCTTGTGGTGAGGGTATTAGCTTCGCAACTCCAAACAAGCTAAGCTGTCTGTACGAAACACCCCCAATGGCACCTCACTGGGAAGCCTAGAGGTGCTGAAAACATAAAGCTTTCGATTCTTGTTTCCAGCCACAGGGCGTTGAGCTGGCAGATGGGCTCCATCCAGCCCGCAGAAAGGATACCACAGACCTTGCATCCAAAGAGATCACAACCAAGATGGTAAGGCATAAACTCTCGACAGTTCCCACCACAGTGCAGTACAACTCACCTTGGTCATGTGCCCTGTTATTGCTAGCTGCTGCTTAAAAATCACCTGTGCTTTCCAATCACACAAATTCCTTACTTGGTTGCAAAACATGCCCTCAATCGTTCACCCCTCCCTATCCCCACTCTTTACAATGTGACTCTGTAGCTCCTCTTGTCATGAGTTGGTGTCTATTTCCTCACCCCATGGGCTGGCTGTGTGACCTTCTTTGGCCAATAGAATGTGGCAGAAATAACAGACTGGCAGTTCTGAGTAAGTCCAGAGGTCTTGCGTGCTTCCACTTTCCCTTAGAACCTTGTCATCACGTGACCAAGCCTGCCCAAGCGAGCCTGATGGAGGATGAGGGACCAGATGGAGGGTGGCTAAGGTTCCCCAGCCAGCAGGCAACCTGCCCCCAGAAGCAGAGGCACCTACTGATCTGTAGGTGACTAGAGACACAAAAGAGAGCTCAGCCTAGATCACAAAACCACCCAGCTGAGTCCGGCCTAAATTGCCAACCTGCTGAATCATGAACCAACACATTCCTGTCATTTTAAGCCACCGCATTTTGTTTGATATACAGCAACAGCTTACTGCAACACACGGCCAATGACACTGTAGGAGAACTCTCCTGCTTCTCTCTCCAGCCACATGTTTCATTTCTCTCCTCCTCATTCACTGTTCTAATCCCTCTACCTAGACCCCTCTTCCTCCTCCCTCACCTGCCAGCCAACTCTCACACATCTACTTTTTGGCCCCTGTTTAAATAGGACTTCCTCTGAGACCTCCCTCGATCTCTAATGTAAATTAAATCCCTATGTCATACTTTCCCATAGAATACTTTTTCCTTCAAGGAATGTATCAGAATCTGTAGTTATGTATGTAGTTGTTAAGGGTCTTGGGTTAAACGTCTACTTCCTCCAGTCTCCTGGAAGCTCTGTGAGGACCTGTCCACAGTCAGCACCTAGGCAGTGCCTGGCACATAGCAGGTGCTCTGTTAATGATCTGTTGAAAAGAAACCCATTTGAAGGCCTGAAGAAGAAAGGGACGCCTTTTCCTCACTGTTTTGCCCATTCCTGGCACCAGCTCAGGACATTTGGAAGGGATGTGACTAATTCCATATGCAGTATTGCCTTTCATGGACATAGATTCCTCCCGGCTCTGGACCCACGTGGCAGAGAAAGCTAATTATCCTCCAATACCTATCCCTCCTTCTTCCTTTTATACGCCTCCATGTGGTTTTAACAGGGCACATTGTTGTCCTACTGGAATCTCACTTCTCAGCACCTAGATATGGTGATGTAACTAAATTCTCACCAAGGCAATGTGAGTCCATCTGCGTCCTCATCATTTCCGTAACAGGAAACTGCTGGTCCTCAATTCCCTTTCTTTCACCCTTCCTATGAGCCAGAATGAGCTGGCAAGTCAGCTTCAACCACACAAATCAAGGCAAAACTCCAGAGGATAGCAAAGCAATAAGACAGAGGGAACCCAAGACTCTGGATGAGTTCATGGAACCAAGCTGTCCTACCCAGGCTTGGGTTAACCCGGATGGGAACACGGGAAAGAAAGAAGCTGTTATCATGTGTCTGAGACATTGTAGCTTGGGGCTTCTTTGTTATAGCAGCCAGCCTATAGTCTAACCAACACACTTCACCAAGTCTCCTGTTCTTGGGGAATCAGGACAGGAAAACGGATGCAGAACATCAACTCCACCGGCTTTGGTCTGTGAGCAGAGTTCAGAATCTTACAATGTTCCTTCACATTCTCCCACCTAGCTCCTGTCATCAGGCAGAATAAATTCCCAGGGGTCCTTCTCCCTCACAGCTTTTACATTAGCAACGAGGGCTTGAGGCGCCTGGGTGGCCCAGTCGATTAAGCGTCTGACTTCGGCTCAGGTCATGATCTCACACTTTGTGGGTTCGAGCCCCGTGTCGGACTCTGTGCTGACAACTCAGAGCCTGGAGCCAGCTTGGGATTCTGTGTCTCTGTCTCTCTCTGCCCCTCCCCTGCTCACTCTGTCTCTGTCTCTCAAGAAATAAATAAACATTAAAAAAATTTTTTTAATTTAAAAAAAGAAATGAGAGCTTAACTTTCACTGTCCTGGGTCCTGCTAAGACTCATTCAAGAAAACAGGGTGCATAACCATTGCTAGCATTTCACTTTCTGATGCTGAGGCTGGAGGTTTAATGAATGGTAGGAACAAAAATATTCTAAACTCCAACTCATGACAAGTCACACAACAAAATTCTTTAACTCATTATACATTTTAAATTAAAACGTACTTAATGTCTTAACCGAAACAGATCCAGTATTCTGAAAATCCCATATACAGATGGACACCTGCTCTCCTGAATTGTAAGAAAATCTCCCTATACCAACATGCAGAACTTCTCACACTCCTGTCAGAGTTCCCTTAACTACTAGGAAAGAGAATTTGTAGCCAAAGATGTCTGGATTTAGCATAAAGCAGCATTCCACAAGCAGGGGATTTCTTTTTTTTTTTCAACGTCTATTTATTTTGGGACAGAGAGAGACAGAGCATGAACGGGCGAGGGGCAGAGAGAGAGGGAGACACAGAATCGGAAACAGGCTCCAGGCTCTGAGCCATCAGCCCAGAGCCCGACGCGGGGCTCGAACTCACGGACCGCGAGATCGTGACCTGGCTGAAGTCGGACGCTTAACCGACTGCGCCACCCAGGCGCCCAAGCAGGGGATTTCTTTAAAGTATTATATTTTACTTTCAAATTCCAATGCAGATTGTTTAGACTCCACTTATTTTTCTAAGTTTACTTATTTATTTTTTAGTAATCTCTACATCCAACATGGGGCTCGAACTCACAACCCAGAGACCAATAGTCACATGCTCTACCAACTGAACCAGCCAGGTACCCCAACGCTCCGCTTACTTTAATAGGAAACAATGTTTTCATCTGCTTGCTATCATTTTTAGGTAGGTGGAGATACGTTCGACCTCACTCATAATAAATAGAAAAGCAAATTAAAACTACGACGACATAACACTTTCGCCTATACAATTGCAAACATTTTTAAACGTGATCGCTCTGTTGACAAGAGTGTGAAAAACAATTCTCTCCTCCCTGCCTGATGGGACTCTTCTCCCTGTAAACTGGTACAGCCTCACAGGAGAAAAAGGTGATCAGATGATGTGTATCAAAAGATTAAACGCAAAATTTAAATTGAGCCGCCACCGACCTCTGGGAATTCGCTCTCCGGATACTCTGGCATCTGCATGGAAAGACAGGTGTGCAGATTTGCATCCAGCACTACTTGCAAAAGCAAGACTGGAGACATCCTGAGTGTCAGTCAGCAGAAGACTGGATCTGGGAGATGCGGGATGTGGGTATGTGTGGCGTGGGGTCTCCGAGAAGCAGATGTCGAGACAGAGTGCAGGATGTATATGGGGGAGTCACAGCTATGAAGGAAAAAGGAGAGGAAATAAAATTGGGTGGGGAGGGCTCCCACTGGAACAAGGTTCAGGGCTAACAAAGCCTCCCCACCTCCCAGAGGGAAGCAAAGATCGCCTGTTAGGGAAATAGCCAGGCTCACCTTGGTATCACCAGTACCACCACCGTTTGCCCAGCCCTGGGCTGCGGGCTGCCTGGAGAAGACCGTGACCCCAACTCAACAGCTGAGGGGGAACCCTGGAAAAGCTGCCAGCTTCCCAGTCCTCAGCGAGGCAGTGAGCCCTTTTACAAGGAGAGTCTAAACAACTCATTCCTGGGTCTGACATAAGAGTCACCCATACAATAAAGAGATAAATCTATATTACTTGCCTGGGAACAGTCTCCAGGATATAGGTTAAGTGAAAAATATATAAATCAAGTACAAAAGAGAGCACAGTGTTTTGGAACCAAGTACAGGTGATGGTTGCCCAACAATGTCTATGTTCTGAACGCCATGGAATTGTACATTTTATTTTTTTTATTTTTTTTTCAACGTTTTTATTTATTTTGGGGACAGAGAGAGACAGAGCATGAACGGGGGAGGGGCAGAGAGAGAGGGAGACACAGAATCGGAAACAGGCTCCAGGCTCCGAGCCATCAGCCCAGAGCCTGACACGGGGCTCGAACTCACGGACCGCGAGATCGTGACCTGGCTGAAGTCGGACGCTTAACTGACTGCGCCACCCAGGCGCCCCAGGAATTGTACATTTTAAAATGGTTAATTTTGTTATGTGAAATTCATGTCAATTTTTTAAAGAAAGGACACAATGCGTTACCATCGTGTTAATAAAAAAGGAAATGCACCTATGTGCATGTATGCACAGAAAGGCATGGAAAATCTCCGGAAGGATCCGTGAAAGACTGGTTCTGTGTCTGGCACTGAGGAGAGAGACCTAATTTTCACTGAATGCTCTTGGTACTGCTTAAATTTTTACCACATGCATGTCATTACACCCTCTCTGAAATGAACCATCATCAAAGATGTTAATTGTTCTGATGAATGAATTACTTGCCGTCAGCAGAAATCAATGAAAAATTCCCTGCCAGATTACTATTAACCAGACACTATCATATTGGTCTTTCAATTTCAGAAAATTCAGCCCCCATCAAGGTGCATGGACAGCACATACCAGGTTCCTTTCTCTCTCAGGGTCAGAGTACTTGAGGAACACAGACACAGTAAATTTCTGGAACCACGTAGTGAACACCGATACTTGCTAGAAAAGGAGGAAAATTGTATCTTACTGAAAATCCCTTCACCAGCTGCTGTATCATGCAACATTGAGCAAATTAGCATGCCTTCACAGACTTCATTATTTTAAAGATGGCGAAATGGCCAAGTCACTGACGTTTCCCCTTTCATCAAAACGTAAAGGACTGGTTGCCTCTGGGTCTCTCCACCAATTGCTCCAGCACGTCTTTTGAACCCATTTGATGGTGTCACTCAAAAAGGGCACCTCTTTCAACTTGGCTGCCTCTTTTTGACCCAAAATAATTTCAACCATTTCTACAGCTCCAGGCTCCACCAGGTTTTCTATTATTACATGCATCTTTCACGGTGATTCTGAACTGACCTTGAATGAAGAGACAAACAATTTTTTATCTGTTTGCTTGATTGTACTTCTCAGGCATTGCTCCAAGCCAAGGCTTTTCTTTTGCGTTGCAAAAAACACTAGTGCTTTGCCTCTAAAGTCACACAAGGGGCTTTCAAATGCCTCTGCGAGTGTTTTGTTGCATGCAATCAGGGCTCAGATTTTTCTTGATGGAGAGACATATGGTCGGGCCCATTTTAGCAACTCCGTAATAAAACCAATTACAAAAATAAGCATCTAAGAATATCTTACACTTTTAAGACTGACACCACTGCTCACACTACTCAATTGCTACTTGTGGCTGGCAGTTCATGCAGTGTCTTCGTGGTCAAGTTCACTGTGGCAAACTCAGAGGCAATGCCATTTCATAGCTAAAGGACTTTGGGTTCTATGGGATCCATTCATTAGGTGGCACATGTCCCTGATTTCAAGCTTTTGCTTCAGATTTTTAAACCTTTTAGCTGACATACAACTGTAAGCTTACTGCTCTTTAAGAAAGTAAATGAGGGGCACCTGGATGGCTCAGTCTGTTTGGGCTCCGACTTCGGCTCAGGCCATGATCTCGTGGTCTGTGAGTTCGGGCCCCGCGTCGGGCTCTGTGCTGACAGCTCAGAGCCTGGAGCCTGTTTCGGATTCTGTGTCTCCCTCTCTCTCTGCCCCTCCCCCGTTCATGCTCTGTCTCTCAAAAATAAATATTGGGGAGGGGCGCCTGGGTGGCGCAGTCGGTTGGGCGTCCGACTTCAGCCAGGTCACGATCTCGCGGTCCGTGAGTTCGAGCCCCGCGTCGGCTCTGGGCTGATGGCTCAGAGCCTGGAGCCTGTTTCTGATTCTGTGTCTCCCTCTCTCTCTGCCCCTCCCCCGTTCATGCTCTGTCTCTCTCTGTCCCAAAAATAAATAAACGTTGAAAAAAAAAATTAAAAAAAAAATAAATAAATAAATAAATAAATATTGGGGAAAGAAAAGTAAATGAAAACTAATACTAAAATCCAAAAAGTCAGAATTGTCAGCAACCTTAATAGGTATATATATATATATATATATATATATATTTCATTCATTCATTCACTCATTCACCCATTCATTCAGCAAATATTTATTGAGTGCCTATCTGCATGTTAGGCACTGTGCAGGGCCCTGGAAACACAGTGGTGAGCTATAAGAACAAGTCCCTGACAACACGGAGCTTATGATTTAATAGGAGATACAGATGCTAGATAAATCATCAAACATATAATTATATATTGTGAAAAGTGTTCTGAAGAAAAGTATGCTACTCTAAATGAATATAGGAGACCTACTTGAATTTGGAGTAGAGAAGGGACATTTAAGGCAAGACCTTGTCTTGGTCTGTTTGAGCTGCTGTAACAGATCACCAGACACTGGGTGGCTTATAAACAACAGAAATTTATTTCTCATAGTTCTGGAAATTGGAAGTCCAAGATCAGGGTGCCAGCATGGTCGTGTTCTGAGGAGGATCTTCTTCCAGGTTAGACACAGCCAACTTCTCGTGTCGTCACATGGCAAAAAGCCGGAGAGGAGGCAAGCCCCGTCTTCATGACCTCATCTAATTCTAGCCGCCTCCCAAAGGCCCCACCTCCTCCTCCTAATACCATCACATTGGAGGGTAGGGTTTGAACATGCGGATTTTGGGGGTGGTGGACACATTCAGTCCACAACAGATAAGTAACCTCACAGGTGCGAAGTGGAAGGAAAAGTGTTTTAAGCAGAGGAAACAACACAAGTGAAGACCCTGGGGAATGAAAGAGAGGATGTAGTCAAAGAACTGGAGGAAGGTCAACATGGCGGGGATACAATGACTGAGGAGGGTGAAGAAGATACTACCGGAGAGGATGGCAGAGACCAGACTGTGTGGGGGGTGTGGACCACAATGGTAACTTTTAAGGAAGCCTTTGAAAGTTGTAATGGAGGGACTCACTTTAGTGGACATGTGTTTGTTTGAAGTTCTTCTGGCTTTTGGTGAAAGGACAGACGAGGCGGGCAGCAAAAAGGAAGTGAGGGGGTACAGTTGAGACATGATGGTGACCTAGAGTGAGGACAAGGGGATGGAAAGAAGTGGATGAATTAGGGGCCTGTTTTGAAGGTAGAACAGACAACATTTGGAAAGAGTGTGGCTGGTTCAGAGCAGAGGAAGAGAGGGAGAATGTCAAGAATGTCAGTAGAACAGGGGTACCTGGGTGACTAAGTCGGTTAAGCATCCAACTCTTGATTTTGGCTCAGGTCGTGTTCTTGGGGTTCGTGAGCTCGAGCCCCACATTGGGCCCTGCACTGACAGTGCAGAGCCTGCTTCGGATTCTCTCTCTCCTTCTCTCTCTCCACGTCCCCTGCTTGTGCTGTCTCTGTCTCTCTCTCAAGATAAATTTTTTAAAATTAAAAAAAAAAAAAAGAATGTCAGCAGGACAGCTAACCACACTCCCTGTTAGAAACCCAGTCTTCACTGACCATCTCCAACATATGCAAGCCCCAATTTCCTCCTCTATGAAACAGGAACACTGCTCCTTGCTACTTACCTTTTCAGGTTGTTGTGCCGATTGAAAGGGTCAATGCATGGAAAGCGTCAATGGGCAATGCTCGAAATGGCCCTCCTATGATTATCCCCTTTTTGCCCCGTATCTTCATCTTTGCCCTTTGGTAATACTGCTATTCTTCAGGTGGACCAGATATTGTCCTCTCTTTGCTCATCCACTCACCTCCATCTAAATTTCCTCTCTCTTCCTTTTGAGCAAAACGGAGGTTACCCCTTCTCAGTCCGTGAATTCTCCCAGCCATCAACTTTCAGGTCCACGGCAATTTCTTCTGCAATGCTGAGCAAGAAGCTGGGGTCTCTTCCACTACCGCAGGTCCCTTAGGTACAGTCCCTCAGATTTTATTATTTTGCAGGGCAACAGAGTCAGCTAGATATGGTTTTCCCGGTCTCCAACATGGTTGCTAAAGCATTTTCTCCAACAGATGAAGAATAAAATGCCTTCCGACAAGATCTTGTGGATGTGCTCGTCACCCATACACATGGTTCTCAAGAAAGAAAAGCCATGATAGGGAAACTCAGGTTGTGTCCCCCCAACAAGGTGATGTCATCATGGAAATTTCTAAAGTATTAGCGGCTAGCTGTTCTCCTAGAAACTAACTGCAACTTCTTGGGCTAGGAATTCCAAAGTTTGTGGTAGCTGCTTCCAGATAACATCCCAACTAAATCAATTAAGGATTTAATAAGTAAATGAAGCTTAAAAATCAATTGGAATGGTATCATGCCAACATCAATCTGCTGGTTTTAACAGTGTGATACGGTTATGTAAATATCACTGAGGGAAGATGGGTGATGGGTATAGAGAAAATCTGTGTAAGTGTTGTTCATCTTACACTATTTCAAAATAAGACGTTATAATTTTTAAAATCAAATGCAACTCAAAAGTTAATTATGGCAATCAGTTTTGAAACGCTCTTATGATTGTACTTCTACGTGCTTTAAGGAAGAACAAAATGCTTCACAAGTCATCAAAGCTGCAGAAGCAGAATGCAAGTCATGTGAAAAGTCAGGTAGACACAACACTACAAATATACCTCCATTGACAGAGTCTGAGTTTCCAGACAGTTACCCCAGAATCCCGAGTGGTAGTGATGCTCCCCAGCTCTTGTGACAAGGTTATCCCCTACCTTGGTTCCACCAAGCCATCCAGCCCTTGGGCCCTCCCCACCTTCCTTAGCCTAAATCCTGAAAAGCTCACTGGGCCAAAAGGTCAACCACATATTTATCCACCCATAAGCCCTGGCACAAATGTCCCCAAATAGGCCCAATCAGCTTGTGTGCCATACTAACAATAACAACAGTGGCTAACAGTGACTGGATACTTCTCTTTTCTTAATGTTTTGTTTTGTTTTGTTTTGTTTTGTTTTTGAGAAAGAGAGAGAGAGAGAGAGAAAGAGAGCACAAGTGGGGGAGGGGCAGGGAGAGACTGAAGAAACAGAATCCGAAGCAAGCTCCAGGCTGAAGATGTCAGCACAGAGCCTGACACAGAGCTCTAACTCACGAGCCGTGAGATCATGACCTGAGCCAAAGTCATACACTTAGCCCACTGAGTCACCCAGGCCCCCCTCCACCTTCATTTCTAGCCCTTCTAGAAAAACTCTGCCCCTCCTCCTCTGAGACTGAAGAATTTATAAGTGAAAAACGACCCCACTTTTCGCAAGTGTGGAGGGAGAAAATAATCACAGCCACCTTCATCCAAAAGTGTGGAAAAAAAAAGCATCACCAAACCTGAGACAAACTTTTTTATGCCTTTGAAAAGACATGCAAATCAAATAGCGTTTGTCCATCTCTCTGCTCTTCAAAATTATAGTGCTTGCACCTGAAGTTTAAGCAAAGAAATCCATTCAACAAACCTAAAATCATGAAACCCAGATTTAGAGATGTATCCCCTTGCTCTAATGAATGTCCAATTCAGAATACCATTTTGTCTTCAAAGAGCCCTGAAGGTTCTCATCCTTATCTTTCTGTTCTGGTAGCAGAAATATTACATCTTTGAAAAGAAAAAAGAAACAACAACATTATTCTGAGAGCTAAAACAGAAAAGGCTTTGAACCATTTAGAGATAAATCAACTCATAGTTACCAATAAACCAAAAAGAAAAAGAGACTATTTCAAACCAAGTAGGCCCCTCTTACATATATTCAAATGTTAATTTCCAAATCAGCCTTAAACTATCCACACATGCATTCGCATTCTGCTGAAATGTCATACAAGCCCCCATTCAATCAGTTAAACAATTTAATTCTTTCTCTGAGGAAGGAACCAGGTCGCCAGAGAAGCAAACCTCAGGTAAAGCATCTACACCCTAATTCAGGTAGCTATTACCAGTGACATATAACCTCTTTCCCCTGGATGGCATTCCTTAGAATTCATATACAAATTTACCTTACTTCATTTAAATTTTAAAATTCTTCTTTCACCTGAGTTGCTGAATTTTGTAATGAGGAGGAATAGCAGGTATCCTCAGGGCCTCCAAGGACAGTTGGGCTGTGTGTGCACTGCACAAAGGCACTTGGCCAAGGCGATGAGTGGAGACAAACGCAGTCCTCCCTCTGATCACTAGCTAAGCCATCTGGCTGGGTCCAAAGGCCTTTAGACAAAGGAAGGAATGCTTTTTGGTAATTTGCCCTCCCCCACCACTCTGAGAAAGCACTTTTTATGGAAGTGGCACTTCTTTGTAAGCCACCTAAAAAAAACTATAAGTGCCAGTTGTGGCCCTAGACATCACCCACCTGTGGGCTGTATCCTTAAGATGATCTACATATGACTTGTAGGTAGAACCAGGCTTTTGTCCACAGAATTCCTCAGCTCTCAGCTCCAGCCCTTCCCTACTCTTATCCCCAGGCTTCACTCTTTTTTTTTCCATCTATTTTTAATGTTTATTTATATTTGAGAGAGACAGAGAGACAGAGAGAGAGAGAGAGAGAGAGATTACGCAAGCGGGAGAGGGAGAGAGAAAGACGGAGACAGAATCCAAAGCAGGCTCCAGGCTCTGAATTATCAGCACAGAACCTGATGCAGGACTCAAACTCACTAGCCATGAGATCATGACTTGAGCCAAAGTCAGACGCCTAACCGACTGAGCCACCCAGGTGCCCTTTTCTTAAAGTTTATTTCGAGAGAGAGATTGAGAGAGAGAGAGAGAGAGAGAGAGAGAGAGAGAGAGA
>NW_024412453.1:2017541-2060363 GCF_014898765.1 Herpailurus yagouaroundi
GAGAGAGAGAGAGAGAGAGAGAGAGAGAGAGAATCCCAAGCAGGCTCTGAGCCATCAGCACAGAGACTGATACGGGACTCGAACTCACGAACCGTTGGGATCATGACCCGAGCCAAAATCAAGAGCTCAGTGAACTGAGCCACCCAGGTGCCCCGCTTCACCCTTATTCCATTTCCATAAAGTCAAGTACAAGACCCATTATTTCTGATTTCTTAATTTTCTTAATTTTACCAAGAAATTAAAGTACAGATGCTTCCTGGAATACTCAACCCTCGACAGATTATTTTATAAAGTGCATAATGCTATTTCATGGATATTAAATGTTGCATCACAGATGAACCCCAAAGAACCTCAGTATCAGTAAACTAAATTTATTCTTACTCAAAACTGGATAGTGCCTGGCTAATCTGGCAACTCTACAAAATTCAAGTTTTTCCATACATGCCTTCTTTTTTAATGGCCATCACCGAAATACAATTCGCACCCCATAGAACTTACCCTTTTAAAGTATGTAAGTCAATGTTTTTAGTGTATTAAGAGTTGTGCAACCATCACTATGATCAAGGTCAGTGCATTTCCATCAGCCCAAAAAGAAACTCTGTACCCATTAATAGTCACTCCCCATTCTGTCCTCCCCCCCAAATCCTGGTAGTCACTAATTTACTTTCTGTCTCTGTGTTCTAAACATTTCATATGAATGGATTCGTACACTAGGTGGTCTTTCGTGACTGGTTCCTTTCATTCATTCAATGTAGCGTTTTCTTTTTTTTTTTTAATTTTTTTTTTCAACGTTTATTTATTTTTGGGACAGAGAGAGACAGAGCATGAACGGGGGAGGGGCAGAGAGAGAGGGAGACACAGAATCGGAAGCAGGCTCCAGGCTCTGAACCGTCAGCCCAGAGCCTGACGCGGGGCTCGAACTCCCGGACCGCGAGATCGTGACCTGGCTGAAGTCGGACGCCCAACCGACTGCGCCACCCAGGCGCCCCTGACGTAGCGTTTTCAAGATTCATCCATGTTGTAACAGGTGCCAGTATTTCATTGCATCATATGGATGTACCCCATTTGTTCATCCATTCTTCAGTTGATGGGCATGTGGGTTGTTTCCACCTTTTGACTATTATAAATAATACTCTGACTTACCTTTGTAAAGGCATGTTCCGATTGCTGTGTTGAAAATAGAACAGAATGGTGCATCTGAGACAAGGAGAACAGCAAGGAGTTCTTGCCGGGATCCGGGTGAGAGTGGTTGGCAGCTCACGCTTGGGTAAACATGTCAAAAATGGCCACTTTCTGATGTATTTTTATATAACCTGCTTCTGAAGCTTCCCCTGCTTCTTTTTCTTTTTTAAACCATCACTACACTTGCTTCACTGCATTTTTGCCGACTTATTGGATTACAGATATAACACCTTGATGTAAACACCTACGATTATCTTTCTTGCTGGGTATGTGTTAGAATTTAACAAAATCTTAGCTCTCCCAGGGTTTGCCTGCATGAACCAACCAAATCAAAATCTGCAAAATGAGAACTTTCCAGGGTCTCTACAGTTTCGCTATGAAGATTTCATGGCCTCAGCCTCTAAAATTATTTCATCAAGTTCAATGGATAGGTGTTCAATTCTTTGCTAGCCCATTTTCTCCAACAATTTTGCTAATGATGTTTCTGTAGCAGCCTTCTTGTCTAATGTACTAGTTGAAATGTCAAAAAGCACAGGGTTTAAAAAGCTTTTCTCCAACAGAATATACTCCTTCATATGTGACATGGTAACTTGATTCGAACAATGTTATAAGGGCATTTTCTTGGTTACATTAAAATTTTGTTTGCATGCATTTTTCGATAGCTTTCAGCTATTGGATAGCAATATATATAAGAAGCTGAGAGACTTATGTAATCAATATTTTGTATGTCCAAAAATAGCACAGCTCCCTGAGAAAGTTGGTCTGTGATAACAGAGAAGACCTTATTCTGGGGGGCATCTGGACAAGTTTGTCAACAAGTTTGGGGGTGGAAGTCAGAAAGAGCTAGAATTCTTTGCAAAATGGACAGAAAAAGAATCAAAAACCCAGAGGAAGATAAGAGCCAATGAGACTGGGCATCACAAAATTGAAGAGTGAAATCAAGAAAGAACAGGAGCAATCAGGGCACCCGGGTGGCTCAGTCAGTTAAGCGTCCCACTTCAGCTTAGGTCATGATCTCACGGTCCGTGAGTTCAAGCCCCACGTCGGGCTCTGTGCTGTCAGTTCAGAGCCCGGAGATTGCTTCGGATTCTGTGTCTCCCGGTCTCTCTGGCCCTCCCTCACTCACTCTCTCTATCAAAAAATGAATAAATGTTAAAAAAAAAAATTAAAAGAAAAAAGAAAGAGCAAGAGACAGGATCCCTCTCCCGAGCACTGCGAGACCTGAGGATGTACAGGAATGCCTGCTGGATAGGTTAGTGATTTGTTGTGAGGCGTGCAATGCCAATCCCACTTTGATCCCCCCACTGGAATCATCAGTGAAGTCTAGACTGCTGTATCAGCTATCTATTGCTGCGTAACATGTTACCCCAAAATGCAGTGGCTTAAAATGACCATGTTTATTACCTCACAGTTTCCGTGGGTCAGAAATCTGAGCCTGGATTAGCTGGTCACAAGAGTGTCAGGCCTTGGGGAGAACTGGGATGCCAGAACCTTAAAAGCATGTTTACAGGGATCAGTATTGGGGTTCAGCATCATTGTATTTCATCTTCAAGCTTCTGTTCTTTCATTTCTATAGCTAAGTAATTGACAAGACCAGTGTGGGTGTTTGAATATGGGAACGGCCGTGGACTAGACACCAACAAAGAGAAAAGCCCCTGCATCTGTACAGAGATCAGAAGGGCCTTCACAAGAAGTCATGTGACAAGGCGATTCTGGGTGCCACTTAGAAAATGAGACTTGGAAAGAGCATGTTGCTGTGTGAGCAACACCAGACTATACAAGGGGACTACAGGTCCCTCCCCACACTCCAGAATTCTTGCCCTGCATGATGTTAAATCAGGAGGAAGAAAAGCAGGAGCCCGTACTGGCTGCCCTTGGGGGACAGGAGGCATAGGCCCAGTTGGACAAGCAGGCTTGGGTACCTGGAGTCAGTTGGATATGACTCAGTCTCCCTGAGGCCAAATTCCCAAACAAGGAAGGCCCCTGGAGGGCCAGAGAAGCAAACCTCTCACCCCCGGTTGAGAGTCACTTCCAGAACAAGCCCAGGGCTCAAGGAAAAAGCCTTAAATATTATTGTGCTATTTTGTCATCTGTGTAAAAACAGTTTTCAAAAACAGGGTCCCTGTAACCTGTCAGGTGCTCAGGTGCATCTGAGCTCAATTCAGGGTAAAGCTTGGTGCTCTCTGGGGCCCTGTGAAGCCAGAATCTCCACACTCTACTTGTTACAGAGAAAATAGCGCTGTGTGATCAGTTGCACCTACAATAAAAAACAATATTCAGATGTCCAAAAATTAAGACAAGCAGGGAAGAGAAGCCATTCTAACCAGGTGGAGGTTATCAGAAAATCCAACCCAAACTTGTTCACGTAACTGAATGGACCAGGGGCAGATCTACAGGTATGATTTGATCCAGGCTCTAAAACCTTTTACCAGAACCTGGTTTTGCTCACACCTTTTTTTTTTTTTTTAATGTTATTTATTTTTGAGAGAGAGTACACAAGGAGGGGAGGGGCAGAGAGAGAAAGGGAGACACATAATTTGAAGCAGGCTCTAGGCTGTCAGCACACAAACCCACCAACCATGAGATCATGACCTGAGCTGAAGTCAGACGCTTAACCAACAGAGCCACCCAGGTGCCCCTGCTCACACCAATTCTTAGTTCCATTCCTTCACAGCTTCTCTTCCTACGATTTCAAGATGGCTGGACAGTTCATGTCCAGAAGGAAAGCAAATCTTTCTCCCTCGCTTCCTGTCTCTTATTTCTGCCTCTCTGTCTTTCTGTCCATCTCTCTCCTTTTCCCCTCCAATAGTTGAATAAAAATCCATGGTCTGGGGGTGTCTGGGTGGCTTAGTCAGTTAAGTGTCCAACTCTTGATTTTTTTGTTGTTGTTTTTTTTGTTTTTAATTTTTTTTAACGTTTATTCATTTTTGAGACAGAGAGAGACAGAATATGAATGGGGGAGGGACAGAGAGAGAGGGAGACACAGAATGGGAAGCAGGCTCCAGGCTCTGAGCCATCAGCCCAGAGCCCGACGCGGGGCTCGAACTCACTGACCGCGAGATCGTGACCTGAGCTGAAGTCGGATGCTTAACCGACTGAGCCACCCAGGCGCCCCCAACTCTTGATTTTGGCTCAGGTCATGATGTCAGGGTTCCTGAGTTTGAGCCCCACATCAGGTTCTGCACTGACAGCAGACAGCCTGCTTGGAATTCTCTCTCTCCCCCTCTCTTTGCCCCTCCCCTGCTCACGTGTACCAGTGTGCATGCTCTCTTTCTCTCTCAAAGTAAATAAACGTTAAAAAAAAAAAATCCGGGGCACGTCCAACTTCGGATGTATCCAACTTCGGCTCAGGTCATGATCTCATGGTCTGTGAGTTCAAGCCTCGCGTTGGGCTCTGTGTGGACAGCTCAGAGCCTGGAGCCTGTTTCAGATTCTGTGTCTCCCTCTTTCTCTCTCCTCCCCAGCTCATGCTCTGTCTCTCTCTTCTCACAAATAAATAAACATTAAGAAAAAAAAATTTTTAAAAATCCACATCCTGGCTGTCACTGGCCCATCCCTGAATCAATCCCTATGGTTTAAGGAATGTGGTATGTGGATTGATTTAAGAGAATCAGAGCCCACCCTGGAGCTGAAGGTGGGATTCATCTCACCTAATCCACGAGTGACAGTCCCAGAGGAATGCTTCCCCAAACGAAATTCAGTCTTGTGGGGAAGGAGGAATTGATGCTGAGTCATTATAAATGGTAAGTGCTAAAGATAAATAAACATACCAGGCCTCCATCTTCACAAGAAGTGAAAGATCCCTGAGGGAGAACTGAAAAGGAATAGGATGCCCACCCACAGCAATGTTAGGTTTCCGGGCTAAGCTTACATTCCAGAGCTAGACTGTTTCAGCCAGAGACGGCTGCCTGTTTCTCAGCTCCTTGCACATGGCTGGCATTTGCCTGCCCTGCACTCATTTCCCCTTATTCTGTGTATTCAATTCAGGAGGTCACAAGTCGGAGCGTGGCTCGGCTGGATTCTCTGCTCAGGGTCTCACCTGGTTGAGAGCATGCTGGGGCTGGGGTCCCATCTGAGGCTTGGGTCCCCTCCTAAGATTGCAGGCTGTTTTCAAACTTTAGTTCCTTATGATTGTATGATGAGGTCTCCCCATTCTCTTGCTGGCGGCCAGCCAGGGACCTCTAAGCTTCCAAGGTCCACGCTAGGTCCTTGCCACGTGGTCCCCTCCATAGGCTCTCTCACACTGAATACCTCTGACTTCAGGAAGGGCCAGTTCCTTTGAATGGTACAGCTAGTTTAAGTATGACTCGCTCGGACGATCTGCCTTTTTTTTAGTGTTTATTTATTTATTTTTAATTTTAAATTATTTATTTATTTCGAGAGAGACAGAGAGAGTGTGAGTGGGGAAGGGGCAGAGAGACAGAGAATCTCAAGCAGGCTCCATGCGGTCAGTGCACAGAGGCTGATGTGGGGCTTGAACTCATGAGACTGTGAGATCATGACCTGAGCCAAAGTTGGATGCTTAACCAACTGAGCCACCCAGGTGCCCCAATGCTTATTTGTTTTTGAGAGAGGAGAGAGCCAGAGACAGAGCATGAGTTGGGAGGGGCAGAGGGGGCGGGGGGAAGGGGGAAAGAATCCAAAGCAGGCTCCGGGCTCTGAGCTGTCAGCACAGAGCCCAATGCAGGGCTTAAACTCATGAACCACAAAATCATGACCTGAGCTGAAGTCGGAACTGAGCCACTTAGACACCCCAATCTACCTTTTTATTAAGTCAAAAAATTAGTAAAAGCTAATAGCGTAAGACTATAGTCATAGGAGTGGCACTCCATCACACCCACAGATTCTGCCTGGACTCGGGGGGAAGAGATTACACAGGGTGTGCACACCGAGGAGCTTAGCGCCACCTTAGAATTCTGTCTACCACAGTTTAGTAACTGAACTCTTCTGGAATCATCCATTTCCTTTTCAGTCAGTGTGACTTGGGGTAAAGTGTATCATCTTCCAATCCACAGCATGGGACAAGCACTGTGCAAAGGAGGGCATGCTGAAGACACGGTGTATAAGTCAGCTTTGGCTGCAGTGACAAATAACCCCAAAGTCTCAATGGCTTCCCATAACAAGTATTTATTTCTTGCTCCTGAGTATTCAGGTTGGCTGTGGCTCTGCTGGGTTCTGCTGATCTCAGCTTGGCTGTAAGCTGCAGGATGTGTTCATGTCTGTTCCCTATGTCTCCTCATCTACACATTGCCTCACGCGGAGAAGCAACTACCAACAGGTCAGGCCAAATCATGTGAGCACACGTAAGACTACTGCTGTGGAATCTACCATTTCTGCTCACGTTCCAACAACCAAAGCCCAAAGTCAGCGGTGTTGAGATGCATGGATGTATAAGCCTAATAAAGGAAGTAACCAAAGGAGTTGGGGATGGTCATCTAGTCCACCACACACATGGGAATGTTCCAGAGGATTTCAGAGACTGAAAGCAATTCCTCAGTCTTCTCCTAAGGACAGCCCCTCCCTCCAGATTTCATCAGCATATGTCCAGTCTGAGTCATCAAAGGCCAGGATGGAGGTGAAGGCCAGTAAGGTCTTCACCTGTGGGCAAGACCTATGCAGATCTCTCCCCATAGGTCAGACAAGCCCATACCCCTTTCTGAAATAATCAGTAACAATAAGCAGTAAAGGCAGAGAAGTATAAAATGAATCTCCTATGGTGGCTGAAAATCCCAGGAATCACTGGATGGCTGGGATGGATTTATAGAGAGGGTACTCACCCCAAGACATACTTTGTAGATGTCGCACCTGTTCACTCTACGACCTGGTAATTCTGCAGTGTTTAATTTTATTTTTTTTATTACATATATGTTTTCCTTGGAAACAATATAGATGTTTTTAAAGGTAAGAATGGGCAACAGACTTAAGGACAAAGGAATATTGAATATTTAATACTAAGCTCTTTACTGTGTTGTCACTCTCAGCATTCCTTTAGTAAAGCCAGGGAAACACACACACACACACACACACACACACACACACACACACACACCCCAAGACGCAGCCACCTCTCCTTGGTAATGCAACCCATCTCCAGCAACTGTGGTGACTCCCTGGGCACCAGGACTAGAGAGAATAATGTATTTCTAGGTCTCATTGAAGTTGCAGCCCCCACAAGCTACTTCCAGCCCCCACAAGCACTTCCAGCCCCCACAAGCTACGCTCAGCATCTGGACGGGGCCTGAAGGTGGGGGTTCCGCCAAAGGATCCAGCTGGGGGTGATATTCAGATATCTGACAACCTATATGGAGCAGGTCCCAACCAATCAGGACCATGACACCGCGACCTGTGTGCTAGTGACCATGATCCCTGCAGCCACCTGGGGGGCCAGTTGTAGAAGATGGAGGCTGGGAATGCAACAGCCGGGTTGACACTGAAAGGTGAACAGGAACAACACCTATCAGTGTGACCCGCTGCTTCCCTGCGCATCTCAACCTGAGACCCCAGGGGTCCTGCGGGGCATAAGCTGGATTTGTCTTTCTGCCTGAGGCAATCACCAATTATAAGTGCTGTGAGGCAAGCTGGCCTCCCGCCAGAGGAGGAGGTGAAGGGAGTTACAGAATCTCTCTCTGATCTAACTTATTGGAGAAGTTAAAAGATACTCATCTAGGAGGCAGCACAGTGTGAGGTAAAAAGTCAAGATCCAAAAATCCTTCCTACCTGAGGGGCCTTAGACCACAGTTCTTTAACCTCTTGGGCTCAGTCCCCTCATCTGAAAATGGGAATCACAACTGCACCCACGTAGCAGAGTTGTGATGACAACCAAGTGAGTTAACGATATAGGCAAAGCCCCTTCAGCAGTGCCTGATGCAGAGCTGGCCCTCCAGGAGTCACTGTCGCCATCCAACATGGCAGGCAGGGTCCAGGAAGTCAATCAAAACCAAATGATCAGAAGGGAAGGTGAGACACAAAAGCTCCACGCCATTGGCAGCGTGACGCCTGACCCAAAGGAAAGTTGTTTTAATTGCTGTTCCCCAGGAAAATCCAAGGCCGAAGGAAAGTGGGTCCTGAGCTGGATCCAAGCCTGCTTGGACCCAACTGGAACCCACAGACCCATTCTCACACAACACCCCTCTCAGATCAGCCAGTCTGGCCCCGCTAAACCGGGGGCTGGTGCTGTGGGTAACAAGATTGATGATCTGTGATTGAGAAGGAACATGAGCTGCCACTTCCCCGCCAGGATGAGAGAAGAACCAAATCAGACCCTAAACAACACCTGCAGGGCCACACCTTCCATATGCCAGCCTTTTAATTTTCTATCATAACTGCATGTGACATCTGAAAATACACCAGTCTCTACAACACCTACCCATGCTGCTTTTTAAAATCCACCCACCTCTTATGGAACACCAGAGATATTTGGAAACTCAGGCAGGCTTTTCTTCCTATCTCCAGATGAGACATCTACTGTGGATGCGTGACCAGGAAGAGAACGCAGGGCGTGCTGGTGGCAGAAGAGAAGTGCCCAGGATGTCTAACTTGCTCCCTAAGGGATGTCATGAGAAATGACTCTGATTGCTATTTTTGAGACGGCATAACACCTGGGAGGTGGCAAACCACACTGCCGTTGCCCTTTCCTGAGCCCGAGGCCAAGAGCATCCTGCAAATTTCCAGAAGTAACTCCATCCCAGCCTCCAAAAGGATTGGGCCAGTGGGCTGACTTTGCCCTGCTGTGCTATAATCACATGGGTGATTGACTTGCACTATGTATTTCCTTTTTATTTCAACCCATCCCCAAAGCCCAGGGCAACTTAAAACCGGAAGAGGCACCACCTTCGTCAAAAAAGGACTGTTTTAAAAGCTTAACGGATAACTCCACAGCCATTCATTCAGCTGACTCCCAAAGAAATGGAAGGCATCTGGAAAATGTATTTAAAAATTGATTTAACGTTGAGCCATGTTAAATGTTTTAATTTCCAGGCAATGCAATGCCCACCAAAACATCAATTAGCCCCAGCAATCAGGCAGGAATATTGGCTTCTGTTGAGGGATTCATTTATTTCGGCTCTGCTAAATACCTAAGAAGGAGAAATCCAATGTAGCCTATAGCTCCGAGGAAGAGACATTAAGCCAGAGAAGAAGCCAGATCAGGTCCTGGATAAAATGGTACCACTGCCAGCACCCGCCAATCCTTACGCACAAGTTACTGCCCTCTCTTCAGAGAGAGATGCCAGGAACTCGGGCGTCAGGTCCTCATGCCCTTGACAGAAAACACCCTTCCCACCCACAGTTTCTCTGTCTCCAAGCTGGAAAGCAAGAGAGGCTGAAACGGGGCAGAGAACGTCTCTCTGCTGAGGACACAAGCCAGCTGAAGAACTTTTAAAATCATTTTTAACAATTATTCTTCCTTTTGGTGCCTTTGAAATTTCAAGGCCCTGGGGTCTCCCCGCCCCAGCGGAGGCTGTGGATTGGGGTAGGGGGTCTCACAGTCTGAAGTGCCTCTGTTTCCACACACCCTGGGCCGGCTGCTTGGGCACTGAAGGGCGATGCACACACGCTGCTCACACGGTCTCGGCCATAAGAACCAGCAAAGGACAGCAGAGCCAAAGACCCCAGGTGCTGGGGGCTCCTAAAAGGAAACAGGGATGCACAGGAGGCCTCAGCAACCCGCGGGGGAAGGAGGGGTGGTCGTGGGCAGATGCATCATGCCCAGTTCCCTGAGTCTCCCTCTGGCCCATTCACGTGATTCCCCCCGGAACGCGGTTTGTTTGCTCTTTTCTCTTACGTGGGAATCATGACCTGAATGCAGGGCCCGAGAAGTGAGAATTCAATGTCATTATGTGAATCAGCTGGTACCAGAGCTGCCTCAATCCTAAGAGTCACCTGGGGAGATGGTTAAAAATGCAAATCCCAGGCTCCTCCCCCCCGGAGATTGTGATTGAGCAAGTCTGACACGTGGCCCAGGAATCTGTATTTTAAGGATCCCTCCCAGGTGGTCCTGATAATGAAGCGAGTTTAAGAAACAAGAGAGTAAGGGTCTTCCCCTCAGGAAGGGCCTGTGGGATGAATGCAAGGAGTAGGGCATCTAAGGTCCCACAGGGACACCACTTTCTGACACTGTTGGTTCAAGGAAAAACTAGTCCTGCCTCTCTACAGGGGATTTTGCAATATCCGTCAAAATTACCAATGTACATACCCTCTGACCTAGCAATACCACTTTGAAGACTTTATCCTGGAGATATACTTGAACAGATGCAAAGGATAAAAGGTTATTCCCTGCAGCCTTGTTTGTAAGTTGTTTTTTGTTTTTTGTTTTTAAAGAAAACACTGACCTATCCGTCTGTAGAGATCTGGTTAAATGCAGTTATGATGCAACTAGAAAACCAACCATTGCCGGGCTCCTATGTACAGATACATAACAAAGGGTACAACTACCCTTTATAAAAGTGCAGAGATAATCTATGGACATGCACAGGCTGACTATCTCCGGACAGATACACAAGAAGCTGGTAACATCACTTGCCTCTGGGGAAGGGAAGGTGATGATGGGACAGGAGACAGACAGAGGGAGACATTTCACTGTATTCCTTGTCAGACCTTACTTACCTGTTTTGAACCCTGTGTACTAACTCTTGTGTGTAGTATATAAAACACACAAAACACGATGTTTAAAAGTAATTTTTAAATGTATGCATATTCTATTTCAATAAAAAGTTTTAAAAATAATAGTAGTGTATCAAAGGTCATGGCTCCTGTTTGTGAGTGCCGTCTGTGGCCACTTGTGGTTGCAGAAATTGGGAATTCCCCCAGTCCTCCATCCCCCCGCCAAGGGAAGGCTGGGGCAGACGGAGGGAGACATTCAGGTCAGGAAAAGGCAGAGTGGAGGTTTTGAGCACCAAGTTCTCCTCGCTCCCTGGGTATTTGCTGACGCTGCTCCCTCTACCTGGGACACTGTCCATGGGGCTGAGTCTATCTTCTCCCCAGCTTGGGCTCCAGTTTAGACATTACCATCTTTGGGAGGTTGCCACGGGCACTCCCCGATCCCCCCAAGCCCACGTCAGCTGCTTCACCCGTGTGATCCCTCAGTGCCTGTGTTCCCCATCACAGCACCTGTCATACTGCCTCATGGTCGCCTGGCTACGTAGGCCCTCCCTCAATCCCAGGCTCAACTGGTAGCTCAGTGAGCATGGAGAACACATCTGGCTTGCTCTCTGCTATCTCCCCAGAGTCCAACACCATGCTTTGTCCAGAGATGGTGCTCACTAAAGATAGGAGGGGCCACAAAGAAGTGACAGACCGAGGGGGAAGAAAGAGAAGAGAAAAGAAAGGCAAGGAAAGCCACACATCCCTGATCCCCTTATCCTAGCTGAGCCCTAGTCACCCCCACCTCCCTCTGCCTCCTTCCGTCCCTGGTCTTCCTGGATGTGAAATCATCTTGTTCATTTACAAGACAGCCTCACCTGTCTTGCTCACCCCCATATGCCCAGCCCCTGCTGCAGGCTTGATGCATAGTAGGTGCCCAATAATATATACTGGTCGAATTTATTAATTAATAGTGCTCAGTGAGAAGGAGGTAGGATGCAAAGGAACCGGTGAAATGCATTTACACTCGAGAGATTCTGATTCAACGAGTTCTGGATGGGGTCCCAGAAACTGGCTGTTTTAAAAGTTCCCCCAGGGCACCTGGGGTGGCTCGGCAGGTTAAGAGTCCAACTCCTGCTTTCGGCTCCGGTCTGGGCTGGCAGTGTGGAGCCTGCTTGGGACTGGGATTCTCATTCTCATTCTCTCTCTCTCTCCCTCTCTCTCTAAATAAATAAACTTAAAATTTTTTTCTTTTAATTTTTTAAGTTCCCCCAGGTGACTTCAAAGTACAGGCAGAGTTGAGGGTCATTTACAGACGCTTGCTACGGACTTTAGATTTTTCTCTGAATGCAGAGTCTCGGATGACTATGAGAGACCCCACTTTTAATCTTAGGAAGGTCCCCGCCCAAGAACAGGGAACACGGCTAAGGAGGACCAGGGAGAGTGTCCCCCCCCTCACCTAGAGTAGAAGCGGAGGAGACGGTCCTGGTGGGGTTGGCGCTCGGGGGCGTGTCCAGCCAGGAGCGAGTCTTGGCGCCATCTAGCGCCCGCTGGAGGCTCTGCAGCTGCAACACGCTGAGCTGCCTGCGCTGGGCTGGGGTCACCGCCGCTGCGTTCTCGGGACCCAAGGAGGCTATCTGCTCCGCGGACAGCTCCTGCAGCGGGATGGGTGTGGGGGGGGAACAGCGCCCTCAGTGGGTCTCCTCCGCGGGTTACCCAAACCTCGGTCACCCGTCCAGGGCCGCGCACAACTTTGCCACACCCGTGTACCCTTTCTGCTCCTCTTGAGGATCTTTCCCTAAAATCTCCTCGCTCTTTCACTGCTAGAATAAATTTATTTTTAAAATGGAAAATTTTGGGGCTCCTGGGTGGCTCAGTCGGTTGAGCGTCCGACTTCGGCTCAGGTCATGATCTCACAGTCTGTGGGTTCGAGCCCCGCGTCAGGCTCTGTGCTGACAGCTCAGAGCCTGGAGCCTGTTCCCAATCCTGTGTCTCCCTCTCTCTGCCCCTCCCCCAGTCTCACTTTGTCTCACTCTGTCTCTCAAAAATAAATATTTAAAAAAATAAAAGAAAAATAAATAAATAAATAAATCAATAAATCAATAAATTAAATTAAATGGAAAATTTTAAGTGGAAATTTCCAAAAATGGAAGACCAGAGTGACTTGCCATCAGTAACCATTAACAATAGGCCAAAAGAAATGAAACAACCTTCCTGAATTCTAGCTAGAGTTGTGGGCCAACAATTTCTGAACCCACATCTCTTAAAATGTAATAAAAAGGAGGCTTTAAGCGTTATAGAGGTGTTAAAGACGTTTTAGCTCCAAACTGAGACTTCCTCCTTGAAGTAATCAGCATTAACAGAGAGTTGAAAAGAGAGTCACGATTTTCTCACTGTGTGACTTAATGTTGTTTAATCCAGCACAAGGTACCTCCTTCTCCAGGCTCCAGGTCCCCCACCTGAGAAACACTGATTTAGAGAAGAAAACACAAGCCTAAAGGCTAAAGATCTGAATCTGTGTCCCAGCCAATATCATATGGCTAGTATCTATGTCTGCCATATACTTGCTGTGTGACCTTAGGCAAGTTTCACAGCCTCTCTGGGCTCTAGACTAGATGTGGAATGGCACAGAGAACTCATCTCCTGTGTGGATTCTGATGACTGCCTGCACACCATGCGGGTGGGTCCTGTGAGGGCTCAGTGGAGGAAAGTGACGTCTGCCATGGGCACTGGAAGTGGGAAATTCTGCCAAGGACACTAGGGTCTTTGAGGACCCTGACGAAGATGTTTTCTGAAGTCGCATCTAGCTCAGAGGACTTGGTGGCTAGTTTCAGTGGGTCTGGAATGAGATGGGATGGCAGGATTCTGAATTTGTAGAGGGGCTTTTAAAGTTATGTTGCTTATTTTCTAAGGACCCCAAAGATTCTGGGAAAGGGGTTACACCCCCTCACCCGCCCCTCTTCTTTCCTTCACCCTCTTCTTATTCCATAAGGAGATGCTTCCCTGGAATCGTGTTGTTCCCCTGCTTGGAACCCTTCCCTGCCCCCCGCTTTCAGGACACAGTTCCGGCTCCTGAATGGGGCAATGGGGACTTCATACTCTGGGCCAAGCCCACCTCCGCAGCTGCCTCCCCCCAGGACTCTTCACTGCAGGAGAATGAGTGCCCGTATTTGTAGCCCTCAGGAGAGGCAGCACCTTTGCCCTGCCCTTCCGTGTGCCACACCGTTCCTCCCTCCGACCTAGCTGACCTGCTGCACAAGGTCAGCATCACCTCCTCCCTCAGACACACAGACACACCCAACACAGGTACTCTTCTGGCTTACACCTTATATCTACCATTAGTGGAGTCTGTACTATAAAAATTATCTATCTTTCCAATGGGGCTGGCTTGCAGCCCAGAGGCCAGGCTGAATCTCTAGGCCTACCGGACTCTGTTTTAAAAAAATAAATAAATTTAAAAGTGGTTGCCAACATTTAATTATCAGGAGGTTTCACATGAAAATGGAGACCTCTGGAATCTGTAAAATAAAATTAAAAAAAAGGGAGATCCAGTAATAGTGATCCCAGATTGTCACACTGCATTGAGGTGCCAGAGACGAGACGCAGCTTCCCCGTTTAGAGAGGGCTAAGTTTACACAGTTCACCTGAGACTCCACCCAGGCCAATGCACTCTTTCATGTTACCTTCTGAGGCCCAGCATGCACTGGGTTACACCCCGGGGGCATCTCTCCCGGAGCCCACAGAAGGGGAGTGGTCAGTAGGGATTTCTGACATAAATACCCAAACAAGGAAGCAACCACAAAGTGCATCCCAAACAAGACCAGGAGAAAGTGCTCAGCAGTGTGCAGCATCCAGAACCAAGCTGCCTATCCCATGCAGAGCCCCCCAGAGGGGAAGCTCTGTAGCCTCAAGGACTACGATTTATCTCCCAGAAACAGCTGGGGAACTGTCTGTGCTGGCATCTGTCCTGTCTTCTGAAGTCATTCGAGGTCTGCCGCCTGTCTTGAAATGAACCAGTGATGTGGCATCGCAGGAGTCTGTCCGGCCTCGTTTGTGTGTCTTACATGGTTGTGGTGGACGGAATGTATTTCCAAGTTACCCAGCAAGCAAGAGTACCAGGGCCACTCCTCATCAGAGCACACCGTCCCCACCAAACACTAGTCTTGTACGGGGACACGAAGCAAGGACCCCTCACTGACTACCCCACTACAGTTGACCCAAAGCCACCCTGCCAATTTTTTTCCATTGCATCGTCACCTGTCCTTTGAGGTTTTCTTTTTTTTTTCCCTTAATAATTTATTGTCACGTTAGCTAACATACTCCTTTGATGTTTTCTTACCACTTTTCCTTAAACCAACTAAAATATTTTTACTTAAATTCATTTAAAAGGGAAATGTTATATGGGAATGCAAGCTGGTGCAGCCACTCTGGAAAACAGTATGGAGTTTCCTCAAAAAACTAAAAATAGAACTACCCTACGACCCAGCAATTGCACTACTAGGCATTTATCCAAGGGATACAGGTGTGCTGTTTCGAAGGGACACGTGCACCCCCATGTTTATAGCAGCACTATCAACAATAGCCAAAGTATGGAGAGAGCCCAAATGTCCATCCATGGATGAATGGATAAAGAAGATGTGGTATATATATGCAATGGAGTATTACTCGGCAATCAAAAAAGAATGAAATCTTGCCATTTGCAACTACGTGGATGGAACTGGAGGGTATTATGCTAAGTGAAATTAGTCAGAGAAAGACAAAAATCCTATGACTTCACTTATATGAGGACTTTAAGAGACAAAACAGATGAATATAAGGGAAGGGAAACAAAAATACTATAAAAACAGGGAGGGGGACAAAACAGAAGAGACTTGTAAATATGGAGAATAAACTGAAGGTTACAGGAGGGGTTGTGGGAGGGGGGATGGGCTAAGTGGATAAGGGGCACTAAGGAATCTACTCCTGAAATCATTGTTGCACTCTATGCTAACTAATTTGGAGGTAAATTTTAAAAAAGAAAAAAGAAAATTAAAAAAAAAAAAAAGAAAAAAAGGGAAATGTTATGGGGCACCTTGGGAGCTCAGCTGGTTAAGCATCAGATTCTTGATTGTGGTTCAGGTCATGATCTCACAGTTTGTAAGTTCAAGCCCCGTATCGGGCTCTGTGTTGACAATGCAGAGCCTGCTTGGGATTCTCTGTCTCCCTCTCTCTCTGCCCCTCCCCAGCTTGCGACCTCTCTCTCTCTCAAAAATAAGTAAATAACCATTTTTAAAAATAAATAAATAATTTAAAAAATAAAAATAATAAGGAAATGTTATATAGGTCTACAATCCCTCATTGGCAATTCTGAAATCCAGAAATGTCTCAAAGCTGAAAGTGTTTTCCAAAGTTTAAGACAAACTTCTTTGCCTGCAAAACCTGAATTGATTGAAGGCCATTTAGAGTCTCTATTTATTCCAATTAATGTGACGTCATTGATTACTTCACAGAAATATTAATGCGTAAGGTGCTTCCCCAGACATTGCTGGGGGTGTTAAGTTACATACTGTAGATTCACAGAGTGATCTTTTTATAATCTGGAAAATTCTAAACTCTGAAATATATCTGTCCCCAAGGGTTCTGGATAAAGAAATATGAACCTGTCCTACCATCATAAATAGAAAATCAATACCACCTGCTATGAAGGGAAGACAACCATAAAAATAACTACAATTAAAACATAAAGTTTTGGGGCGCCTGGGTGGCGCAGTCGGTTAAGCGTCCGACTTCAGCCAGGTCACGATCTCGCGGTCCGTGAGTTCGAGCCCCGCGTCAGGCTCTGGGCTGATGGCTCAGAGCCTGGAGCCTGTTTCTGATTCTGTGTCTCCCTCTCTCTCTGCCCCTCCCCCGTTCATGCTCTGTCTCTCTCTATCCCAAAAATAAATAAACGTTGGAAAAAAAAAAATTAAAAAAAAAAAAAACATACAGTTTTAAGAAAAAAAAATTTTAACCCAGAATTATCATGTGACCCATTCATTGTTGGCATACAGCTCCCCCCTGGCCCTTTCCAAGAAGGCTGGTTGCAAGCCTCTAGAATCCGAGGCCTGCCATCTGTTCCCCTATGTGATTTGAAATGGGGTCAAGCTCCTATTCCCCTTGAAGAACTGGGTACCTACTTTGAATATCTCATCAGGAAGGCATTTGATTGCTGATGGCTGGAAATACGGCATCAAATCCTTGTCCAGCATTTGGAGCTCTTCCTTAGTTAATCCAGCTGAGGAGGAAAAGGAATCATGAGGGTTTAGATCCAGCCATCAGAACTCTACTTGTTTTATTAATGGTGCTGCCTAATGTACAGATCTGTCTGTTCTAGGCAAGCCGCATTCCTTACCAAAGGCCCTGAAAATCACACTGGAGAATCAAGTTTCTTAATCAACTCAAAAAAAAAAAAAAAAAAAAAAAGTGGGTCATAGCACCCCTGATTGGTCTCCTACAAGGAAATGTATGCCCAGAAGGAACTTTACGCAATTTCAGATTGTGTATGAAAGTAGTTAGGAGCCAATTAAATCACATCCTAAACCGCTTTAGTGAGCACAGGAATCACCAAGGGGAGATTTGTAGACCCCACCCTCTTCACCTTCAAGTCATGAATCTAGGTTCCACTGTAACCTTAGAGATGTTCACTACACACAGCCAAGGATTCTATTATTATTATTATTATTATTATTATTATTATTTGCTTTTGTCCCCAGGACAAAGGTTGGAAAGGGAGAGAAGGCATGCTCAAGGTGCCTCTTACCTGCAATGGTCCCGAGCTCCTGCAAGACAGGGCCGGACCACTTGGCGGGATCCCCAAATACAACTTCTGCCTTCCTCTTAAACTCAGCCAAGACATGGGTGCTGCAGAGCAGGGTTCCGATTCTGGCCACCACCACCCTATGTAAGAGGGAAGAATATAGTGTGAGCCTGGGAGACTCTTCAGACACAACTGGTGTGCAGAAAGTAGGCAGGCTCGGGGCCTGAGCGGCTCAGTTAATAAGCATCTGACTCTTGGTTTCAGCTCAGGTCATGATCTCATGGTTCGTGGGATCAAGCCCTGCGTCAGGCTCTGTGATGACAGCATGGGGCCTGCTTGGGATTCTCTCTCTGCCCTTCCCATGCTTGCTCTCTCTCAAATAAATAACAAACATTAAAAAAAAAAAAAAAAAAAAAAAGATAGGTAGGCCAAGCATCCAGAAAGGGTCCAGCTGACTCCACTCCTTATCTTAGCCCAGAAAGGCGGCAAAGCATCAGGAAGCGGAGAACATGTTGCTGGACGAATGAGCTGGTCAATCATTTGCCATTGTGCACACAACTGGTCTGGTTACCTGAATTCTGAGATTTTTATAAGTGAGACTTCAGTGATGTTCATAGCACACAAGGTTGTACCAAGTCCTACTAAGTGGAAACTCTTCAGATCCTGGATACGATAGCCTGCATCCTCCAGGAATCCTTGCAGAATGGATTTAGCCTATAAAAAATAAGGAAGAATAAAGATGAACCATCCAGAGACTAGGAGGGAATAACAGAGCTAGATCAGTAGCCTCTGGACCAATCCCTCACCCATACTCCTCTGGACACACTCCCATTCCGAAGCATCCTAGCCCCCGCCTCCATGTTCGTGTCCCTAAGGTGCTGCTTCCATTGAGTGTGTCCCCTGATCCAGGGAGGTGTCTTCTGGCAGTGAAACTCTTGTATCCTTCAGCAGCATGAAAGGAACTGTGTCCTGTGCCTGTGCCTGTGTCTGCTGGTGTATTTTCCTCAGTCACTCATGACCTTCAGATAGTTTGCTCACATAAGTTCTCCTGCGTCAGAATCCAAACTTTTCCAGCATCTGTTTCCAGCACTGTCTCACAAACCTTGTAATATTCTGCTCCTTTGCCTTTGCTCAAATCATTCCCTCCATCCGAAATGTACTTCCTACATCCCCAACTGTTATAATCCAACCAGCTTTCTATTTGGGCGGGACGGTGGGGGGGTGGAGGGGCAGTGGTTCAAGTCAAATGTCACTTTCTTCATGAAGTCTTCCCTGGCTATCTTGGCCACAGTGAATTTTTCTTTCTCTAAAGTCCTACAGAAATAGGTTTGTCCTTCTCTCTTCAATTCCAGAGAGTAGTATATCAAATGCTTTGGTGTAGAAAATCACAGAGGAATCTCTTCAGTGAGCTTTGATTCAAGGGGGTTGGTGTGGATGTGCAGGGTTCCCTGAAATTCTTCCACAGTAGCCATTCATTGTGCACGACTTTCCCTGGAGAGCCACCCCTCCCACACTCTTACTTCATGAGGTTCAGCTGGAGGAACTGCCTGCTGAGTTCCAGAAGTGATGCTATGGCCCAGTCCCGACTAGTCAAGTTTTCCCTCAGCTTGGCTGCCATGATTTGTTCTAGACTGGGCATGTGATCCAGTCAAAACCAACCAGGACGTTAGCTGGAATAATTAGGGATGTCCTAACTGAAATAGAGGAATAAGACAGTCTTTCTCTGGACTGACCTTGGAAGGATAAACACCTGAACCTGCTAGAATTCACTGCATGGAAAGAACCTGCCTCTGACTGAAGCCAACGCAAAGGAAAGTAGGGTCAAAAGATGGTGAGAGACAGATTCTCTACAATAGTGTTGCAGACTCAGAATCCAGCCATACCTGAACTCTTTACTTGAACTTTTCAGTTAAGGGAGCCAATAAATTCCTTTGCTTGGTCAAGCCACTTTGGGTTGTTTTTTTCTGCCACTTGTAACTAAATGAACCCTGATTCATTTGATCTACTTATGTCAGACCTGAGGAAGGATTCAAGTCAAGCCTTTGGAGATTCTCTGTATAATAAAGTCTGGATCCCTCAGTGCTCATACAGGCAGGTGCAAAAGATTACAAGAGGACAAGAGCTCCCAAGGCAAAGAAAGGGAGGAGACATCCAAGGACAAACATCTGAATGGGAGTGAGGGTCACATGGATATAGTGAGTCTTCCCATCTCCTTTACTTTTTTTTTTTTTTAATTTTTTTTTTCAATGTTTATTTATTTTTGGGACAGAGAGAGACAGAGCATGAACAGGGGAGGGGCAGAGAGAGAGAGGGAGACACAGAATCGGAAACAGGCTCCAGGCTCTGAGCCATCAGCCTAGAGCCCGACACGGGGCTCGAACCCACGGACCGCGAGATCGTGACCTGGCTGAAGTCAGACGCTCAACCGACTGCGCCACCCAGGCGCCCCCCATCTCCTTTACTTTTACTTCTTTTTAAAGTAGACTTCACACCCAGCCTGGAGCCCAATGTAGAGCTTGAACTCACGACCCTGAGATCAAGACCTGAGCTGAGATCATGAGTTGGACACTTAACTAACTGAGCCACCCAGACACCCCCACCATCCCTTTTTAATTCATCCCTATCACACAATAAGAATAGTTAGTTCATCCTTATCACACAATAAGAATCATTACAGTGTTAAGAGAAAGTGTTGACAAAGACTGTGAAATGTTGCACTGGATTTCTACTTTTCATGTCTGCTGCCTCCCCATTCCTCAGGTCTGTTTATTTACTTTATTTATTTTGAGAGAGACAGAGAAAGTGCGAGCTGAGAAGGGGCAGAGAGAGAGGGAGAGAGAGAATCCCAAGCAGGCTCTGTGTTCAGCACAGGGCTGAAACCCACAAACCCCAAGATCATGACGTGAGCTGAAATCAAGAGTTGGACGCTTAACCCATTGAGCCACCCAGGCACCCCTCCTCAGGTCTGCTTACACGCTACCTCTTCCCCTGATTCACCTATCTTAAATAGCCTCCTTCCTTGACTATTTCTATGAGCACCTTGCCCATTTTCTGTTATCAATTATTGTCATTTTATTTTTTTAATGTTTATTTTATTTTTGAGAGAGAGAGAGAGAGTACACAAGCAGGGAAGGGGCAGAAAGAAAGGGAGACACAGAATCTGAAGCAGGCTCTAGGCTCTGAGCTATCAGTGCGGAGTCCGACATGGGGCTCAAACCCACGAACCAGGAGATTAGAACCAAAGTCAGACGCTTAACTAACTGAGCCACCCAGGTGCTCCATCAATTATCACAATTTCGAAACACTTGTCACTGTGCTCACTTTTTTGTCTGTGCCACCGTAGAATCCCAAGACGCACAGAATATCCAGCTAGCTATTGAATCCCTACTGCTTGGTACAACGCCTGACACACAGTTTGGTTCAGTAAGTACTTTTTAAATGAATGAATGAATATCTGAGTGAGTGATCTACAGAAGTTGTAGGCAACAGGTACCCCCTTTGAAATGGCATTGGATTGGGGCGCCTGGTGGCTCAGTCGGTTAAGCGTCCAACTTCAGCTCTGGTCATGATCTCACGGTCTGTGAGTTTGAGCCCCACGTCGGGCTCTATGCTGACAGCTCAGAGCCTGAAGCCGGCTTCGGATTCTGCGTCTCCTTCTCTCTCTGCCCCCTCCCCTGCTTGCACTCTGTCTCTCTCTCTCTCTCTCAAATACAAATTTAAAAAAAAAGCATTTAAAAATGTCAAACAAACAAACAAACAAACAAACAAAAGAAATGGCATCGGATTGCTGCCTTCACATGGACTGGCTTCAGGAAGATTTCCCATGTTCCTGCAAATCAGACTGATCAGGTTCTCCATGAAACTTCCCTCAGTGATTACAAAGTTCACAGTCTGACTCCAGAGCCTGTACTCGTAGCCTGTGAAGATGTCTGGGTATGACGAGAACATAGAGATTCGAGGTAGCTTTTGAACATTTCCTATCAAGGCTTCCCAAATCAGGTTTCACTAGATGACTCGTAACGATGTGTGCTCCTCAACTATCAGGCGTGCCCATTTTAAAATGAAAGTGCAAAAATACAATCAAATAAAATTACTTTGAGGACGCGGTATTAAATTGTCCTCACCACTGGAACCCGGAAAACGCAAGCTCAGCTTGCGAGGTGATAAGCCAAAATATATTTACTTGAATGACTGGACCAGTGTATCTGTAATGATTCCCAGACAATTAATACTAACACTTTGAGGCAATATTAACCCTCTGAAAAATGAATAGCTCTAAGATTTCAATCTCCCTGTTCATCCCTCTGGCTTCTCTAATAGTTTCCTCCCCCCCTTATATTGGTTTTTAAACTGAACTCCGTTAATATAGTTCCGCCAGGTCTGTCTATTAATCTAGAAGCATGCATTTAAGGGTTTGATTGGGAGCGAAAGTTGAGGGACTGACTGCAAATGATCTATGCAAATGTTAGGTTTTCATATCCTCTTCAAACATATTGATAAATCTCACTGGCATCCATGGGGATTAAAACTGGTGCAAAGGGAAAGAGATACTCCAGTTTCTAAGTTGGATATATATTTGTTTCCTCCAGGACTGTAAACAGAAGGATTTTAATATCTGAAGGCTGAGGTGGCACTTCCCAAACCAGTCAAAACCAGTCATTATGGAACGTCAGGATAGAAGGAACCTCCAATTGCTTGGTTTAGACCATCTTGGAAATGAGGCAACTTATTTTTTTCTTTTCTTTTTTTGAGGCAACTTTTAAACTTCCAGAGAGAGGAAGTGTGGTGATGATGATGATGATGATGATGATGGCCATGACAATGAAAACAATTACTTTCTGGGCCGCCTGGGTGGCTTAGTCGGTTAAGTGTCCGAGTCTTGATTTTGACTCCAGTCATGATCTCACAGTTCCGGGGTTCGAGCCCCATGACAGTGCAGAGCCTGCTTGGCATTCCCTCTCTCCCCCTCTCTCTGCCCCTCCCTTGTTCACGTTCACTCTCTCTCAAAATAAATACATAAACATTAAAAAAAAAAAAGTATAGGGTCGCCTGGGTGGCTCAGTCGGTTAAGCCTCCGACGTCAGCTCAGGTCACGATCTCGCGGTCCGTGAGTTCGAGCCCCGCGCCGGGCTCTGGGCTGATGGCTCAGAGCCTGGAGCCTGCTTCCGATTCTGTGTCTCCCTCTCTCTCTGCCCCTCCCCCGCTCATTCTCTCTTCTCTCTCCCTCTGCCTCAAAAATAAATAAACGTTAAAAAAAAAAATAAAAAAAAAAAAAGTACTTTTTACTGAACACTATGTGCCAGGCATTGTTCAAAATGTTTCCCATGTATTGACTGGTGTAACCCTCACAGCCATGGCTGTGGAATGGCTGCCTGGAATCCTGGATTCCTGCCTGGAATCATGGAATCCTGATTCCAAAAAGCTCACACAACTGGGGGACATGCAGTGGTTTTGCCTGCCCAGCACCCGTGCCCCCCCCCCCCCCCCCGCCCCGTGTTTGAGAACACCATGCTTTTCTTTTGGTGAACCCCCCTGTATTTGTTTCCTCTTGCTGCTGTAACAAATTGCCACAGAGTCAGTGGTTTCACACAACACAAATGTATTCTCTTACGTTTCTGGAGGCCCTAAGTCCTAAAATGGGTCGGCAGGGTGTGTTCCTCCTGGAAACTCGAGAGAATGTTGTTTCCTTGCCTCTTCTAGCTTCCACAGGGTGCCTGTAGCTGCACCCTCCCTCTTCAGAACCAGCAGCCTGGGGCCTTCGAATCTTTCTCTGTGTCCTTGTGTATCTGTGGCCTCCTGCCTCCTTCTCATAAGGACCCTTGTGATTACATCGGGCTCATCAGGAGAATCTTCCCACCTCAAAATCCTTAAATTAATCATCTCTGAAAAATCTCTTTTGCCATATAAGGGAACATCTTCCAAGGTTCCAGGGATTGGGGCATAGATGTCTTTGGGGGCCTTTAGGCAGCCCCCACATTCCCATTCTCCACTGTCAGTTCACAGGGTCATGTTGAGACGGACTCCGCTCCCTGACACATGCCTGGCCACCCAACTTGCTCTACTCCTGACTACAGTGATGGTTTGCAGTGGGCAATTACAGCCAATGCTGCAATTTTTTCAAAAATTAGTGCAAAAAGGGGCGCCTGGGCGGCTCAGTCGGTTAGGTGTCCAACTTTGGCTCAGGTCATGACGTCCCAGTCCATGGGTTTGAGCCCCATGTCGGGCTCTGTGCTGACAAACTCAGAGCTGGAACCTGCTTCAGATTCTGTGTCTCCCTCTTCTCTCTGCCCCTCCCCCACTCGCGCTCTGTCTCTGTCTCTCTCTCTCTCTCTCTCAAAAATAAACATTAAAAAAATGTAAAAAAAAATTAATGCAAAAGAGGCACTCTTTTTATGGGGTTACTAAGTAGATAATATATAAACCTGGTGTTGAAAATGACCACTGAGGGAGGGCTGCCTGAGAATGAAGATACCACGAAGCAGCTAAGACTCCCCTTTCTAGCAATCCAGTGGGTTAACTTCCCTCCCAGTTGAAGTAATTAAATTCTGGGGAGTTCTTCTTTAAACCATGAAGGATTAAGTGACACAGGAATCACCCTCCCACCGTAAACAACGAGAACACTGAACAAAATACAGAAACAATTGTATTCAGACACTGAACAATGGAGAACATAGGACTATAATCCTGAAAGAGGGAAAATAAGAGGAGTCCGAAAATCACCCTTGCTTATGGCCCAGAAGCAGCTTGCAGTCCAGGGAGCAGGGAAGGGACCCCAAAACCCCAGTGGTCCATCTGAGTTGGAAATACAGAGATCCAGGTCAGGGAGGCCAGGGCACCAGTAATTTGTGGGGGAAAGTACTGGAAAATAAGAAAGTTCAGAGAGAGAGAGACAGAACACCAGAAGAGAAACTTCACAGAAGAGAGAGGTCTTCTCCGGTCTGGCTCAGTATTGACCTATCTACACAGGCCAGAAGTGAAATCCACATAAATACCAGGAAGAGGCATCAGAAAGCAGCAGGCTGAACAATTCTCAGAGCTTGTATGGAGTTAGAAAGAGAACACACATTCCCACCAGCCAAAGCAGAAAGGTCTTGAAATACATACACATTAGACAGAGTCCCCAGAAGAATCATGTCTGAGTAATGGGGACAAATTAACTAGAGAATTAAGGTCACTCTGGACTCACCCTAATTACACTCAAAAAGAAGCCTCAGAAGGACCAAACTGATTAGAAAGTAATTTAAATGTATGTCAGAACAAAGCCAAATACTCTTCAAAGGAGTATAACTAAATCAAGCACTCAAAAAGATAAAATTCACAATGTCTATCAGCCAGTCAAAACTACTAGCCATGACCCATACATGACCCATAACTAGGAGAAAAATTAGCCCATAGAAACAAACTCAGAAATGACTGATGATGGAAATTTAGCAGCAAAGATTTAAAATTTTATTTTATTTAAAAAAAAATTTTTTTTAACATTTATTTTTGACAGAGACAGAGTGTGAGCAGGGGAGGGGGAGAGAGAGAGGGAGACACCGAATCCGAAGCAGGCTCCAGTCTGAGCTGTCAGCACAGAGCACAACATGGGGCTCGAACTCACAGACCGTGAGATCATGACCCGAGCCAAAGTCAGATGTCCAACTGACTGAGCCATACTGGCGCCCCTAAATTTTTTTCAATGTTTATTTATTTTTCAGAGAGAGAGAGAGAGAACAAGGGAGATGCAGAGAAAGAGGGAGACACAGAATCTGAAGTAGGCTTTAGGCTCTGAGCTGTCAGCACAGAGCCCAACATGGGGCTCAAACCCATAAACCGTGAGATCATGCCTGAGCTGAAGTCAGACGCTTAACTGACCCAGCCACCTAGGAAACCCTGGCAGCAAAGATTTTAAAACAGTTATTATAAATACTGTATGTTCAAGATATAAAGGAAAATATACAGAAAATTAAGACCAAAATGGGATATTTAAAAGATCCAGCAACATCTACCTACCTGTCCTGGGGTCCATTCTGTCTGCTGGCTGAGGGAAGCCACAGTGTCAATGGAGCTGAGATCCAGCTGCTCCAGCTCACTCTCATTAAGAGCCAGAGCAATGCGCCCCAGGGAGACAATATGGTACTCTTTCCAGTAAGAAGGCATGTCCCAAAACTTCAAGCCAAAAAAAAAAAAAAAAAAAAAAAAAAATCCAGATTAGACTGACCATTACCAATAGTATTTTAAACAGACACAGGGTAAATCTCTTTAATATATAAAATTCTCTTAAAAATCAACAAGAAAAATATGACTACACTTGTTTTTACTTAAATATATATATGCAAAAGACATGAACAGAACAACTTTGTATCACAGGAATGGACTGGTCTGATTTCTTGGCCCTCGTCTTGAATTGGCCACATCTAGGGTCCCTGGCCAGTGGACTAAGGCTTTGTCTAAGGCCATTTATCTTGTAAACACAAACATTTTTGCTTTCCCTAGTTTTCTGTTAATGGTGAAAGAACAGAAGCAGAGTTTTACTGATTTTCAAAAAAAAAAAAAAAAGACATGAATAAGAAATTCACAAAAGAAGAAACATGGAAAAAAGTTCAGTCTTAGTCATAACTTTTTAAACTTAGTATCCCTGGTACCAATTCACCAGATACTATGTATCTGGTACCTGTATCCCTGATCATATTGACAAGGGATAAACAGAATGATCATTTATGGTGTTGAAGAGATATGGGATAAAGGATACCCTCATTTGTGGATGTTGAGAATATAATTGGTACGTACTTTTTGGAGAGGAACTTGGTCATATGTATCAATAGCTTTTCAAATATTTACACTCTTTGATCCCAAAATTCCACCTTGGGAATTTATCCTAAGTAAATAATGAGACAAGTATCCAAAGAAATATGTACAAATACGTACTTTGAGGCATTAAAAAAATATAAGCAACCTAAAAGTCTACCAATTTGCTAAATAAATAAGGACAGGGAAAAAAAAGGACCAGCCATAAAACAAAATATTATATAGCTATTTAAAATGCTGATATAAATTTATATTTCTGATAAAGAAAAATATGCATTTATACTGTTGGGTGTGGACAGCAAGTTATTGAATAGTGAGTGAGCACGATACTATTTTTTGAAACATATATGTGTAAGTATACATGACATACACGCATGAAATATATAAATATATTTTATACACATATACAGAAGTCTGGGGAGCTTCAGGTGAATATACCAAAATGTTAACAGTGCTTATCTCTAGGTAGAAGATTATGACCGATTTTCTTTTTTATTATTTTCCCACCTTTCTACAATAAACTTGGGTCATCTATATAAAAAAGAGTTATAAATATAATTTTAAGAAATTTAATGCCTTAACCCCACAAAGGTAACTAGATATTCCACAACTATCCTAATGGCTGAAATGAGCCACTCAAAGGGACCCTTTTATAAAGATGAAAAATGACTTCTAGTCTTCTTTTCACTTTTTTCTGCTATGTTTTCCGACAAAATCGCAACAGCCTCTGAGAAAACCTGCTGTAAGCAGCAACTGAGGTCCTCCATGAGGAGAAAGAAAAGGCACAGTTCCTGGAAACCGTCTCAGTCAGAGGCACCAGAACATCCACAGAACTTTTTACTGAACATCCATTAGATGCCAAGACACATGTCTGTTCTCTGCCACAGCCCTAAGAGAGAGGAACTAGAAATTTGTCAGATGCGAAGAGCACGCCTACGGCACTGGGTTCATCCAGAGAAACTGCAACACGGTAACACCAAGTGAAAACCCCCTGGGGTGGGCTCTGCCCACAGAAATGCTGGGACCGTCCTTCTGGGGTTTTCTCTCTGTTGAAAACTCCCACCCTGATGTGCTTTACCTGTACTGCCTTCTCCTTCAGGGTCATCAGCTGAGGTTGGTCGAAACCCCTGACAGACCCCAGAAGTTCCACGTTCCTGATGAACGTGTGCTCCTCCATGCAGAGCAGGTCCTCGGGGGCCCAGCAGGCATTGGCTTCAGCCAGCGTGAAGATGTCACCAGAGGAAGGAGCCACGACTCCATGGCAACCTGAAGAATGGGGAGGAACAGAAGAAAGAGGGCTTCAGGCACGTTAGTCTGTTTCTTTATTGAAACGAGTAACCTTCTCCAGTTGGATTTATGCACGAGAGGCAGCTTAGCGTCGACGTTGAGAGCAGGGACACATGGAGCAGCCTAAATCCCACTTCTGGAACTTCTTGCTAATTACCTGGTAATGAAATTGCAGAAATGCCAACTTTTTGCACACCACATGCACACCGCAGGAGCTCTGCAACGTTTCATTGGGGCTCCAAATTGCCTGGAGGACAGTAGGAGCCGGTGGTGAACAGTTTTGGCTTCAGATTCAAATCCAAAACTATATAACCCCTGTCTGCCTCAGTTCCCTCGTCCATAAAATAAGGATAAAATTACCTCATGGAACTTCTGTGAAGGCTAAATGTATTATTACATCTGAGGCACTTAGAACAATGCCAGGTATACAGTAAGTGCTCAATACGTGTTAGCTATCTTTATTAGCTATGTACCCGCAGCCCCCCTGCATACATTTGAGTTTGCAACCCAGAGTTAAAGCTCCCAGAATTACGAGGAAGGAGCATTCAGTTCTCGGTGCGGGAAGGGAGGATGAATGATGTGCTGTCCATGAAAATCATCGGGGAGGCTATGGCCTTCCCACTGCCTCAGGGAGAGGAGAAATGGACCTGTTGCGTTTTCTTCACAACAGGAGAAACCCGTCCATTTCACTCTCGGAATAAGTTGAACCTCATCTGGTCAAATGAGCTCACAGCATCAACACGCAAACGAAATGTTTCTCCCAGATATGCCCAACCTGGGAGAAAACCAAACGCTCCTTGTCTTTTTTTTTTTTTTTTTTTAAGGATACCATCTCTCTCTCTCTCTCTCTCTCTCTCTCTCTCTTTTTTAAGTTTATTCATTTACTTTGAGAAACACAGTGAGGTGGAGAGGGACGGAGCAAGAGAGAGAGAATCTGAAGCAGGCTCCACACTACCAGCAGCAAGTCCAATGAGGGGCTCAAAGCCATGAACTGTGAGACCATGACCCGAGCTGAAATCCAGAGTGGGACACCCAACCGACTGAGCCACCCAGAGCCACCAGGGCTCCTTATCTTGAGAGCAATCCTGGCTTTCCTGTCTTAGCAGCTGTCTATCCCTGAGGCTCACAGACTCACCAGCACCACCTGGGCCAGGGCATTCCCAAGCTCTGTGGCCATTCCCTTACCAATGGCAACTCACTGGACTCTGGTCAAGAGGGGAAATCAGACCAGATCAAGGGCACCACGTGTGGTCCTCAAGCATCTTTATCACAAAAGACACCTCCTTCCTAGACTCCCCCACTCCACCCCACTTTCCCAGGAAAACAGGATCCAGTGATACAGAATTAGAGAGGAACAGAATGGTTGAATAGTGCAGCAGGGACTTGGTATTATCACTGCTGTGTTCCAGGCCCGGCACATAGTAGGTGTTTGGCAAATATTTGTTGAATGAATCAACACATACATATAAATTAACTAAAATGAAACCAAGTTGTAAGTCTGCTAATCCATTAATTACTATAAGTGCGGCAGTAACTAATACCCAGACCACTAAAGAAAATCCCAATGGAGTGCTGGTAACAGAGGCTCCTCGCCAGCATGTGACATGTCTTACCTTCGCACACCCACATGCACAGAGTAGGAGCACTGCCGTCTGACAAGGGCACTGCTAGGTCGTGAGGGCAGGAGGAGCTAATGGAGATCACCACCAGCTCTGGGTACGAATCCAAGAGCTGCCATTACTCACTCAGTGACTTTGGCCAAGTCTCTTAATCCCCTCTAAACCTCAGTTTCCCATGTCAAGAAAATGGGAGCAAGCACAGCACCCACATCATAGTACAGAGGTGAGGTGAGACAGGGCACGGAGAGAGGACCACCCGAGGTAAACCTACATCAGACTGTGACACTTCTTTGCTCGATTCCCCCATGACACCCCAACCCAAGGACAAAGACAAAGTCCTTAGGACTTCCTTTATACGGCCCCACGTGGCCTTGCCTCTCGTGTGCTCCAGCCACACTGGCCTCTCATTTTCCATCCCTTCTCGTTCCTGTTACACTTCTATTTGCCCGTAAGAGTCCAACACTACATGTCCACACAGTCCACGCCCACACTCCCTGAGTCTACTGAAAGGTCACCTTCTCAGTGAAACCCGCATCCACCATTCTTTTTTCAAATTATTATTAAAAAAAAAATTTTTTTTAACGTTTATTTATTTTTGAGACAGAGAGAGACAGAGCATGAACAGGGGAGGGGCAGAGAGAGAGGGAGACACAGAATCTGAAATCTTTTTTCAAATTATAATCCCCCACCCCACACCCCCTGACCCCCTTCCTTCCCTTGTTTTATCTTCCTTCTTGGCACTCATCATCACACCATCTACTACGTCTTTTACTTACTGTGTGTGTGATTTATACTGTCTGGCACCTGCCCTCCCCCCCAGGTCCCTTGAAAGTAAGCTCTGCCAGGACAGGGATTTTTGTCTGTTTTGTTCACAGAGCCGGCGCTCAGTAATTATTTGTTGCAGGAAAGCAAGGGAGCACTGGCTGCCAATGATTATTATTACAATTATGATTGGGTCCGATTAACCTTGCCTCCTCCTGCCTGGCACAAGTCTGTGCTTCGTGGGTGCACAAAAGTCATAAAAGTATCTCACACTTACTGAGCACTTCCTACATGCCAGGCAATGTTGTGAACACATTTACAGGTTCAAATCCATTAACTCTCATAATAACCTAATAAGGTAGAGACTTTCATTGTCCCCATCTTACAGACGATGAACACTGAGGCACAGAGAGGTTAAAGGGCTTACCCAAAGGCACACAGCCAGTAAGCAGCAGATCCAAGGTTCACACCGGCCAGCCTGGCCCCAGCACTGCAATGCCCAGTCACTCAGCCATTTAGACCCTTTAAGTCAATCTTTTTGAAATGTGTGTTGCACGCATTCACCATTTAACCCACTGGTCTGGGGAAGGAGTGGAAGACGTGATTCCAAATCACTTTTCCAAAGGTGTAGTTCTTTGGTCTATGGCTTTTTGCCATGCCACTGCCTTGCAAACGTTTCAACCAGCCCCCTGGACGAGGAGGCCTCTTCATGCCAGGGACTCAGCCCAAACATTGCCGCCATAGCTCCAGCTCAGACACCCCGGAAACACTCACCAGGGCTGGGGTCAGAGCTGAGGCTCTTCTCACTGCTGTTCCGGACAGATTCAAAGACAGCCCAGAGGAATTCTTTGGGGAGCAAAGTCCCGGCCATCTTGGAAGCTGTTTGTTGAAGGATATCAGGAAACTGTGTGGGGGGAAGAAGAGGAAGGAGGAGGAATGAATAATAATTAAGGCACATTAAACACAGACTTAAACTGTGATACTACTTACTCCCTCAGGGGTTGTTTTTCTTTTATAGCAGCTTCTTATATAAATTTATCTCCTAGCTCAACTAATTTGTTCTCTACGAAGAATCATATAAAATAATACTTAACCTCAATAGCATCCAATAAATGTTCAATAACACGAGTATATATTGTTTTTTACCTATCAGACTGCCAAAAATAAAATAAAGTGATATTACCTAAAAAAAAAAAAGCTATTACTTAATGCTGAACAAATGCAGTAAATACACACATTTATTTTTCTATGGGACTGTTAAATGGTGCATCATTACTGGAGCAACCTGATAATTTCTGTAAAAAATGTAGGTGAGCCTACCCCATTTTGATCTGGTACTGTTCCTAAATTTTTACTAAACTTTCTATTTATCATCAAAAAAGAGGAAAAGAGGGTTATGTCTAATTCTGGGTGGAAACCAGCAATGAAGCGGCTTCCAGAGGTAGCCTGAAGAAGGTACCATTTCTAATCTAGAACCAATGCAATTTGTCAAGACTCAGGATCTTTGTCAAGACTCAGGTAGACGTGTTCATGAGCCCAGAGCATTCGTCAAACTCGCTCACACAGCTGTGCATCACTGTGTCCCACTCGGTCCAAAGAGAATGCACCTCAGGTTTCGAGAGTTCCTCTTTCTGTTCTAACCTTCAGAATTTGAGTCACATTCTAAGCCAGTAGTTCCATCTTGGCTGTCGGTGACAATCACCTGGGAAATCTACATATACTCAGGCCCCACTCCAGAGATTCTAAGACAATTGGCCTGGGGTGGAGGCCATGTATGTGTCCTTTTAGAATCTCTCCAGTGATTCTCATGGGCAGCTAAGGTCACATGCAACTCACAAGAGAGATGGTTAACTGTTAAACAGCAACATGCACAGTAGAGTGAATGGTATTTTCCATTTTGCGTTTTTTAAAGGAAGAACACATATAAGCAGGAGGAGGGTTTTTATGGAAGGATGCAGAAGAATCTAGGAAAAGCAATTGTCTTTGGGGAGGCAGGCTGGGGAGTGGGAGGGAGACGTCCTGTCATCTTGTAGCTTCTGGTACAGTTGAAATTTCTTAACAGGAGTATGTACTACTTGTTTTATTAAACATTTCTGTCATTAAAAAAAAGGTAGAGAGAATAATACAACACAACACCCATGTACCCACAACCTAGCTTAAAAATTAAACATCACAAATATAATTGATGGGTCCTTGCCTCACTCTTTGGTCTCCTTCCTTCCAGAGAAGGAACGAACCATCACCCTGAATTGAGCACTAACCATTCTCATGCACTCCTAAACTTGTCTTACATGTAGAACTGTTTTGCATGTACTTAAAATTAATGTAACTATTTCCACAGTGGGGAAAAAAAACCCACCATTAAAGCATTTTCACAGTGAAAACAAAATTTAACTAGTATCTGCTAATTTACTTAGTATCCTACTATACATATTCTTTTGCAACTTGCCTTTTTTTAACCCTACCTTACACTGTGTTTTTGAGATGTAACCATGTGGAGACAAAACTTTTTCCATTTCAAAAGTTGATCTTTAGAAAATAAGTATATAATATGTAAGTATATCACATATATCATATATATATGTATATGTCTGTGTGTGTGTGTGTGTGTGTGTGTATAATATATATATGTATGTATATATCTGCTGCTTATGACTGTATGTTTGGACACACCAGAAGATGATTTTACCATGCATGGACACTGGAATGTGTGCTGTGCATATGTGTGAACCTGGGTGATAGGCCACGTTCAGGTCCTTCTGAGCACAGGTGACAATGTACATCTTGCAGGTGCATGTACAGGGATGAGAGCACGTGGACGTGCCTTGCAGTCCATCTGAATCTTGTCCAGGAAACATTCACTCCCTCCCCACCCTCCACTTGTGCATGGAGACTACTTCCTATCCCCGCCCTGAGGTTGGGCTCAGTCATGTGACTTGCTTTGACCAATGGAAAGTGACAGTGTGCCATTTCCCTGTGTAGGCTTTAGAAAAACTGCACTTCGGTGCTCCCTTTTCTGGAGTTTCAGACCTTCGTGGTGAGAAGAACGAGCCTCAGGGAGCCTGGGCCCCAGAAGCAGAACTGTCCTGGTGACCCACAGACCAGTCAGCAAGAAATTAATGCTTATTGCTGTATGCCAGTGAGATTGTGTGGCTTCATTATGTAGCAAAAGATGAGGCATTTATGCTTACCTGGCATGACTCTTAGTCTAGACCGTCTAATTTTGGAGACCTGCTCCAAGCAAAGCATGTGCCCAAAGGCAATGCCCCATGAGGTTCTGGTTCTGGATTAAATGTGTTTGTGCACGTGATTATACACATTGGACGAAGTGTGCATGTGCCTATGGCACTGGAAGGTGTAAGCCCTTGAACAGGCATGCATGTGGGAAGCTCATGGATAGCAGAGTGGTAGCTAACAGCTCCCATCTGTGCACATCTGTCTGAAGGGCCATGTGAAAAGCCCAGAGTGGGATTCGCTGTTGCCTCACTCCCTTTCTCCAAACCTCAGACATCCTGGAGTGGAGCTGGAAACATCTGAGCCCTGTGAAGCAGGGAGGATAGGTTCCAGAAAGCAAAGGGGCAGTAAACCCCACAGAAGTACCTTTGTGGCAATAGAGCTTAATTCATCTCCTGAGAAAAGTACTAGAAAGGGTCCCAAGTCCTTCGTAGTCTCAGCTGTCCAGTTCCCGGGGAGTCTACGAAGAGATGATAAGCAGTGAACTGAAAAACCATGCTGTTGTCCCTGACTCGCAGCATCCTTTTCTTTTTTTTTTTTTTTTAATTTTTAAAAAATGTGTTTTAATGTCTATTATTTTTGAGGCAGAGACACAGAGCATGAGTGGGGGAGGGGCAGAGACAGAGGGAGACACAGACTCTGAAGCAGGCTCCAGGCTCTGAGCTGTCAGCACAGAGCCCGACGTGGGGCTCAAACCCACAAACTGTGAGATCATAACCTGAGCTGAAGTCAGACGCTCAACCAACTGAGGCACCCAGGTGCCCCTCCCAGCAATCTTTTCTTGCAGGAACAGATTTCATACGTGGACAAGTCCCACTTCCCCGACCAAGAAAACAGGCACGTGATGCAGGATATCACATGCAGGACACCGAGCCACCCTTGGGGATTTTGTTGGAACTAGACTCTCTTTCTTCTGGTATCCCCAGCAGTAAAGAGGACATTGGAAGCGGTTCCTGTTACCAAGTGCAGAAAATAAAGGCCACACCAAGGAACACAGAGCTGAGGGATGGGAGGAGCATATTCCCGACAACATCGCTTGAGCCTCTGGATCCAGTCATGTGTGAAGTATACCCCTGCAGTTTTTAGTTACATTCTATTTCTGAACTCAGTAAATTCCCTTTTGTTAGCCTGAATTGAATTGTTGGATTTCTGTCATTTATATCACAACCTTTCCTTCCTCCCCTTCTTCTTCCACTACTGTCCCCGTCCTACAGGTGTAGAAATTAAAGTGCATGGGGTGCCTGGGTGGCTCAGTCGGTTAAGCGTCCGACTCTTGACTTCAGCTCAAGTCATGATCTCACAGTTCGTGAGTTTGAGCCCCCGCATCAGGCTCTGAGCTGACAGCACAGAGCCTGCTTGGGATTCTGTCTCCTTCTCTCTCTGCCCCTCCCCTGCTTGCTCTTTATCTCTCTCTCAAAATAAATAAAAATAAACTTTTTAAAAAAATGTTAAAAGAAAGGAAATTAAAGTGCAAAAAGATTAAGTAGGTTTTCCCAGGTCACACACACAATAAATGATACAAACAAAATTTTAACCCAAGGAGTCGGCCTTCTGAGTCCATGATCTTAAACTGTATATAAAAGGGCAGTGCCTGGGACATGGTAATTGCTCCACAAACATTTGCTGTTTAACCGCTGACTGATGGTTAGGCCCTACTCAAATATCTGCCCTAACTTCAGAAGACTCTACATGAGAGACAACAGTTCTGTGTTCCTCCAGAGAGCTCCCCCACTGAGCTGACAGTAGTTCAATTAGTTGCATGATTATTATTGCCATTGTTATTTCACAAGAACAATAATGCCACCTCCCTGCAATTGTAAAGTGCCATTGTTCCAAAAACTTTACATAAGCCAAGATGTATTGGTGACAACCACATGAGTGGCCACTGTTACTGTCATTTTACAGGGCATCTGAGGCCAAAAAAAGGTCACATTTCTAGAATAAATGTAAGCCAGACCCTTCTAGAATAAACATAAGCATCTAACCTTGCCCTAAACTAGAGACTCTCTCTGGGTTTTTCGGGATATTTTTAAATTTTTTTAATGGTACTTATTTGAGAGAGAGAGAGAGAGAGAGAGAGAGACAGAGTGTGAGCTGGGGAGGGGCAGAGAGAGAGGGAGACACAGAACCCGAAGCAGGCTCCAGGCTCTGAGCTGTCAGCACAGAGTCCGACGTGGGGCTCGAACCCACGAGCCGTGAGATCATGACCTGAGCCGAAGTCAGAGGCTTAACCGACTGAGCCATCCAGGGACCCCAAGACTGTCTCTGTTTTAAGGGCAGGAGCACCAGGGCTCGGTGCCCCAGAGCCTGCACCCCACCCCAAAGTGAGCCCCAGCCCCTCCTCACCCATGCTGTTCCAGGAGCCTGAGCCTCACTGCAGCCTTCTGCTCCGGGCTGAGGTGCGGGCAGTCTCGGAGTCTATGCAGGGCTGTGGCCCAAGCCCGGGGGGAGACCCCGTGGTGGATGGTGGCTGCCGGCAAGTGGCAGAGCAGGTCCCCCACGATGTCTACCATGAACTCATCGGCAATGGAGTTGTTCTGAAACCGACAAGTGGAGCTGATGGGAAGATCCAGCAGGGTTCAAGACCGTGACCCCTCAACAACCCATCCCGATCCCAAACCTCGTCAAGGTTCCAGGATCTGAATCACCCGCCCCACCATGGACTAGTAATGACAGCACAGGGTCTGATTTTACCCCAGGGATGCAGGCCTCGGGAGCTAGAAGGCCCCACCAAGGGGCCGGTGAGGGCAGGAGACTCGGCACATGGTGGACACTCCATAAATGAGGGCTGACGTCATCACTGGTGCCACTGCTGGGAGGTTACCCCAGAGTTCAACAACCATTCTAATACTACAACAATAATAAAAACAGCACCTCAAACTGTGGATGGGACTAGAAAGCCTCTAAGGCTCTTTCCCCAAATGACCAAAGTAGGTAACATTTGAGTGCTTAATACATGCCAGGTCTTAATCTCCATCTTCAAAGTATCTGTAAGGGATAAGTACTAATATCACCCACTTTTAAAAAAAATTTTTTAACATTTATTCATTTTTGAGAGACAAAGTGCAAGCAGGGGAGGAGCAGAGAGAGGGAGACACAGAATCCAAAGCAGCCTCCAGGGTCTGAGCTGTCAGCACAGAACCCGACGGGGGCTCGAACTCACAAATGGCAAGATCATGACCTGAGCCAAAGTCGGATGCTTAACCGACTGAGACACCCAGGTGCCCCTGCATTATTCACTTTTTTAAAGACAAACTGCCAGCCAGTGGCAAGGCTGGGATTTACACTCAGTCCGCCCTTTGGGCCTTGGCACTGAACAATATATTGCCTATTTCATGCCCTTAATAACTTTGTGCAGGAAGTGCTCTTGCACCCATCTTAGGGATGAGAAGACTGAGGCTCAGAGAGAGGAAGTGGCTTGCTGGAAGCCACACAAACAATCACTGCCAGAGGCCAGTCTAGATCCCAGACTCTGTGTACTGTGATCTTTCTAGTCCCCACACCAGCCTCCCATCATTCAAGTCCCAGGATGACAGTCCTCAAAACCAATGGCCAAGACTGTCCCACCCAGGGCTCCAGGACCAACTTTGAGACCTACAAGTCAGACTTCTGGCCATCACCACAAGCTCAAGATCCCAGCCAGATTCCCTGAGGGCTCCCCAGGATGGCCAAGATACCCAGAGGGGAAGGGACCCCAGGGAAAGTGCCAACCAGAAAGAGTTTCCTTACCAGGCACTGCTGTACCTTCCTAAGGACTGAATTCTTCTTGTGGGTATCTAAAACCAAGGAGTCCAACCGACTCTTCCCCAGGCTGATCAGAAAGGGCACACACTGGGAAGCTGGGACAGAAGCCAGGTAGTGAGCCCTGGAAAGAGACAGAAGAATGAGAGAGGAGGGAACAGTGGCTGTTCTGCATTTGCCCCTGAAATCAGCCTTCACATGCCCAAGAGCTTATCCCAGGACCATTCTTTAAACGTTCGTTCTCCCCAGTGATGTGACTCCTCTTGGCAGGTAGCAAGCCTCCCACCCATCACGCTCCTCTTCCCCATGCCCCTCTCCTATGATCGGGAAGCAAACTCCCATCATGCTTCTCTTCTATGCCCCAGTAGCAATGATCAGGGAATGGGGTCTCCATAAACATATGTTGACTGATGGACTGGCTGAGGGGAGATGAAGGGAAAGAAAGAGAAAAAGTAGAAGAGACAAAGAAGAGAGAATAAAATAGAAAGTAAGAAAGACAGGAGAGAGCAGAGAAAGTAAGAGAAATGACACCCAATTCTGGCATCTCCGGGGTAGAATCCCCCAAACTCTTGACCATGTATTCTTAACAGAGGCAATATGGCCCCCAAGGGGGAAAAACCGGTTCAGGTAGAGAGAGGGAGTGAAAAAAAAAACTTAGTTATTACAATGATTTGTGACCCACTAAAGCTCAACTCTATTCAACAAAATCTTATTCCTGATAAATTCTCTCATTCCAGAGAAATTAAATTGTTCCCTTTAGGGAGGCAATGATGAAACAAAAGTTGAGAAAGACTGCTCTAGACCCATACGGCCTACTCATCATGATCACTAGACTGTTCCAAAACCAAATTCTACAGGTTCTTCTTCCTCTATGCCATCCCAGATGTCTTATTCCCTTTAACCCCAAATCTGTCATTGCTACCAACTTAGTATTACTCAAATCTGTTCTCCCCTCTCCATTCACAGTACTGAGGTTTTATTTATCTCTTCATTCATTCAGCAAATCTGAATGCTGCCTGCCAGGCACTGTACTGGGCATGAACACAACATGAGGGGCAGGTGCTCGCTCTCAGGATACTTCATCCTAGTAAAGACAACAGAAACCAGTGAATAAAACAGGCCATTTCAGCCAGTGATAAATGAAAATGGCTCTGCAGTGGAGAATGATGGTAAGGACAGCTGGGGGGCCCGTTCTAAGACAGAGGTATTTAAGCTGGGATGTGGATGAGTGGAAAGAAACAGCCATGCCAAGGGCCAGGCTGTAGAAACAAGCTTTCACTGTCTCCCTCCTTCCAGCCAGGCCCCCCGTCCATCCACTGCATGGACAGAGGTAACCATCTCTCTGAAACATAAACCTGAGGATCGTGCCAGGAATACAGGAGGAATACCTCAGGGTGTCACAGAGGCCCTCCCTGACTGGACTGTCCCTTACCTCTCTGGCCTTCTCTCTCGCAGCTACTCTGCAGACACACACCATGCATTCCCCAGAGTGCTTCACTGAACCAAACATCCCTTGTGCCCCTGCCTGGAGTGTCCATCTCGAACTCCAAAACGCCAGCTCCTTCTCTGAGCTTTACTTTAGTCTCCTCCGACTCTCCAGTCGGAAGGAGACAAGTCCCCCTCCGTGCCCTGTGCCTTTCACTCCTTCCCATGGTAGCAGCACCTGGCTCTCTTAGAGAACCACCCGCTTCACTCGAAAACCTTGCGGTTTGGAGTGGACCCCGCTTCACTCTTGGCTCCGGGGATGTAATACCAAACTAAGCCAGTCAAAGCTACCCATCTCCCCTAATCTCAGTCAGACTCAAAACTTATTGAGAAGGATGAGGGGAAAAAGTCTTTTAACCAGGAAGATATAACCTTGAATCGGCCAGACACAACCACAGAGAAAGAAGTTGTCTAATAGAGAAGCCTATAGAGGAAAGCTGGGGTAAAAGACAGATAGATGACCACTGAGACCCTGGATCCAGCCATGCCTGAAGTCTATCCCTGGATTTTCCAGTTACCTGGAACCAAAACTGCCTTTTACTGTCTAAGCCAGTTTGAGCTAAGGCTTTATCACTTTCAACCAAAGAGCAACTTGACATTGTAATTGACTTCATGCTTGTCTATTCCTCCTCCCCAAGATTGTAAGCTCATGTACAGGGGAAAATAAATTATCTTTGAGGACACAGTAAGCACTCAGTAAATATTTTTTGAAGAAATGAGGGCAATTAACAGCAAGAGAAGGAAGAGGGAAACAAAGAGAAGAGGAAAGAGTGTCCAGACTATGAAAAGCAGGGCTGCGCCCTCCCACGTCTGAATGCCCACACGTACCAGGAGAAATCCCCATGACTTACATCAGCCCTGATCACTTTGGAGCCTGGCACAGCTGAGAGGCCAGCCCAGATGGGACCTGTGTCAAGGACATTCACTCAGGCTTGGGTTGCTTTGGCTTTGGTTTTTAAATAACCGAAAAAAAGCAAGAGCATCTGTCTGAAACGTTTACGTGGGACTCAGAATTTAAATCCTGATTTGCAAGGGCTTAACCGTGGAAGACACTCTCCACTCTGTCTCTGGTTCCTCACAAAAACCCGGGGGTAGATGACTTGGATGGCTCCTACCAATCTCACTCTTGGGCCAGAGAGGGAAGCCAATGTTCACTTACGGGAGGGCAGCCAAGAGGAAGGGCGGCAGAGAGGATCTGGAGACCTCCCAGTATTTCCACGCCAAACAATTAACCTGAAAGATTAAAGCAGTTCTAGGAATCTAGTCCTGTAGTAATAAGAGAAAACACAGACTGTGCTTTCTGTGGGCCAGGCACTGTGCTAAGTGCTCTATATACGCTTACTTTCTATTTAATAAAACACCCTACGACGTAGGTACTGCTACTGTGCCCAGTTTATGGATGAGAAAACTGAGGCAATCACAAAGGGAATACAAAAATTTAAGTCTGAGAATGCTCCCCTGTTTTGCTTATAACTGCAAGGAAGTAAGATATTAGATTAATTAAAGAAGGAGGCCACTAGGGGCACTTGGGTGGCTCAGTCGGTTGAGTGGCCAACTTCGGTCAGGTCAAGATCTCGCGGCTTGCAAGTTCGAGCCCCGCGTCGGGCTCTGTGCTGACAGCTCAGAGCCTGGAGCCTATTTCGGTTTCTGTGTCTCCTTCTCTCTCTGCCCCTAACCCACTCGCATTCTGTCTCTGTCTCTCTCAAAAATAAATAAACGTTAAATTTTTTTTTTTTTTAAAGAAGGAGGCCATTAGACTAATGTGGCCCTAATGACACGGTGCCCTCAGTGAGCACACCAAAATCTAAGTCTGTAAATGCCTCGAGGTTATGAAATCAAAGCACTGACGACAACCATCACAAAGAGCCAACTGGGCTTTAAGCGACAGCCAGTCAAATAATTTCCTTTCTCTGCGTCTGCACCTTTCTCTCTATAAGTCTTTCCAGAGTGCTCCAAACCACTTCCTGTTTGGTGCTGCCTGATTCTAATCGATTTTTTGCTCAAATTACCTCTTAAAATTTTTAATACTCCTCAGTTTACCTTTTAACAGAGATACAACTTGACTGTCTCTGGGTTTGGGATTGGTGACATAAACTGTGGTATATCCACATAACCGAATGCTGTGCAACGGTTTTGTTTCAATAAGGTAGACTTGTATCTGTGAACACTGGAATGATGGCCAGGTCCTATTTTATATACATACACCCGTGTTACAGAGCGAAACAGAACAGTGTATATAGTATGAACTCATTTGTGGTTTTTTTTTTAATTACACGTACATATGTTTTATACACACCAAAAAAACCTCTCAAAGTTGATAACAAACTTTCCTTGTGGTTACCTTAAGAGCAGGGACTCTCAATCTTAGATCCTTTGCCATTTTGGGTTGGAGAGTCCTTTTGTGTGGGGCCGCATTGTAGTTAGGAAGCAGCATCTCTGGCCTCTACTCAATGGATACCAGTGGCATCTCCCCCAGGAGTAACAACCCAAAGTGTCTCCAGATTTGGCCAAACAGTGCTCTGAGAATCACTGCTCCAGGGGAAATGGGGGGGAACATTTGCTCTCTCTATATTGTCTTATTTTTTTATGATAATTATGTATTTTCAGCAAAAATGTAAACAATAAAGGCAAATTTTCTAATTAACTGGTATTTGAACATCCTGAGAATGGGAGGATTCTAGGTCAGGAGCTTTGTCGGGACAATTCTTCCTCTTTGAACGTGTAGGTCTTCCTCAAAGTGGGTCTGACCTCCATCCATTGGATCGGTGTGATGAGTATAAAGGACACAACCATGCCGGGGTCCAGGTTCCAGAAATAATTTGCTTTCCTCCCTGCCTGGGTCAATAGTTCTCACCAGGGAACTGCTGGAAATGTCAATTAGGAGGCTTCACCCCAGGCTTACTGTAAGGGAAGGGAAACTGCCAGTGAGGCTCTGTAATCTGCGTTGGCTTTTCTTTTTTTATTCTGTGTGTTTTTAACAGCTTCACTGAGGAATACTGATATGCAAAGACCTGCACGTATTTAACGGGTACACTGTGATGAGTTTGGACACATGCAAACACCATGATGCCATTATGACAAGCAAGGTAACAGACACATCCAACACCTCCCAGTTTCCTTGTGTCTCTTTGTTTCTGTTTTTGTGGTAAGAGCACTTAACGTGAGAGCTACCCTCTTAACAAATTCTGAAGTGCACAATATCATATTGTTAATTACAGGCACAGCGCTGCACAGCAGATTTCTAGAACTTATTCATCTAGCAACACTGAAACTTTATACCCATCAAACAACTCCAGCCTTCCAGGTAATGCCGATGCTCACATTTGGGAACCACTGACACAACGGACAATCCAATGGAATGGCAGAGCTTTGTGAAGTTTTTGCATAGTCCACCAATGACCTCAAAGGATTATACACCAAGCTTTACTCTTACTTCCTGGCTCTTGGGAAGAGAATTCGTTGGTTGGAAACTTTTCATTCAGATCTGCAACACTCAGGCCTGAGTTGGGAAGATGCCTTGTACATCTGCCCGCTCACCCTCTCTGGATCCCGTATCACCAACAGTTTACACTTCCAAGTCCAAATGCTGTTCCCAAGGCCTACCTTTACTTGCTTAGATCCACTAAAAAGTCAGTGTCTGCCTCTGGTCTCCCCAAAGAGTTAACGAGCCTCCCTAGCCATTTGGAAAATGAAGTATTAAATGAAGAATGAAAGTACTCTCCTTGGAGTATTGTTCCTATTCCAGGTTACCCCTGGAAAGGCTGGGAAGGAGGGAACGACCTTCGGTCTCAGGAGGACATAATTAGGAATATGAGAAATTGTATACCCTACCACTGGATTTTAAGGTTCAGATCTACGTATGGAATAACCCATCTGTTGAAGCTCTGGCTGTAGAGATGGGTTATCTGGAACTTTTTTAAAAGAGAAACTGGAGAAAAACCTGGCTCAGTATTTGGCCCCACGTCATCACCTGCATGGGAATATATATCTTGGCACAAATATCTTAAGCCACCACAGTCCATCAAGGCCCACGATTGGGGCAAGAAGAGAGAACGAGAGGCATGAATGTGCTACGACGGTACCTGATACGGTGAGAGCAGGGAGAGGTTGTTCTCAAAATAGTGGAAATGGGCCAGAAAGGAGTCCGCATTCATGGCATCAATGTGCGAGCACGTCACGCCTTTGACCAGATGCCCTGTGCTGGAAAACAAAACAAGGGACCCGGGAGAAGAGGGGGTGGGGCTGGGGTGCCTGAGTGGCTCAGTCAGTTAAGCATGTGACTCTTGATTTTGGCTCAGGTCATGATCCCAGGGTCGTGGGATCAAGCCCGAGTCAGTCTCTGCGTTGAGCATGGAGCCTGCTTGGGAT
>NW_024412453.1:2063363-2071416 GCF_014898765.1 Herpailurus yagouaroundi
GGGGGCACCGTTCAGCCCACGACATGGAGGAACATACACAGGTGGAGAGAGACGCCCCCAGCCCTTTGAGAATGCGTCCAGAATGCGACCACTGGTTACCACCCGCGTTGCCACCACCTAGTCCAAGCCACGTGTCTTATCTGGAATACACCATAGCCTCCTGACTGGTCCCCTTGCTTCCACTCTTGCTCTCAATTCAGTCCCCGTGCAGCAGCTGTGGGATTCGATGCAAACGAAAGTCAGAGAACAACCCTTCTCAAACCCTCCCAACAGCTCCTCATGTCACCCACAGTAGAAGGCAGTCCTCACGGTGTCCCTAGGGGTCCTGAAGATCAGCCCCTCCCATAACCTCTCTGAGCACAGGGAGGTCGTCTCCAGCTACCCCCGTCAAAAAGAGCCCACTGTCTACCCTTTCCCATTTTGATTTAGGTTCTCCTTAGCATGCATCATCATCTAGCACAGTTTGGGTTTTACCCACTAATCTTGTATCTCGTCTGTCTCCCTCCTTCACAAGATGGAAATTCTGGGACGGCACGCCGTTTTGTCTACTTTGTTCACGGCTGCATCCCCAGCAACGTGAACAGCTCCTGGCATCAACTTTCGATGAGTGGATAAAATGCAGAGTTGATTGAATGAAAGTCCAGAGAGCTCGAAGAGGCTTCAGCCTCCAAAGCGCAGTCCTCCCCAAGCAGCCTCAGCACCAGCAGCCCTTAATAATACGTGTGATAACCGCTAATAGTTAGAGCGCACTGCCATGTGCCCGGTGGTATAAAGATACATCTTGCATCACTGATTCTCATGAAATCATCCCCATTTCGCACATGAGAAAACTGAGGCCGAGTGAGAAGAAGCACCCCAAAATTAACTGATAGCCACACCCAAATACACACTCAGGTCTTGTCCAATTTCTTAACACTACACTGTTTTGCCTCCTGAGTTTAATTACACGGAAATAAATTTCTTTTACCAAATTAACCTTAAACAGAACTTTCCTACAACGCAGACTCAAAAATTCAGGAGTGATCTGGGCATCTTATTACTAATAAAAAATATATACAGTAAAGTCTTAGTTTGCGAGCATAATTTGTTCCAGAAACATGGTTGTAATCCAAAGCACTTGTATATCTAAGCGAATTTCAAGAACCACTGGCTCAGTTGTGATCATGTGACATTCAGCATCACGTGCTACTTGTATTATAAGACATTACTCTTTTACCAAGTTAAAATTTATTAGAAATGTTTGCTCATCTTGCAGGACCCTCATAGAACAAGTTACTCACAACCCAAGGTTCTACTGTATTTAGTTTTGTTTTGGTTTTTAATTTTTTTTAATGTTTTATTTTTATTTTTGAGAAATGCTCCCATTGCGAGCAGAGGAGGGGCAGAGAGAGGGAGATAAAGAATCTGAAGCAGGCTGAGCTGTCAGCACAGAGACCAACAATGCAGGGCTCAAACCCATGAACCATGAAATCATGACCTGAGCCAAAGCTGGATGCTTAAACAACTGAGCCACTCAGTCACCGCTACTGCATTTAGCTTAAAACCCGAGGAATTTCCAAAGTGAGGAGAGCCATCAAGGTGTCTTTTGTTATGTGAATGATGACTTCAGGAAAACACCTGAGGAAGGAGGGATGTTGCAGAAAGAACCAAACACGGGGATCGGATCGGAGGGTTAGAACTTTCAGTCCCACCCCCAACCTGCAGGGAGGGGAGAAGGGCTAGATGTTGAACCAATCATCAATGGCCAATGTTTTAATCAACCATGCTTACATAATAATGCCTCCATAAAAATCCAAAAGCACCAGGTTCAGAGAGCTTTCAGTTGGTGACCATGTGTAGGTGTTGGGAGGGTGGCGCATCTGGAGAGGGCGTGGAAGCCCTGTACCCTTTCCCCCATATACCTTGTCCGATGCATCTCTTCAATCTGGCTGTTCCTGGGTTATATCCTTTTACAATAAGCCGATGAGCTAGTAAGTAACATGTTTGAATTCTGTGAGCCACTCTACCAAATTAATCAAACCAAGGTGGGGGCAGCAGGATCATTGGAACCTTCAATCTAAAACTGGGAGGTCAGAAGCACAGGGGACAGCCAAGACTGGTGACTGGCACTTGCAGTTGAGGGGCAGGGGGTATAGTATTGCAGGACTGAACCCTTACCCTGTGGGATCTGATGCTATCGCCAGTATACAGTGTCAGAATGGAGCTGAACTGTGGAACACCCACGATTCTCCGCTATGTTGGAGAATTCCTTGTTGGTGTGGGAGCCTCCAACCCCCAACACACACACATACACACACATCCAAATTGGTGTCAGAATCCTTAGTGGTCATACCTGACTCCTCCGAAGCTCCTTTTCCTTTAGGACTGTTGTGTTAAATCCGGGTTCCCTCCGTAAATTGAAGAGAGATACTTCTTTAAAGAAAGCCCCCTGTATTTCCACAATGCCTGAGACAGTGTCTCCTGCTTCAATCATCTGCCAAGAGTGAGAATAAACATAATGACAACCTTGTAGAAGGTGCACTGAACTTTGCACAAGGCCCAGGGACTGTGTCAGTGATTCACAGGCCATAAGATCCAGCATTATCTGCTCAGCAACCCTGTGAGGTGGGGGACTTCCCTTACCCCATTTTGCAGGTAAGAAAACTGAGGCTTCATAAATAATTGGTTGGAAGTTGATAAGTAAGATTCAAAGATTCAAGCACAAGTCTGTCTTATTCAGGAACGCATACAATTTTAACCAAACGTGCTATTGCTCTCGGCAAGGTGTTGATATTTTAAGCCAAACTCCTTAAGTTTGGTCTCCTAACAGATTTTGTAACTGGACATCGCAGGTCTGATAGAACAGGATACCCAAAGACCCACTGCCAAGTGAGAATATAGGTGTGACTTTGGATCATGGAAGGGGCTTTCAGAAGCACTCTGGGACCTTCAGGATTCGTTTTTAGATTTGAAAAACTTTCAAAAATTATTATATCAAGAAACCTAATTTAACTAAAGTCTTCCAGAGTCAACTGGTGAAGGAAAGCACCAGGGTCTGGGAAGAAATATAGTGTGACCCAAGGAGCTCCTTCTGGAAAGGAGGAAAGGTGGGCACCAGGAGAAGGCATCATCTAGGTTCAGAATGCTCCCTCGCCAAAGGCTGAGCTAACCGCAGCCCTGAGTCGACAGCCCAAAGTCATAGCCCACGCACAACACCCCAAAACCACATACTCTGTGAGCCACACGGCTGAGGACGAGATGTCTTTCTCTCACCTTGCTGAGGACGCCTTGCTGCTGGGCAGGTGACAAGTCGGACACATGCAGGGAGATCGTGCTTCTCAGGACCTGCAAGAGGTCCCTGCGATCCATGCTGTAGAAGGCCTGGGTGCCAACCCCAGCCAGCAGCACGCCCATCTGGCTGACGTTGTAGAAAGACAGCACCTGGCAAGACGGGCCGCGAGGAGCGTGAGGTTCTGTTCTGGTTTCTCACCTGGCCGACACTTGCCCCTCTGCATGTTGGGTATCTGGGATGGGTACCGGGGCACCACGGTGAACAGACACATGCTGCCCTCCCAGACCTTCCTTCCTTCCTTCTATCAGAAAAGAGAGGTGATATCAAAACACAACACAGAAGGCAAGTGCTCTGCCGGGGGAAGTACCCTGCTGTCCGAGGCCACAGCACAAATATCAGAAAGTGATGATCCGTGCACCACAGCTGAGCAGGCAATAGGCTTTTGTGTGTGTGTTTAATTTGAGCTGGCTGACAACACTTAAAAACTGAGGAAACTGGGGCACCTGGGTGGCTCAGTCGGGTTAAGCACCCGACTTCGGCTCAGGTCATGATCTCATGGTTCGTGAGTTCAAGCCCTGCATCAGGGTCTGACAGCTCGGAGTCTCGAGCCCGCTTCAGATTCTGTGTCCCCCTCTCTCTCAGCCCCTCCCCCGCTCACACTCCGTCTCACTCTCTCTCTCTTTCAAAAACAAATAAACATTTAAAAAAATTTTTTTTAAACTGAGGAAATTTGGAGGCACCTGGGTGGCTCAGTTGGTTAAGCATTCAGCTCTTGATTTCGGCTCAGATCATATCCCTCGGTTCATGAGTTGGAACCCCAAGTTGGGCTCTCCACTGACAGTGCGGAGCCACTTAGGTTTCTCTCTCTCTCTCTCTCTCTCTCTCTCTCTCTTTCTCTCTCTCTCTGCCCCTTCCCACCCCTCTCTCTCCTCTCTTACTCTCTCTCAAAATAAATAAATAAACAAAACAATTTTTTTAATTGGGTAAATTTTCATTAAAATCCAGGTTTGAGTCTGATTTTTTAAAAAATCTGAATGCCAAGCAATACTGGGTCCATGCTGGCAACAAATTGGCAAGAACTGACCAGCAGGTGCCCCTTGAGGTTGGGTCGTGGGGCTATCAGTTTACCCAGCCCCACTCACTTGTACCCATTTTTCTCATTACGTCACCTGACATAGCAAAGCCCCATGTTCGTCTATCTCCATGCAGAAGCTCTGAGTTGAAATAAAGAAATGTTTTGGGGGGGCGCCTGGTAGCTCAGTAGGTTAAGTGTCTGACTTCAGCTCAGGTCATGATCTCACGGTCCGTGGGTTCGAGCCCCGCGTTGGGCTCTGTGCTGACAGCTCAGAGCCTGGAGCCTGCTTTGGATTCTGTGTCTCCCTCTCTCTCTGCCCCTCCCCCTACTCTCTCTCAAAAAATAAATAAACATTTTAAAAATTAAAAAAAAAAAAAAAGAAATGTTTCAGGATCTGGGTCTGATATTTTATGACAAATAGGATTGTAGCTGTCTGCCCCATCAGACACTATGCTTGTTTTTTCTCCCTCCTTTAGAGTAAAGATGCCAGATGGTTTTCTATACAAACAGGGACATTCATTCCTTAGGTCTACAAAAAAGCCAGTTGAATGGTTTCCCTGTTATGCTCTGTAGAATGGATAGTCTCTACTGTCCTCAAGGAAAGCAAGACCTTTCGAGCTCTTGGCTTCTTCGTAAGTGGCCTGACCTCTCTGTAGGAAGAGATGGGCACTAGGAAAAAGACAAGCCACTTCGTCCAGGGTTGGGAGGAACAAGACAGCCTCCCTCAGCTCCCTAAAATCACATTCACAGAGAACTGTCCAGATAGACTCAGGTGGCCCTAGTCAAAACAGAGAAGGGCTGCAAAGATGTCAAACTAAAGATGCCATGAGGCTAGAGGGCACAAGAAGAATGGGCTAGCCTTGGCCTTGCGTCAGGAAGTAACAATGGGCGGACAACGGTCATGGTGCCATGCTGGAGGTAGTTAGCATGGGAGTTAAGCAAGTGGACTCTGAAGCCAGACATCCTGTGTCCCTTTATGTGACCTTGGCAATTCCCTTATACATTCTGTGCCTCTCATGAATGATACGGAAAATGAAGGTTATAACACACTCCTGACTTCACAGAGTTGTTGGAAACACTAAACAACTAACTCACTTAGACCCGAACCTGGCACACAGTAAGTACTTAATGAATATTTGTAATTGTTGTCATTTTGGAATTGGTCCCGATCCAATCCTCATGAACTAGTTGCATCCTGGGACATGGCTATGACACAGAAAAAGCAGGACACCAAAATGTTTAGGGGCTCAGGTCTCTGGAGCTCCTTCTACCAAGCGCAGGGCAGAGAGACAGCTTCCCCAGGAAAAAGACTCATTTCCTACCCCAGGAGCATCTAGAGCGTGACTAAAGGATCCTGTCCCCCCCAAGCAAAATCTCCTCTGAGGACAATTCCCTCCCTGCAGCCCAAGATGAATAAAATAGCATTATCTCTCATCTCAAGATGAGGGATGTGTTCGCAGCCTCAATAACAAGCAAGGAAATCCTGGGATGGATCCCACGCTTTGCAAACAGCACAACAGTAGCTACTACTACTCCCTGAGCTCATACTCAAGGTCACATGTTCCAACCCCTTCCTGTGTACTGACTCGGAATCCTTACAGCCATCCTGCTGCAGAGGTGCTACTGTTATCCCCATCTTACAAACAGGGAAACTGAGGCAAAGAGAATTTAAGCCAATCGTCCAGTGTCCCACAGCTAGTAAATGGCAGAGCAAGTCCCCCTTGGCACTATTTTCTTACTGATTGGCCACCCTCCCTGTGTATCACTGGCCCTTGGGTCTCAGAGCATTAAAAAAAGAGTTCAAAGCTCCAACTGACCTTCTCATGGGCCAAGTATTTGGCAGACAAGATGATGACCTGGCTCTTGGCCCAGCCTGAGACCTGGTTGAGAGTTGAGATGGCGCCATGCACAGCCTCGGGAGAGAGGGATTCCAGCTGACTGTGGGTCAAGCCCACAACCGCATCCGACAAAGAGCCCAGAGTCTCATTGAGGGTCTGGTTCTCCGTGGCAATGTCCAGGAGGTTGGCTTTGAGCTAGAAGGGAAGCAGGCTGAAATGAGGCTCGATAACAAGCAGGACAGTGGCTCCCTCTGCCTACACCCTGGGGTTGTCACAACACCACCACCACCCTACCTTCCCACCCCCTCCACCCTGTCGTCAAGCCCTGGCCAGACAATGAGTCGCCCGCTGAGAACACCACCTCCTCTGGCCTTGACCTTAACATGCCGCAAATTCACTTTGTGCTTCATTTAAATATTAATTTGCTATTAAATCAAACTTAACACATGGCAGAAGGAAATTTTGTTCACTTTATCCATAATTCCACCACATTCTCATAGCATCTATTTTCTTTCTGTGACCTTGAACCCTGCATCCATACACGTCTGTTTTTCTTTCATGAAATATCCATGGTGTTTTTCATGATAATATGTAATCCACATAAAAATAATTCTCAACAGTAACAAGAAAGTAAAAGTCTCCTAAAAATCCTACCTCATAAAAATAACTATGATTAATTAAAGTAATAGGGCATGTTTGTGTCTAAGATTTCTGACGCCTTTATAAATATATGCATTATAAGTAAACTACAGCATGTAGTTTTCACATAGTTGTAATACGAATGGAAGTGCAATGTTCTACGCTTTTTACTGAAAACTGTTTTTATACATGTTTTCACATTTCTGGGATATCCTTAACAATTATTTTATTATAATATACCTGTTTAGTGATACAGTAACTGCTTCCAGTAAAGGTGATAAAATTATCTATTGTAACATGAGCTCTGTACCAAAAAAAAAAAAAAAAAAGAACCGTCCATGTTTTAACACCTGAAGTTGTAGGAATATATTCATCACAGACAACTGCACCAGGCAATACTGAAATGGCCACTTGGGGGCAGCAGAGCGAAGTGAAAGAAACAGCTGTCACAGCCCCTGGGTTCTTCAAAATCCGCAGCTGTCCTACCTCAGGATTCAGCTTCCCAGTCTGTTAAGACGGAGGCATGTGGTACAGCAGCGCTTCTCAAAGCCCTGTGGTCCTTGACGAGCAGTGTCACCTGGATGCTTGCTAGAAATGCAGATTCTTAGGCCCTACTCCCGCCCTCCTGAACCAGAGACCCTGGGCAAGAAGCCCGGCAACCTGTATTTTAACAAGTCCTCCAGATGACTCTGATGCACGCTCTGGTTTGAGCAGTACTGAGCTAGGTGATCCCAAAGGGAACACTGCTATCTTCATTTGCTCGGACTTTTTTTGCAGCCATGGCTACACATGCAACCTGTGGCCTTAAAATACATTTCTTTTATGTTTGCTTTGAGCTTGCTTGGGAGGGATTCTTTTCCTTCGAAATAAAAATATGTGAGGCACCTGGATGTTTCAGTCAGTTAAGCGTCTGACTTCAGCTCAGATCATGATCTCACGGCTCGTGGGTTCAAGCCCCACGTCGGGCTCTGTGCTGAACGCTCAGAGCCTGGAGCCTGCTTCAGATTCTGTGTCTCCCTCTCTCTCTGCCCCTCCCCCGCTCATTCTCTCTTCTCTCTCTCTCTCTCAAAAATAAACAAACATTAAAAAAATAAATTAGGGGCGCCTGGGTGGCGCAGTCGGTTAAGCGTCCGACTTCAGCCAGGTCACGATCTCACGCTCTGTGAGTTCGAGCCCCGCATCAGGCTCTGGGCTGATGGCTCGGAGCCTGGAGCCTGTTTCCGATTCTGT
>NW_024412453.1:2074416-2142432 GCF_014898765.1 Herpailurus yagouaroundi
TGTGCTGACAGCTCGGAGCCTGGAGCCTGCTTCAGATTCTGTGTCTCCATCTCTCTCTGAACCTCCTCCGTTCATGCTCTGTCTCTCTCTCTCTCTGTCAAAAATCAATAAACATTAAAATATTTTTAAAAAAATACTCAGCAAATTGAAGCCATGAGTTTCTGTCTGCATTACTAACGTATATAACCATCCTTTTTGTCTTTTTTTTTTTCAATTGTAGTAAAATAAACATAACCTAAAATTTACTAACTTCACCATTTTTAAGTGTATGGTTCAGTGACATTAAGTGCATTCACTTTGCTGGCAGCCATTGACACTACCTATTTCTAGAACTTTTTCATTTCACAAAACCGAAACTCTGTCCTCATGAAACAACGACTCCTTATTCCTCCCTCCCACCCCAGCCCCTGGCAACCACCATTCCACGTTCCATCTCCACGAATTTGACTCCTCTAATACACATCTGCAAAATAAATGAATCTTGACCTATTTCTGCTTTGGCTCCCAGGAAACTAAATTTCTGTGCTTTATTGCTTAGATTTCCTTTTAAAAATTTATCATGTCCCACTTTAATACAGATTTATGATACAGATTTTGAACTCGTGACTCTACTGTAAAGGTTCTCTTCGAAGCTAAGATACGGTCATTATTTCTGTTCCACCTGCAAACCAGGACACCCCTTCAGCATGTGAAAAGTGAATTGATGAAATGCGGTATGTGTTTTATTCCAAAGTCGCATCAAACCCTTTTTGGAAGGTGGGAAGGGTGAGGAAAAATCATACATGACAATGAAATCAATCTATCTTCAGAGAGGAAGCACCACTTTTGAGGATGGGCTCCCCCTGACAAGTGATCCCACCTCAAAGCCTGGGCTCACCAGTAGCATTGGAGGATGTCTGCAAAATCCCAGTCATCCAGGTGTAGAGAGCTCTCTGGGAATGAGCCGAGGTTTGGTCGTAGAGATCTCTGAACACCGCAGATCTAAATGACAAATGTGGACGTCAGCTAAGGAACAAACAGGTGGAGGCCTTGAGATGGGTCAAAGCAGCAAGTGTCCCCAAAACTGTCTGTCTTGTGTTAACAAGCCTTCTCATTCCCTTGCTGTGTTCGGCTATTTTCGCATTTCTCTTTCTCCTTCACAACTAAACGCCTTCCTTCCAAAGAGTGCTCTCCACTTCCTCAACTCTTGGTCACTACTCTACGACTACTATACTGATACCACTGTTACTGCTCCTGCTATTGCTACTTCTTCTTCCCCTTCTTCCTCCTCCTCCTCCTCCTCCTCTTCTTCTTTTCTAACAGTTTTATGGAGATACACTTCATACACCATACAATTCGCCCACTGAAAATGTAAAGTTCAATGGCGTTGTTCCCAAACTGCGCAACTGTCACCACGGTCAATCTTGGAACATTTTAAGCATCTCAAAAAGAAACCCTATATCCTCAGGCTACCACCTCCCAACCATTAGTCAGTCACCTCAAATCCTAGAAACCACAATTTACTTTCTGCCTCCAAAGTTTGCCTGTTGTGGGCATTTCAGACAAGTGGAAGCATGTAATACGCCAGCTTTGTGTCTGGCTTCTTTCACTTTGTGTGATGTTTCCAAGGTCCGTTCCTTTTTACTGCCAAATACTATTCCATTGCCCGTATCCCACCCCATTTTGTTTATCTCTTCATCAGTTGACAGACCTCTGAGTTGTGTCCATCTTTTGTCTATTATGAATAATGCTATTGTAAACATTCATGTACTAGTTTTTATATGGACAGACATTTTCATTTCTCTTGGGTAGATAACCCAGGAGTGGAATTGCTGGGTTACATGGCAACTCTGTGATTGGCCTTTCTAGGAATTGCCAGACTGTTGTCCAAAGAGGCTACACAATTTCATGCTCTGACCAACAGTGTATGAGGGTGCTGATTTCTCCACATCCTCACCAACACTGGTTAGTATCTGACATTCGGCAGGCGGGGGGGGGGGGGGGCAGGTATTTAAATTCCAGTTAGCTAACATACAGTGTAATATTAGTTTCAAGGTATACAATATAGTGATTCAACACTTCCATACAACACCCAATGCTCATCACAAGTGCTCTCCTTAATTCCTATCATCTATTTAACCCGTACCCCACTCACCTGCCCTCTGGTAACTATGTGTGTTCTCTATATTTAAGAGTCTGTTTCTTGGTTTGCCCCTCTCTCTTTTTTTTCCTTTTGCTCATTTGTTTTATTTCTTAAATTCCACATATGAGTGAAATCGTATGGTATTTGCCTTATTTGACTAACTTATTTCACTCAGCATAATACTCTCTAGCTCCATCCACACCACTGAAAATGGTTAAGATTTCAGGGCACCTTGGTGGCTCAGTCAGTTGAGCATCTGACTGTTGATTTTGGCTCAGGTAACAATCTCACAGATCATGAGATCAAGCCCTGCTTTGGATTCTCTCTCTCTCTCTCTCAAAATAGATAAATATACTTAAAAAAAGAAAATGGCAAGATTTCATTTTTTTATGGCTGAGTAATATTCCATTATAGATAGATAGATAGATAGATAGATAGATAGATAGAGATATATACATATATCACACATTTTCTTTATTCATTCATCAATTGATGGACACCAGCTGTTTCCATAATTTGGCTATTGTAGATAATGCTGCTATAAATATAAACATCAGGTGCCCATATCCCTTTGAATTAGTATTTTTGTATTCTTTGGGCAAATACTTAGCAGTGCAATTGTTGGATCATAGGGTAGTTCTAGTTTTAACTTTTTGAAGAACCTCCACACCATTTTCCAGAGTGGCTATATCAGTTTGTATTCCCACCAACAGTGCAAGAGGGTTCCTCTTTCTCTGCATCCTCACCAACACTTAGTGTTTCTTGTGTTGTTGATTTCAGCCACTCTGACACTTGTGAGGTGATAGCTCATTATGGTTTTGACTTGTATTTCCCTGATGATAAGTGATGTCGAGCATGTTTTCATGTGTCAGTATTTTGGCCATCTGTATGTCTTCTTTGAAAAAATGTCTATTCATGTCTTCTGCTATTTTTTTTTTAAGTTTATTTGAGAGAGACCGAGACAGCGCAAGTCGGGGAGGGGCAGAGAGAGAGGGAGAGAGAGAGAATCCCAAGCAAGCTCCATGCCACCAGCAAAGCGCCTGACAGGGGGCTTGAACCCATGAAACCTTAACATCATGACCCGAGCCGAAACCAAGAGTTGGACGCTTAACCAACTGAGCCACCCAGGAGCCCCTCTTCTGCCCATTTTTATTTTTATTTTTTTTAATTTTTTTTTCAATGTTTTTATTTATTTTTGGGACAGAGAGAGACAGAGCATGAACGGGGGAGGGGCAGAGAGAGAGGGAGACACAGAATCAGAAACAGGCTCCAGGCTCTGAGCCATCAGCCCAGAGCCTGATGCGGAGCTCGAACTCTAGGACCGCGAGATCGTGACCTGGCTGAAGTAGGACGCTTAACCGACTGCGCCACCCAGGCGCCCCACTTCTGCCCATTTTTAATTGAATCTTTTGGTTTGGGGGTATTGAGTTTTATAAGTTTTTTATATATTTTGGATACTAACCTTTTCTCAGATATATCATTTGCAAATATTTATCTGACATTTTGATTATAGACACTCTGCTGGGTGTGAAGTGTCTTGGTCACGTTTAACCACTATAGCCTGGTCCCCTCCCCACCACACATCTCCTCGTGGCCCCAGTCAACAACGACTTCCTTGTTGTCATATGCAGCAGTCCCATTTGGTCCAAATAAGACTTGATCTTATAGTAATGATATCAAAGTTACTTTTTAAATAAATGTTAATTAAAAAGACTGAGTCACTATAAAGAAAAAACATGAAGAACAGTGCCAGTGGGTGGAGGGTGTGCCTGGGTGGATCAGTCCGTTGAGCATCCAACTTGGGCTCAGGTCATAATCTCATGGTTTGTGAGTTCAAGCCCCGCATCAGGCTCTCTTGGGTCAGCGCAGAGCCTGCTTTGGATCCTCTGTCTCCCTCTCTCTCTGCCTCTCCCCCATTTTCTCTTTCTCTCCCCATCTCTCTCTCTCTCAAAAACAAATAAGCAAAAAAAAAAAAAAAAAATAGTACAAGTGGTGTACACATAGGGCAAAAGTTGTGAGGATGGTACCAGAATGACTAACATTTGGGAGGCACTGTTTTAATCATCCATCTCTAAACTCCACAGATGTTAACCTGTTCCCCCTGCCTTCTCCCCTCTGCCATGCATCACCTCTGAGGAATGGGAAGTGGGGTTCAAGGGCTGGGAGAAGCACTCACAGGTTCTTGAAAGCATCCTCTTGCAGGTGCCGGGGGAGCTTTCCTGGGATGTCTGGCTGGAGAAAGCTGCCTGAGGAGCTCTTCAGTACCCTGCCCAGGATCTCCACACACTCCAGGGAGTTCAGCACCTGGAAACACCTCTCCAGTGTGATGAGAAATAGGCTGCGGTTCACGCCAGGGCTCTGTAAGGCTTGTTTCCGAATCTCTCCCAAGTCAATAACGACATCCTCCAGCTCCTAAAGTAAAGAAAGAAGCTAGGGTTGTCTTGAGAGCAGCCTCTGGATTTGGAAGCCCTGAGAGGGACCACACTTAACAGTGGGGAACTTCAAGACCACTGTTTAACACCACACTGCTATGTCAAACCTTCTAGAACTTCTCCTACAGAACAAAGTTGAAGCCTTCACTTGCTTCACCCACACTAGGCAACTTCTCACTTTCCAGATATACCATGTGACTCACACCTCAGGCAATCGCTCGAGCTGGAATTCTCTCCCCACCTCCTTCCCCTAGCGAAATCCAGCTCATCCCTCAAGGGTAAGCTCAATTGTCATCACCTTCTTGGTGAAGTCTTCCTGAATGCCTTTCTACTTTGGTCAAATCACCTTGAGCCCAACTCTATGATGCATTAAAGATGCTTATGGGCCTATCTTTCTTTCCTCCACAACAATGGTTCTCAACCCTGGCTGCACATGAGAATCACTGGGGGAGTGATCCCAGCACCACCATACAGAGTGATTTAACTGGTCTGTGGTGGAGCCCAGGCACCTAACTGCAGTGTGCAGCTGGGATTGAGCCAGGAAAGTCCTCGAGGCCCAAGCCATGTGCCTAGTGGAATGCCTGGTACCCAGAAGACATTGAGAAAGCATATTGGGATGGATGGATGGATGGATGGATGGATGAATGAATGGCTCTTCTGAACCACAGAATCCAAGAATGCTGACAGAGCTTGGTCCCAATTTGATTGGCACTCAGTCTTTCAGCCAGCACACCCTGCAAACATAACATTTATTGAACAATGACCACATACTAGGCACCATACCAGGCATGAAGCAAACATGTCTCTTTTCATGTAATTCTCATGACAGTCCTACAGGTTAAGCCCCATAGATCCGAAGGCCAGACATTCCTAGGTTCAAATCCCAGCTCGTCCCCTTATTATCTGTGTGTCCCCAAGCAAGTCACTTACCTTTTTAAAGTCTCAGTTTCCCTCTCTGTAAAATGGAGATAAAACCAGTGCCTATCTCTTAGGTTTGCATAAGAATTAAAGAAGATAATGAGTGTAGACTGGCTGGCACCTAGTGAACGCTCAACAAATGTTACATGCTATTATTATCCCAATATTGCAGGGGATGAAAATAAAAGATAGAATAAGCAACCTGCCCAAATTACACAGAGCTAGGTTCTGTAACAGGTGTATCTGCATTCAAGCCCATACTTCTAACCATGACCAAATGTTTCTTTAACTTTGGTAATTTACTGTCTGGGGCTAAAACAGTACAGTAAGAGTGCAGCTTCGGGAGCACCTGGGTGGCTCAGTTGGTTAAGCAGCTTACTCTTGATTTCGACTCAGGTCATGATCTCGTGGTTTGTGAGCTCAAGCCCTGTGTCAGGCTCCACACTGACAGTGCAGAGTCTGCTTGGGATTCTCTCTCTCTCTCACTCTCTCTCTCTCTCTCTCTCTCTCTCTCTCTGCACCCCACCCCACCCCAACCCCCCTCCCCGCTGGGGCACACGCTCTCTCGCTCTCTCTCAAAATAAATAAACTTAAAAAAAATAAGTAAATAAATAAATATTAAAAATATGTACCATTTTCATAGACCACCATCCTCATTTTTGCCATCTTTGTGCTGCCTTTACTATTATTTACCTCATAGGATTTTTTTTAAACGGACTCTTTCTTTTAAACTTAAATGCATTTCAAAAAAGGAAACATCACATCTCTCCCAAACTCACTCAATAGAATGATGTATCCATTCTATTTTAATAGCAGACACTATAAAATAAAATGTGACTATTAAAATGTTTACATGGGTCAACTCCTTTTGGGAAACACTGTTGTGCACTAAATGGTCTGATAAGGAAAACTCGAAACCTCACCTGTGTCCCAAGATTTCCTGGGTCTCATAGGCCTTACTTTGTGATGCTCTTAGATCACCAACTTTGTTTTTTTGGAAATGTGTCTATTTCTGTTTTTTGTCTCCCGCCCCCTCTCCCAGACTGTGAATTCCTTCAGGGCAGGGGTAGTCCTTTGTCTCTGAACCCAGTGTCCACTGATGCAGAGTAATTATTCACGGGTGTTTATCAGGCCAAATAAATTGAACCTCCTCAGTACCCCTCATTTCTTAGTACCTATAAAAGTACAAACTATAAGGCTCTTCACTTGAACTTTGGAGAAAGGAAGTGAGAAAACCAAGGTCTCCAAGCTCCTGGAGGGGTTGCGAAGGGAGAAGGTGGAAGAAAGACATAAAGAAGGGCCAAGGGTCTAAGTCAGGCTCAGTTGGATTCAACTCAACAAATGTCAACTGGCCCTGGACTTCCCCTACTCCCGGGGTGCCAAGAATGCCTCACCAGGCGGTCCTTCTTGTCTTCCAAGAGGTATTTCATGGCGGTGCGGAACTGCTGAGCATCTGTTTCCTTCAGGTCCTCCAGCAGCTTCTGGGGCTGGTACAGACGCTGCTCCAGGTGGTTTTCCATGGCTGCCTTGATAGGGAGTGTTGAGAGATACAGTGAGGATGGGACAGGAGCATCTGATCAGCACCACGGCCAGCAGCCCAGCCAGGCCACCTACTTCCCTGCAGAGACCACAAGCTGGCAGGTTGCAGGCATGTTTGGTTTGGCTGGCTCCAAAATTTTTCATTAGCTGCCAACACTTTGAAGTCCAGGGATTCCCCACAAAAATCCAGACTTCCAACTTCTCTTGGAAAACACAAAGATTTGGCAACGCTAGGCATGCATCCTCTTCCTGGTGATAATCAGCAAGCCAAGGGCCAGCTGCTCCCTGTAATTACACTCCTGCTCACCACCCACCCAGCCAGCCGATCTCCCCATGCCCTGCCAGGTTCCTATAGGTGCTTGAGGTTTCAAGTCCAGAGCCGCTGGCCTCTGTCCAGGAAGTTTACCACCCCCAGACTGGCACTGCTCAAACCCTCTCCCACGCTGCAAGCTATCAGAGAAAAAGCAAAATTCAGGCAGCATGTACAAACTCCCCCTTGGTATCCTTTCTAAAGTGAGAAGCAGAGGTCTGCAGCCTTTCCTAAAAGAGATTACTCTGCTGTCTGGGGAATTATTTTCTAAATCTCTCTTAAACAAAGGTGCTCTACAAGGGCAGCATACTGTGATGTCATGGGCAAAAGGTGGGCTCTAAAACCAGACAACCCATGTACACATCCCCACTTTGCCACCAACCAGTTGTGTGGCCTTGGACAAGTTACTTACCTAGCATTGGTAGATAAAATACAGAATGCCCAGTTAAATTTGAATTGGAGTTAAATAGTGAATAATTTTTGAGCCCAAGTATGTCCCAAATATTGCATGGGACAGACATATACTAAAAAAGAAAATTCATTGTTCATCTGCAAATCAAATTTAATGGGGAATACCATATTTTTTAAAAGTAATCTCTACACCCAACATGGGAATTATACTCACAACCCCGAACTCAAGAGTTGCATGTACCACCGACTGAGCCAGCCAGGCACTCCAGGAACACTGTATTTTTATTTGCTAAATGAGCAACAGTACTTTGGGACCTCAATTTTGTCAGCTGAAAAACAGAGACAATAGAGACTTACTATGTAGTTTTGTTATGAGGATTAAATTAGTGTGTGTAAAGCATTTTCAATATTGGCTAGCACACAGTAAGTGGTCAATTTGTGCCACCCATTATTCCCTATCCTGAATGAGTTGAATAATTATTTACTCTGTGACTGTCCCTCTAGAATGAAAGGCCCATGTCGGTAGTAATGTGACTGCCTTGTTCTCCTGCGTCTCCAATGTCTAGAACTATGCCTGGAAGAGAATAGAGGCTAGATAAGTAGATGTTGAATGAATAAATAAATTTATACATAGCAAGAGAGAGAATATATCTACTGGTCAGGTTAAAATATACACATCTTGGGGCATCTGGGTGGCTCAGCTTGTTGAGCATCCAAACTCTTGATTTCAGCTCAGGTCATGATCTCATGGTTCTTGCGTTCAAGCCCTGAATCAGGCTCTGCGCAGGCAGTGTGGAGCCTGCGTAGGATTCTCTTTCTTGCTCTCTGCCCCTCTCCTGCATGTGTGTGTACACTCTCTCAACATAAATAAACTGTACATACATATATGTATATATAACTGTATATGTATATATATATATAACTGTATGTATATATAACTGTATATATACATGTGTATGTATACACACACACACACACACACACATCTCATGAGAAAACTTACTACTAGCCAGAAAAGGGGCAGGCATTAATTCCCTTCAGGTTGCCACAGACTGATGAACAGAATAAAACAAATGCCATGAAGTCAACAGCCACCTCCAGCTAATGGGTGTCCTGGTAACTAGTTAGCAACCAGCTCTCTGAATGTAGTTCTCATTGTGAATGTTGGTTGATATTTTCATTTCATTATAAAGTAAATAAGGTGTACCTGGGTGGCTCAGTTGGGTAAGCGTCTGACTTCAGCTCAGGTCATGATCTCACGGTTCGTGAGTCTGAGCCCCACATCGGGCTCTGTGCTGACAGCTTAGAGCCTGGAGCCTGCTTCTGATTCTGTGTCTCCCTCTCTCTCTGCCCCTCCCCAACTTGTGCTCTGTCTCTCTCTCTCTCTCTCTCTCTCTCTCTCTCTCTCTCTCTCTCTCAAAAATAAACATTAAAAAAATTAAATAAATAAAAAGTGAAACAATAAAGACATCAGGACTTCATTCATCAATGACCAAACTTCTTTCCTAAATCAAATAGTTTTTGAATACCAAAAGAATATTTTCTCAATTTTCTGTGCTATTCACAGTATAATGGCAAAGATATGACATACCACACTGGGCTGATGCTCATGCAGATGAGGTATGCTGTCCAGTTTGCCACAGTCCCCACCATGCCCTACTGCTCTACAAATATCATTACCATCTATTAACATACCTGTGCTACTGTTTCTCTTACAATAGAGTTAAAAGGGAAGAAAAACATTTCTTGGACCCACGATCAAGAGACTGATAATTATGCCCAAAGATCCAGTCTCCTGTAATTCCATTTAGCAACAGAATCCCACAAGTTTTAGCTGACTACATGGCTTCTCAGAAAGGCCTCTCTTCTTACTTCTCTTCAGTAATGCATGACTGTGGACTGTGAGCCCTACAGAATGGGAGCAGCACAAAGTGTGCAACTTGCAGCTCATGTCCTTGAAAGAGAAGATGCTTGCCCTTCACTTCCTCTTTCCCACCACCCCACCTCCTAGGTCGGAGAATGGATGTGATGTTTCAGTCATGTGGGCAACAACTCCCTAGAGGATGACAAAGCAACAAGACAGAAGGAACCTGGGCCCCTGGATGGTCTTCTGAAATAGAGCTTCCTCTCCTCTCTGGATCTCCCACCTAGCTCTGAATTATAACACGAGATAGAAAGAAACTAAATTGGGGGTGCCTGACTGGCTCCGTAGAGCATGCAACTCCTGAGTTCAGGGTCATGAGTTCAAGTCCCGTGTTGCACGTAGAGATTACTTTTATAAGTACCGCATGCTAACTGATTGCGCTACCAGAGTGCTGAGATTACTTTTAAAAAATTAAATAAAAAAAAGAAACAAACAAAACTGTTCACGCTGCTAGAATCTGGGATCTCTTTGTTACAGTAGGTCCGCCCTACACCCTAATACGCCAAGTCTCCATCAAAGGTGGAAGGGTGGAAAAACACAAAAGTTTCAAAACAACTGGACAGAACATGTTTCTTTGCAGAAGTGAAGACTATCTCCATACCTAGCCCACTTCTCCATTTTACCAGGCCCTTGAGTTTACAACTCCTGACTGAGCACTGAGAGGTGAATATATGATAGGGATGAGTCTCAGGTACGCACCTGCAGGCTGGGGATGGTGAAGGCAACATTCCGTGAATTCAGATACTCCAGGACTCTGTGGGACAGGTCCGCTGTCCACCCATGGGAGCTTCATTTGAAGACAGGCAGGAGAAGGTCACAATGATAGGTTCCCCTGATGAGCAGTTTCCCTACTTGCCAAGAGGCCAGGGGACCAGAGTTAAGAGAGGATGTGGGGAATGGGCCAGGAATGCTAGGAACTTTGTGTTTGGAGGAGGTAGGAGATTTGTTAACCTGGCACACTGGTGGGGGAGTTTCCAATTCTAAGAATCCTCCTGGATCCCATTCTCTCAAAGACAATTATCAATTTCTGAGCTAAGTGCAATATTCTAGTTCCCATAACATTCCACGTGTGTTATCTACACTCCAAACAGACTCACTTGGAAAGATGTCCTTACTATATAAAACTTAAAGAGCAGAAACAGTGTATACCATGAGAGGTTGGAATAGCACAATTTAAGAGTGTGAGCTCAAAACTGGGACTTGAATCCTGGCTCTGTCACTTAATTGTGTGGTCTTAGGCAGTTTACTGAATTTTCCTTTGCCTCAGTTTCCCTTTCTATGCAATATAGATAAAAATAGTGAGGATTCTACTTGTTCACACATCTTAAGTGCTTAAAACAGTGCCCAACACATAGAAAATGCATAATTTTGTTCATAACATCCAAAAATTGGAAATGACTCAAATGTCCAACAAGTAAAAGGTTACACAAATGTTTTAACATTTGTTAAATGTTATGGTACATCCAGGGGCACCTGTGTGGCTTAGTCAGTTGGGCGTCCAACTTCAGCTCGGGTCATGATCTCACGGCTCGTGGGTGTGAGCCCCATGTTGGGCTCTGTGCTAACAGCTCAGAGCCCGGAGCCTCCTTCTAATTCTGTGTGTCTGTCTGTCTCTCTGTCTCTCTCTCTCTTCCTCTCCCTCTCCGCCTCTCTCACTCATGGTCTCTTTATCTCAAAAATAAATAAACGTTAAAAAAAAATTTAGAAATGGTATGGTACATCCATTCAATGGAGTGTCACCCAACCATATAAAAGGAATGAGCTGGACTTCAGCTTCCGGCTGTAATGGAGTCATGGGCAGCACATAAATCCTTCTGCCTTAAACAATTGGTAAATTTTTGTTATTAAATAAGCAGATGAATGAATAAGTGAATACAAAGATAGATAGATAGATAGATAGATAGATAGATAGATAGATAGATAGATTTTAGCCTGAAAGAATATATCCAAAACTATCAACTGAAGTTAAAGCTACATTAGGAAGAAGAGTGTTTATGGGCACTCCTCCTCTTTAATATAACTGAGTGCTCCTGTCATGGGCTCCCAAGCTCCATTTCTTCTCCTTCACAGTACTCATCATATTAGAATTATCTGCTAATATTTGTCTTTTCACAACACTCTCTCTAGTGCCCTGTCCCACAACCTCAGTATCTAACACCAGCCCACATGCAGTATAAAACATGACAGGGCAATGCATCCTGGAGCCCCACTGCTGGATGTACAACTCAGCTCCACCACACTGCCCAGCTACGTGACCTTGATTCACCCTTCCTGTGCCTCCCTTTCACTGCTCTGTCCAATGAGAAACAACAGGACCCCCCCTGGGGGTGCTTGTGAGGATTGGACATGTTTCTATGCACAAAGCACTAAGAATGTTGTTGCCACATAGTAAACCCTCAGTAAAGGTTAGCACTTGTGCCAGAGCAGAGAGGAATAAAAGTTTGTGAAGCAAACATATCTACTTTCAAACACCTGTGCACTGGTTGCTATGTTTTTTGTAATAAGTATGTAGGTATTACTTTTTACAATTAACAGACTTCCATTTAAGAATTTTTATAAAGTATCTATTCCATCCCTTCCCCTCCCCTCTAGGGTGGGTTACCTTTGAAACTGTATGAGATCCAGTAAGGCTACATGGGAATAAAATGAAAAGACAACTTTAAAAGAATCATTCCAGAGAGATCACAGGCACATTCTGTCTGAAATTTCTAGAAGCAGCAAAGTGGGGACAGATTAGGGACATTACCATTCAGATAGCTTCCATCTATTATTTCTTCCTAAAAGGCAAAGAAATAATGTCAAGTAAAACACCCAAAGTTGGCAGTTCCAGTAAAGGAGAGTTTGATTCAAAGAAAACGGGATACTCACCGCCATTTTTTGCAACAGGGGATACAAATCTGTAAGAAAGCCATTGGAAGTATAATTAGAACTGAATGGTATAATCTTCAGAAATATAAACATGGGTTAGGAAAAGAGCCCCCCTCCCCGAAAAAAAAGACTGACTCATGAGGGAAAATTTTAGTGAATTTTAATTTTACCTGTGCCAATATATGCCCAGTGTGAGAAAACTCTGGTTTGATAAACCCTTTTAGGGGAGCCTGGATGGCTCAGTCAGTTAAGCATCGGACTCTTGACTTCAGCTTAGGTCATGATCTCATGGTTCATGAGTTCGCGCCCTGAGTCGGGCTCTGAGCTATTAGTGCAGAGCCTGCTTGGGATTCTGTCTTCCTCTTTCCCTGACCCTTCCCTGCTTGCTTGCTCGCTCTCTCTCTCTCTCTCTCTCTCTCTCAAAATAAAATGTAAACTTTAAAAAAAGAAAAACCCTTTTAGAATAATCCTGAAAATCCTACATATATATGTGGATGGACACACTCACACATATGCACACTTCCCAAAACACTTCACAGTATCATGTACCTACGTTGATCTACCCCCACTACATTCCCTAAAATGTGTGGAAACTATGACAGATTGTTCCTCCCTCAGGACTTACCCTGCCTGGAATCTGGAACTCTATGACTTGCCATTCCATGGCTCAGAAAAAGGAACAGGAAAAGAATGTATGTCCTAGGTTCCCGGGACATCCTCCTGTAGTTAATGCAAGCACAGAGGTAATTCAGGTTTGTATTTTTTAAATATAATTAAGAATGTTCAGAAGACAAAAGGGAAAAACAAATAGATCCAGAATCTCTTGAGGTTCTTTTTAACAAATTTTAGTCGGGGGCCGCCTGGGTGGCTCAGTAGGTTGAGTGTGCGACTTTAGCTCAGGTCATGATCTCAAAGCTTATGAGTTCAGTTCGTGAGTTCAAGCCCCCCATCAGGCTCTCTGCTGTCAGTGCAGAGCCCACTTTGGATCCTCTATCCCCCTCTCTCTCCGTCCCTCCCCACTCTCAAAAAAACATTAAAATATTAGTAGTAATATTAATTAATTAACTAATTTTAGGGGTGCCTGAGTGGCTCAGTCAGTTGGGCATCTGACTCTTGATTTTGGCTCAGGTCAGGATCTTGTACTTCATGGGTTTGAGCCCAGCGTAGACTCCACGTTGGCAGCAAGGAGCCTGCTTGGGATTCTCTCCCTCTCTCTCTCTCTCTCTGCCCCTCCCTCACTCACACTCTCTCAAAATAAACAAATAAACTAAAATAAATAAAAATAAAATTTAAATTCCATGTACCTTGTTCCATCTAAACCCCTATGCTCGTTGAAGACATGATCATCTCTCCCCTTGATGACAACAGTGGCCTGTTTATATTCTTATACCTGCTCCTTTCTCCTCAATCCAGCAGAGGAGTGGGCTCTGTTATATCTGACAAGGGGTTTATATCTAGACTATAAAGAAGAACTCTTACAATTCAGTAACTAGAAGATAAGCCAGAGGGAAGAAAAGATACAAACCTAAACTTCATTTTAAACAACAACAACAACAAAAGGCCAGTAAACTCATAAAAGATGATCAGCATCATTAGTTATCAGGAATATGTAAATTACATTCACAATTAGATACCACTACATAGGGGCGCCTGGCTGGATCAGTCAATAGAGCATGAGACTCCTGATCTCGGGGTTGTGAGTTCAAGCCCCATACTGGATGTAGAGATTGCTTAAAAACAAAATCTTAGGGGCTCCTAGGTGGCTCAGTTAGTTAAGCGACTGACTTCAACCTGGGTCACGAACTCTCGGTTCGTGAGTTTGAGCCCCGTGCCTGGCTCCGTGTTGACAGCCCAGAGCCTGGAGCCTGCCTCAGATTCTGTGTCTCCCTCTCTGCCCCTCCCCTGCTTGAACTCTGTCTCCCTCTCTCTCTCTCTCTCAAAAATAAACATTAAAAAAATAAAATATCTCTTTAAAGATACCACTCCATACACTAGAATGGCTAAAAGTTTAAAAGACTGACAATACCAAGGGTCGATGATGATGGAGCAACCAGAACTCATGCACTGCTAATACAGCCACTTTGGAAAATTGTTCAGCAATGTCTTATAAAGTTAAACATGCAATACTCTGATCCAGGAATTCCACTGCTAGGTATCTACCCAAGAGAAATTAAAACTTATGTCTACACAAATACTTGTACAGTTTCATTCATAATAACCAAAAACTGGAAGCAACCCAAATGTCCAAGCACAGGTGAAACTTTCAACAAATACCATTCAGTGGAAAATCACTCACCAATAAGTAGGAAGTTGGGACTTTTGCTTCCAGGTGGAAGTAATTGGCAGTAGATAAACCCTCCTGCCTTAAATAATTCGAAAACCAATCAAAATAATGAAGCAAAGGTTTTCAGACATTGACCAACAACAAGGCTGAGATCCTAAGAGAAGGGAAACTGAGATTATAAAAAAAAAAATCAGTCTCTGCCCTGTGTTCCTGGCACAGAGCTCCTAAAACCTTGGTAAATTCCTAAGTGGAAAAAGTAATAGTAGCATCGTTTGTTCCATTGAGGCACCTTTGGGTGGGCTCCTGGTTGGCTCCTGGCCAGGAACTGGTCACCAGAAAAAAAAAACCAAGCCATGATTAGAAGCTTGGAATTTTCTAGCCCCACCCCCATCCTCCAGAGAAGAGAGAAGGGCGGAAAAGGGACTTAATAATTGATGGTGCCTATGTGAGGAAGCCTCCATAAGATCTCAACAGTAGAGGGTCTGGAAGCTTTGAGGTTGATGAACACATCCACACCAGGAGGGTGACACATCCCAACTCCACAGGGACAGAAGCTCTTGCTCTTGGGACCCTCCCAGACCTTGTCCTACGTATCTCTTCATCTAGCTGTTTATCTGCATCCTTTGTCTGATCTTTCCATAAACTGGTGAAAGTCAGTGTTTCCCTGAGTTCTGTGAGCTGCTCTAGCAAATTGACCAAACCTGAGGAAGCAGCTGTGGGAACCTCCAATTTGTAGCTGTTCGAACAGGCTTAGTTAGGTTGGGACAGGACGCCTGGAGGCCAGCAACAAGGAAGTCCTGGCCAGCCATGGGGAAGGTCAGAGCCCCGTCCAGGCAGCACTCCACAAGAAACCGGATCCAACCAGACAGGCCCAAGATGGCAGAAGCCATGACAGGAAACCCCTGGCCAAATTAGGAAGAAAAAGCGGAAACCCTGCTTCCCACCCCAAGAAATGAATATGTCCCCTCCCCCACCACAAATTAGCAACTGCCAATTGAAGATAGAAACCCAACCCGCCAGCCGTACTGCTCTCTGAGCTTCCCAGCTCTCATTTCTCGCGAGTGTGCTTTCGCCTTAATAAACTTTCCCGCTTGTGTTGCTCATCTGCCGTGCTGCATGTCTGTCCCTGAATTCATTCTCATGACAAGAACAAGAACCTCTTTTTTTCTAAGCTTATTTGTTCATTTCGAGAGAGCGCGTGCATGCAAAAGTGGGGGAGGGACAGAGAGAGAGAGAGAATCCCAAGCAGGCTCTGAGCTGTTAGAATGAAGCCCTACCTGGGGCTCCATCTCAGGAACAATGAGATCACGACCTGAGCCAAAATCAAGGGTCGGATGCTTAACCAATGGAGCCACCCAGGTGTCCCGACAAGACTAGACCCAGGTCTGGCTGGGCTGACATCCCAGGGGCCCGGGGTCTCCCCAGTTCACCTGGCAATGTAGCCACATCACACAGAAGTTGTAGGTAACCTGGAGACCTACTACGTGCAGCTGGTATTGAAGTGGAACAGGAGGGGACCAGTCTTTTGGGACTGAGCCTTTAACCTATGGGATAGGACTGTACCTCCAGGTGGATGGTGTCAGAACGGAGTTAAACTGCAGGACACCCAGCTGGCATTACGGAATCGCGTGGTGTAAGGAAAACGTCCACATCTTTGGTGACCAGAAGCGTCAGAAGTGTTCGTGTCTCGTGCTTTGTGCGGGTGGTAAAGGAGACACTGGGTTTCGAAGACTCACAAGAAAAAGAACAAAGAAGGAGGTGGAGAACTGGGTTTCCCTACTCAGGAGTGAAAACTGAGGTTCCCCCTTATACAAACACAAACATACTGGGCCCTCGAAGTGCTGCAGGCAGCTGCCTGGAGTCGGCTTCCTTGAAATGGCTCCTAGTGCAGGAAAGGGGGCCACAGAGGACACTCCAAGGAGCGGGCAGGGGATGCAGGGCCTCCGATTAACTGGCACCAGCTCACAGGTCCACCAACAGTCATGTCATCTCTCAAATGATCCTCTCCAACAAGGGGTCACCAAACCACACCCCAATTCAAACAAGCTGCCTGGTTTTGTGTGGCTCACAAGCTAAAAGTGGCTTTTATATATATTTTTTAAATATTTATTTTTGAGACACAGAGAGAGAGCAAGAGGGGGAGAGGCGAGGGGGGGTGGGCAGAGGATGTGAAGCAGGCTCTATGCGGACAGCAGAGCCTCTATGTGGGCCTCGAACTCACAAACTGTGAGATCATGACCCAAGCTGAAGTTGGACACTTAACCTCCTGAGCCACCCAGGCGCCCCTGGTGTTTGTATCTTTAAATAGTGTTTTAAAAAAACAAAAGAGGGGCGCCTGGGTGGCTCAGTCAATTAAGCAATTGACTTCGGCTCAGGTCATGATCTCATGGTTTGTGGGTTCGAGCCCCACATCAGGCTCTATGCTGACAGCTCGGAGCCTGGAGCCTCCTTCGGATTCTGTGTCTCCCTCTCTCTCTGCCCCTCCCCCACTTGTGCTCGCTCTCTCTCTCTCTCTCAAAAATAAATAAAATGTAAAACAAAAATTAAAAAAAAAAACAAAAGAGCAGTATTTCTTGACCCACGACAATTTCACGCGTGAAATTGAAATGCTAGCGTCCATAAGTAAAGTTTTATTGGAACAGGGCCATGCCCGTTCATTTCTGTATTGTCTACAGTCACTTGCACACTGCCACAGAGACTGTGAGATCTACAAAGCCGAAAATATTTATTCTCTGTTCCTATGCTGAAAAGTCTGCCAAGCCCGCGTTCAGAGCTACACACTTACATATTTACAGAAGAAATGTGGTGTTGGAGATGGCTTGAAAATAATAGGGGAGGAAGTAGGTGGGAGGTGGTTATGGGTTGCCAACTGAAGCTGAGTGATGAGTACATGAGGTTCGTTAAATTCTTATGTCTCCTTTTGTAGGTGTTTGAAATTTTCCATGTAAATGATTTTTTTTTAATTTTTTTTTTAACCTTTATTTACTTTTTTGAGACCGAGAGAGACAGAGCATGAAGTGGGGAGGGTCAGAGAGAGAGGGAGACACAGAATCCAAAACAGGCTCCAGGCTCTGAGCTGTCGGCACAGAGCCCGACGCAGGGCTCGAACTCACAGACTGTGAGATCACGACCTGAGCCGAAGTTGGACGCTCAACCGACTGAGCCACCCAGGCGCCCCCCGTGTAAATGATTTTTAAAAGAGAAAGCAACATAGGAGACTGTGTGATGTTAGTGAAAGAAGGTGGAGAGCAGGGCGCCTAGGTGGCTCAGTCACTTAAGCCTCTGACTCTTGGTTTCAGCTCAGGGCATGGTTTGTGAGTTCCAGCCCCACATCAGGCTCTACTCTGATCCATGTGGAGCCTGCTTGGGATTCTCACTCTTCCCGTCCCTCTGGAGCTCTCTGTCTCTCTTAAATAAATAATAATAAAAAAAAAAAAAGAGGGTGGACAGATGAGGGGAAAGGGGAAGGAAGCTGATAGGATGGGCTGATAGGGTGGGCACCACCAGCAAAACAGGAGGGTCTTTCAGGTCAAGTGGAAGGAGGAGGGGGAACCACTCAAAATTTATAGGTCACATCAGATAAAAACTGGGAACTGTGTTTTGCTTCATCTCACTCTCAGGCAACCCACACCCCAATTACAGGACACCATCCTCTTGGGGGTACTAACAGGAACTTGAAGGGAACCCCCATAATGCACACCCACGGATTCTTAAGATTATTTTATAGGCCCCCCAGCATTCTTTCATACAGATTTCCCTGGTATTATCTAGCTTTCTTGAGCAAACAGATTCTTTAACCCCCAAGGGCACTTCCACAACCAGCTCTGAAAACAATTATGCTCATCTTACCGCCCAGGGCAAAAACAAACTGAAACTTTTGAAACCTACAAACACCAGAAGGTGCAAACTGCCAACAGGTTTGGAGGGAAGAGGATCGCAAAGCACTTTGTAGACCTGTTCTGCCCCACCAATCCCACCCCCAAGGCTGGTACATTCAACTCTCATAATAACTCTTACTGGGTTTGGGTCTTTTGGGCTTTGGGGAAACTTTGGCCCTTTTTTCTCCCTTCCCTTTTGGTCAGCTGCCCTGGGGCATTGGCCTCATTCACAATTCTCCAGTTTCCCAGACAATGAGCCTTCTTGTGCTTATTGCCAGCATCTCCCTATTAACTCTACGGAGAGGTATATGATTACTGAAACAGATGCCCTGCTTTCTGCTGCACATAATGTCTTCGTTCCAAGGAAACCCCAGAGCATCACCAGTACGGGATTTGGTTTTAATTAAAAGCTCTTTGGGCCATTCTCTTTCAGGAGGCTGGCCAAAAGGATTGAATGGAGTGTGCAGAGCAATAATGATTTGGGAGTTGATTGCTTTCTCCAAGGGCCCCTCCCCTTCCCCACCCACCCCCACCCCATCCCACCACTGCCCAGCCACCTGCAGACTGGTGGAAATCAGGCAGGCTAGGGCCGCCTTGGTGGAACCTATGAAAAACAGCAACAACCACAAACCAGAAAGGAACACAGTTTCCCGAGAAACCACGAGGGAGAATTTAGATGAACAGGGAGACCAACCATCCTAGTTTCCCTGGACTGAGGGGTTTCCTGGGACACACAGTTCAGCTTTAAAACAGGAAAAGTTGTGGGGCGCGTGGGTGGCTCAGTCGGTTGAACATCCAACTTTGGCTCAGGTCATGATCCTGTGGTTCTGAGTTCAAGCCCCAGATCGTGCTTTCTGGGATCAGCCTGTTAGCACAGAGCCTCCTTGGGATCCTCTGTCCCCTTCTCTCTGCTCCTCCCCCGCTTGCACTCCCCCCCACCCCAAAAAAGATAAATAATAAAAAAAAAAAACAGGATAAGTAGCAGGCAAAGCAGGATAAGCTGGTCACCCTACAGATGAGAAACATTTCACCCTCTATGAAACTTGTTGAAATGCTGGGAATTTCCCCCAATTTTGGCACATCCCATCCCAAACACAAACCAACAATTCACAATTATATGGAGTTTTACTGTCTGCAAAGCAGCCCGATGTAAGGTCTGCATCATGGGTGCATATATATGGGCCATACAGATACTAACTTGGAGATTTTCCAGCGAAAAAAAAAAATCACGGTACAATTTTCATTGCTATTAATGCAAAGTGGGCGAACTCGTCTGGCTTGTAGAATAACAGGCTGATTGAACTGGGTTTGGTGTTAGAATGGCCAGGCTCACAGCAGGCACACAAGTCAAAAGACTGCTTACTTTCTGGACTAGAGGCATGGAGGCCTGAGCTCTTGCCCCAGCTCTGCCTTTGAGGGGAAGACTCTGGACAGACCTTCCCCTTCCTCTTTTAGTCTCAGGGGGACAAAATGGAAGGTTTGGGATTCTGAGATAAAAGGAGAGGAAGAAAAGTCTCACTGAGCACCTACCATGTGCCAGCATCACGCCAGACCCTCCCCTCCACTTACTCTCTCCAACACACCGAAGGTTTACTTTCCTGGGTTTCACAAATGAGTTCATGGAAACACGAGGTCACACAACAAGCAGATAACAGGGAGTCCCAATGTGGGGCTGCCTGGCTAGTCATAATCCCAGCAACTACCGACTGAGAGAGAACTAAGTACGCATCCCTCTAAATACCCGGTCTCACTGAATCCTTGCAGAACCTTTGAGGCAAATATTACCATTATCTCTGCTTCTCAGAGAAGGAAACTGGTTACAAGAAGTCAAACCACCGGCCCAAGGTCACACAGCTACTGAGTGGAAGGGTGGGTGTCCAAACCCAGAGCCCAGATCCCAAGCACTGACCAGCTCTGCCCTCCAGCCTCTCTGCTCCGCACCTGGAACCTAAAACTCCAGGTGGCCAGTGCCATCTCAAGGATAGGAGCTCCACTTTAATTTGAACCACCCAATTTGTGCTCTTGAACAAACTCCTTAACCTCTCTGGGCTTGCATTTCCTCCTCTATACAATGGGGATGACGAAAGTACCTCCCTCAGGAAGGCTGTTGTTAGCATTTGCAAAGTTCATCAATTGATTCAAAGCAGTACCTCCCTCAGGAAGGCTGTGTTAGCATTTGCAAAGTTCATCAATTGATACCAAGCAGTGTCGGTGTAGGTGCTATTTGCTTTGGGTGCATTTTCCCATTTCTTGCTCACAACAGCCAAGAGGTAAAATATGGGAAATATGTAAAGAATTGCCTTGTATAGGATACATGCACCCCAATGTTTATAGCAGCACTATCAACAATACCCAAAGTATGGAAAGAGCCCAAATGTCCATCAATGGATGAATGGATTAAGAAGATGTATATATATATATATACACACACACACACAATGGAGTATTACTCAGCAATCCAAAAGAATGAAATCTTGCCATTTGCAACTACGTGGATGGAACTGGAGGGTATTATGCTAAGTGAAATTAGTCAGAGAAAGACAAATATCATATGATTTCACTCATATGAGGACTTTAAGAGACAAAACAGATGAACATAAGGGAAGGGAAACAAAAATAATATAAAAACAGGGAGAAGTACAAAACAGAAGAGACTCATAAGTATGGAGAACAAACTGAGGGTGGCTGGAGGGGTTGTGGGAGGGGGGATGGGCTAAATGGGTAAGGGGCACTAAGGAATCTACTCCTGAAATCATTGTTGCACTATATACTAATTTCGATGTCAATTTAAAAAAAGTAAAATTAAAAAAAAAAAAAAAGGAATAGCCTTGTATAGAAAATAGGTAAAGAACTGAGCCAGCACTGGCACATATAAACACTCAGTGAATAATGGCTATTATTATTAGTGCTATTATTTTTGCAGCTGCTGTCATTATTACAAACGTTTCCATCATTGCTGTTCTTATTACTATTATTAAGTGGGTTTGAATCCCTTTCCTGGAAGTTTACACACACAGACACACACACACACACACCCCATCAAGAGTCCTTAAAGGCTCTGTGTCTGCCCTTGGCTCGCTCTCCTTTCTCGCGGCCCCCACGGCTGCAACCCACCCCAGCCCCAAGCACCCTTTTCTGCCCCTTCCCTGGGGAGGCCCCGTGGCGCGCCCCCGGCCCGCGCACGGCCCCTGCGCCCCGGCCCGCCAAGCGCGCCTCACCTGCGGTGCCGGCTCCACCGCTGTGACTCGCGCGTGAGGGGCGAGGGGCGTGGCCACAGGGCTCACCAGGGGCGGGGGCGAGCGGTGGGGGCGGTGCCAACCTGCCGGGCTCGACCTCCACTCCCGCAGGGGAGAGTGGAAACGCCGCAGCCGCGGGGTCACAGCCTGAGTCTGGGGCTTTCTCTCCAGACTCCGGTGTGCCGCCTGAGGACGGGCGAAATGCACTCTGCCCCGCCCCTCTCTGAGATTGCAGCCAGGGAGGGAGGTTGAAAAGTTAAAGATAGAGCCACCAATTGCAACGTAGGGACTTTATTCGGATCCAGGGACTTTATTCGGATCCAGATGCAAACAGACTGTTAACAAATTATAAGACTGTCGGAGCAACGTGATCACTGGATACGTAAAGGCTACGTTTTTTAGTTGTGAGCATTGCAATGTGGTTCTGTTAAAAGTCCTTATGTTTTGGGGGCGCCTGGGTGGCTCAGTCAGTTAAGCATCTGACTTTGGCTCAGGGCAAGATCTCCTGGTTAGTGGGTTCAAGCCCCATGTGGGGACTTGTGTGGATGGCTCAGAGCCTGCAGCAGGCTCGGATTTGGTGTCTGCCTCTCTCTTTGCCCCTCCCCTGCTCACACACACTCTGTCTCTCTCACTCTCTCAAAAATAAATAAACATTAAAAAAAATTTTTTTTTTAATCCCATGGGGCACCCGGGTGGCTCAGTCGGTTAAGCACCTGACTTCGGCTCAGGTCATGATCACACGGTTTGTGGGTTCCAGCTCTGTGTAGGGCTCTGTGCTTACAGCTCAGCGTCTGGAGCCTGCTTCGGATTCTGTGTCTCCCTCTCTCTGCCTGCCCCTTTCCCTGCTCGCGCGCTCTGTCTCTCAAAAAAAGTAAATGTTAAAAACATTTTTAAATGGGCATTAACAAAGACCATGTAATAGTAATTCAAGGAAATGATTTTATAATTTAAAAAAGCCAAATATTAAGTACCATGTGCATGCACTTTTATTAAAACTGGGAGAAAGTACACTGAAGTCTTGGGTTTGCATGGTGGGATTCTACAGAACTGTTTTACATCTTTTCTAGTGAAAACATAATTGTGAACTCTAGAGATTTTCTGGCAATCGTTCAACTTTAATGAAACACATCTCAATACATGAACATTTTTAAATAGCTAAAATGCCTAATGCTGACATTATTTTCTCAGAGCAAAATTAGACCTTCTCTTCAGAAATGGCCACCTGTACTGTTCTGTTGCTCTCTGGTTGATATCGATATAATACTAGTGTTCAGCATTGTCCAAAAAATCCTTTTATCCCTTGGTTTAGTCCTTTAACCAAGAAGCTTACTCTCAAGCCTTAAATGGTGGGAAATCTCTTCCATCCTTTGTCAACTTTTGATTTAGAAAATAGGTATCTGTGAGTTTCACATAACTCATCCTGCAAGGATAAAATTTTTACATTTTTACATTTCATTTTTACATTTTCTAATGTTAAAAGCTTATAAACGTGTATATGTGTGGGTATACACGGCATAGAAAAAAAGTCCAGGAGAGCACATACCAAAATGTTAATACTGTTTTCTCAGGTTTGTAGATTGGTAGTTTATTTGTGTTTTCTTCATTTCGCCTTCTGTAGATTTATTTTTTTGGTAACAAACATGTCACTTATAATACAAAAAGCAGCAAAGGCTTTATGATCAGTCACAGCCACCTTATAAATAATAAAAACAAGGTGGCAGGGGTGCCTGGCCGGCTCAGTCTGTAGAGCATGTGGCTCTTGATCTTGGGGTTGTGAGTTCAAGCTTCATGTTGGGTGTACAGCTGACAGTTAAAAAAGAAAAAGAAAAAAAAGGAAAAAGGTGGCAAAATCAAGTGTAGGAAAAACTGTTTTGTTCTGCTGAGTATAAAAAAGATTGCAGTATATTCTCAACTACCTCAACTCTAATACCATGTGACAATTTTTGAGGGTTCAAGGACATTTAAAACCAACATTCTGGGGGCACCTGGGTGGCTCAGTAGTTAAGTAAGTGTCTGACTTCAGCTCAGGTCATGATCTCGTGGTTTGTGAGTTCGAGCCCCACGTCTGTGCTGACAGCTCAGAGCCTGAAGCCTACTTTGGATTCTGTGTCTCCCTCTCTCTCTGCCCCTCCCCTGCTCATTCTCTCTCTCTCTCTCTCTCTCTCTCTCTCTCTCTCTCTCTCTCTCTCTCTCTCTCAAAAATACATAAACATTAAAAAAAAATACATATTCTGCATTGACTCCTAAACAGGATATAAGAAAACAGCATCTGGGTATTGTATCTGTTCTTAATTATTTTCTAGGACTTTAGAAGTGCAGGTGTATAAGACATTCCAATTTTACATGGTCATTTATTTGCGGTGGGGGGGGTGGGAATCTTTTCATTTTTACATATACAATATTGAAAATGATTCTTAAATGGCCTTGTAACAACAATGCACTATTTAATTCATGAGAATACAGCATATTGACTCTAAAATCCAGAGGGAAATCTTAAGTTCTAGTTATGTAATAATACTCTCCTAATTCTCCAAAAGTATACAATTTCCTAGCTAAAAAGAAGTACTTTGGTATCAGCACGGATTCCAATTCAGTGATATCAATATAAATAGCAAGCCACAAAGCACCAATTACTAGTAAATGAAACCCAATGCCATACCAGTTGTGCTGTAAAAACAAATCATTAGGGAATCCAAATCAAAACCAGGAGATAACACCTCACATCCATTAGGATGGCTACTATCAAGAAAAACAGGGGCGCCTGGGTGGCTCAGTCAGTTGAGCATCCTACTTCGGTTCAGGTCATGATCTCACGGTTCGTGGGTTCAAACCCTCTCCTGCTTTGTGCTGGCAGCTCAGAGCCTGGAGCCTGCTTTGGATTCTGTGTCTCCCTCTCTCTCTCTGCCAGGACAAATACTGTATAATTCCACTTACATGAGGAACCTAGAATAGTCAAATTCATAGAAAGCAAAATGGTGGTTGTCAGGGGCTAGAGGAAGGGGAAATGGGAAGTAATGGGTACAGAGTTTCAGTTTTATGAAATGAAGAGTTCTAAAGACAGACAGTGGTGATGGTTGCACTGCATGAATGTACTAAATACCACTATATACCTAAAGATGGTTAAGGAGGTAAATGTTGTTATGTGTATTTTACTACATCTTAAAAAATTGGAAGAGAGGGGTGCCTGGGTGGTTCAGTAGGTTAAGCATCCAACTTTTGGTTTAGGCTCAGGTCATGATCTCACAGTTCGTGGGATTGAGCCCCTCATTGGGCTCTGTGCTGTGAGACAGCCATCAGCACAGTCTGCATAGGCTTCTCTCTCTTCTCTCTCTGCCCTCCCCCCTCAAATAAATAAACTTTAAAAGAAATTGGAAGAGAAATAATGGTACTGTTGTCAGGGAACACTAATAATTTTTAAAGTAAGCAACTAAATGGGATACGGTATTCTGAACTGGCTCCTAAAACAGAAAAGGTTCATTAGTGGGAAAATGGGCAAAATCCCAATGCTCTGTAGTTTATGTAGATTATGCCAATGCTAATTTCTTAGTGTTGGCAAACAGGCCATAGCTACATAAAATGTTAATATTAGGTGGGCGCCTGGATGGCTCAGTTGGTTACGTGTCCAACTTCGGCTCAGGTCATGATCTCAGTTTGTAGGTTTGAGCCCCACATTGGGCTCTGTGCTGCCCGCCCGGAGCCTGGAACGTGCTTCGATTCTGTGTCTCCCTCTCTCTCTGCCCCTCCTCCGCTCCTACTCTGTCTCTGTCTCTGTCTCTCTCTCTCAAAAGTAAATAAACATTGGGGCGCCTGGGTGGCTCAGTCAGTTAAGCGGCTGACTTCGGCTCAGGTCATGATCTCGTGGTCCGTGAGTTCGAGCCCCGCGTTGGGCTCTGTGCTGACAGTTCAGAGCCTGGAGCCTGTTTCGCATTCTATGTCTCCCCCTCTCTCTGACCCTCCCCTGTTCATGCTCTCTCTCTGTCTCAAAAATAAATAAACGTTAAAAAAAATTAAAAAAAAAGTAAATAAACATTAAAAAAAAGTTAACATTAGGGAAATTAGGTTAAAGGTGTACAGGAACTCTTTGTACTATCTCTGCAAAATTTCTCTAAATCCAACGTTATACCAATATAGAAAATTTATTTAAAAATAAATTTTTTAGGAGCACCTGGGTGGCTCAGTCAGTTAAGTGTCCGACTTTGGCTCACGTTGTGATCTTGCGGTTTGTGGGTTCAAGCCCAGCGTTGGGCTCTGTGCTGACAGCTCACATTCTGGAACCTGCTTTGGATTCTGTGTCTCCCTCTCTCTGTCCCTTCCCCACTCATGCTCTGTCTCTGCCTCCCCAAAATAAATAAATGTTAAAAAAATTTTTTTAATAAGTTTTTTTAAAGTGACAACTCGAAAAACTTCAAATTAATTCTTCTACATAGAAGACAAAGACAACACGTATATTAGAATCGATAAAGGAAGCAGTGAAATATGAATGCCTATACATAGCTACAGTAGATATAAAATTTTAATTTTTATTGTGCTGTTCCCTGTTGCCTAACTATTGTCTCATCACCCACTAACTGCAAAAAGGCAGGCTGTCGAATTTTATATTGCAGCAATATTTCCTTAATGATTCTGGGTGTGTATTTCCACTTAGATTACAAATGTTTCTTCGCGTGATTACAGTATGAACTTCTTCTGCCAGTTCATGATGGCGTATCTTTGATAAGTTGGTTGTAAGTTTGTGAGCATCTGGTTTCAAGTCAACTGGAAGTCCCAGTACGTGCTCAGTGGGTGCCCAGGCGGTACGAGTCAGACCAGACTGGCCCTGACTCAGTGCTCCGTTTTCCAACCGGAACATGGATGTGCCGGCTAGAAGCTTATTTGGACGGTACTCAGCTATCCGCACAAATGTGGTAGATCACCTTCAGTCACTGGAGGTCCACATTGAGTATGTGCTGTAGTTGTTAGAAAAAAGGATCATGAAACATGTCTATCAGTAACCAAGTAGTGGGAAGCAACTGATGCAAATAACTGCAGTATGAATCAATTTAAACACTGTGTTCAGATCTAAGTGAAAACAAAGCTTTAATCAGCAAGAGGACGTGAACCAACTAAGTTTTACTTTATTTCCCAGCCCAGCTTCTTGTCTGTTGAAGGTCAACTCTCTAAAAACCGGGAAGACATACAGAAGGGTCAAATATACTATCATCGTTAACTACTCTGCACAAGGGAGCAATGGCTGAGGGTATTGTATCTTCTCTCCTTCCCTCCTCTGTAATCAGCAGCCTGAACACTCAAGGGGTTTACACTGCAGCTACAAGGAGCTGGGAATCACAGGTGCAGCTTGCCTTAACTTTCCCCATGACCTTCCAGGTCAATAGGTTAACGTGCTTTGACCACAAATACGGCTCTTCTTAATTTCTCTAGCACAATCTTAAACTTGATACGAAGCACTTACACAAGGAATGGTGCAGAAAAGAAGGCAGCTTTATTGCACTTTGGGGAAAAAACAGGATTCCTTGGGTGGGGGAAGGGGGGGACGGGGAGGAAAGCCAAGGATACTCAGTAAGCAATACTGCCACCTAGTGGAGTGGTCACACGCCAGCAAGACTTTCAAGATCAGGTTCACAAATGTGATTGGATTTGCTTATTTAAATTTTCATCATAAAACGGAACTTTTAATACGCTGGTCTTCAGAGAACCTCAGATTTTGAGAAACGATTTGTATCCGTGCAATGCATAAATGAATGTGCTTGCCCTGCTTTCTTTTGGATAAAGAGAGGGTTGTTTTTTTTTTAAATAGACCATCAAATTAATTCTTGATTTCCAAATTATAAAACTTTGCAGCAACCTGCCTCTTTGAATATCCATCACTCTTGCACTCTTGCTTGACAGTCTAAACGGCAAGATTATGACAATTTCTAAAGAAACAAAACTCAACTATGTAATAACTAAATTAAGTTCACTCATTTACTCTATTTTTATAATCTAGGGTGCTAAGTATTTGCACTTCACTTATTTGAATTCCACAGAAAAAAGCACTAGAATGAACCAATAAAAATTTTTGCATAAGTCACATAACCCAACTCTTCTTATGACAACACGATAACAGTGACAGATACTGGTGTGAGGATGTGGGAATGCTGTTCTTAATGAATAATAAAGTAATTCTTCCCAAGGCTTTAATTCTCCTTTATACCCAGGTGTTGCAGTAAATGTGTTGACTTGATGACTTCTATGAGCATATAAATGAGAATATTTAATGAAACACCTGGCTGACAAAAAAAGGAACAAAGTCATGAGAACAACATATTGTTAATAACCACCATCTCAAATCCACGTCTCTGTTATTACTGAGATTTTAGATTCCGGGTTAAGTGCTCTGCTCTCTTTGGAATGTGCACAATGGTTATTGATCTTGCTAATGAGTTCCTCTATTGCAACATTTGTGGGTATATGGTTGGAGGCACTCACGGATTCTAGAATGTATGAGTCTGACATGGTCTTTCTTCATCAATCCATATTCTTGGCCAATAAAGTCAGGAAAGGATTTTAGGAAGAACCAGATTCTGGGAAAGAGGTATACACGTGTGGAGTGAGAAGTTGAATTAAAACATTTTTAGGCAGACTGCATTTTGTCAGCAGGCGAGTGAATGTTTCAATTCTGAGAGCCTGAGATTGTCTAGGAAAACACAATTCTGAGTATAGGGTGGAAGTTATCACAGAGACAGAAGTCAGTGTTTTGCATTTGCCAAAGCAATAGGACATGGGCGTGGGGGGTGATCCCTGAAGTATGTGACCTGCATGAGGTTGTTTGAGGGTTAGACTGCCTCAGGGTTCACTGCAATTTGCAATAATCCTCGCAGGCCCCCACCCAGTCCCACCCAGTCCCAGTCAGAAGCCTTTCTTTACGGCAAGTCAACCACACCTTGCACACAATGCTACTGTTTGGGCACCCCTGAAGCCAAAACAACAGAAGATCCAGGGGGAGCCTTACATTAATTCAAACAGAATGCCAGAGTCATCTCCAAAAAAGTTTATTAGCATGATTAAAAACATTTTGTGAATAATGACAGAAAGAATTTCTAAACATGAAAGAGTATCAGTGGCTATACCTTATAACCAAATATTTGCAATCGAATGGACAGCTTTATTGCCAGTCTTCATTTTATTAAAAACAATCCATATTTATTGGTTCCATGTGAAGTCATGACTATTGCTTTGACTGAGAATGAGTCCCTACTGCAATTAAGTATAAAAAATATCTTCCATAATTGGAGTGTGGCCTGTATTACTGAGTAAAGAGTTGATAAAAATCCTCAAAGAGTTGGGTTTTTGTTTTTTAAAAACATTCCTTTTACACACTACAAAGAAATAATTAGTATTTTGGCTCTTTAAATTCCTACATGATATTTAGAATGGCAGTCCCCAGAGGTCCTCCCTTTACAGAATCGTCAACGCAGACCCTCTTCTGAAGTGTACATTCTTGGGTTGGGCTCTGAAGACTTGGGCCTCCACGTGTTTATACTGGTTTGAGAACAAAGACAGCATCATCCAGAACGTAGTAGTCGTTGTACATGTCGCCTTCGCACAGGTACGGTAGTCTGGTGAAAGCTTCAATAACAAAACCAGCTTTTCTGAAAACTTCAGGCAGACTATTCACTTGTTCTTCCCAGTTCTGTCCCTTGATTTCTAAAATTTCTGATGGCTTCTCCCACTTGCCACCTACTAAAACAAATAGAAACATTAAGTTAAATTCTTGAACAAACAAGTTATTTAAAGAGAGAAGGGAGGAAGAACGGTATTGGCCAAGGACTTGGCATGTGCCAAACAATTGGTGCTTCGATGAAGGATTCCTCCTGAGGCATGAGGACAAAAAGATGAAGTCTGGAACCAGGTTACTGAGGGTGAGAGCAGAAATGTAATTCCGGGTTTATCTCGATCGAGAGCGCATACATTTACCTTCCCTGACAGATTTAGGTATTAGCCTCCGTTAGACCAACTGGGTTGTAATAGTTAATGGGTCTTGGAAAACTGCTCCTTAAGTACTGGAATATGGAAGCAGAGAGTTACCCATAAGATGCAAAGGAAAGGTTGGGATAAATGCAAGAAAATACACTCCTGATCTAATATATGTATGAAATGCATTGACTAGAAAGGTTTATCAGGCTGCAAACAGACCAACGAAGGCGTTTAATTTACAAAGATCATCAGTGTGTTTTTTAAGGAAGTTGATCCACTCTCTTAACTTTTCATAACAATTTTATAAAAGTTAAGCTCCAAGACCAGAGAGATGTAGAACACTAGAAAGGGGAGTCAACCTAGCATTTCTGGGAATAGTGGCTGAAGTCTGTACAGTCATTTAAGATGCCTGAATGGGGGCGAGGGAGGGGGCTGGGTAAGGTCTTAGGTCTTCAAGTTCACACACTAAGCAGTGACTACAGACACACAGACCCACACAGGTAATGGTATATGTAATTTCTGGGGTGCTTTAAGGTATTGTGAGGTCTTAAAAATGCACACATATTAAAAGTATTACTAAATTCAGATAGAGAATAACTTTCTGTGAGAAAATATAAGACCAATAGGTGCCTAGAGTACAAATACTAGAGTGGAAACATTTTTCACTCTTCTTGGTGGCCCAGCACCTGGACCCTCTTCCTAGAGTCTTACAGGAGGCAAAGCCTGGGGAAGCAGCTTTCCCCACTGTTCCCTACAGCTAAGGCACTGGCACATGACCTAAGCTCAGACACACTCACCTGAGACATGAAATGAAGAGCTAGTGACTGAGAAAAGCTGGACTCAGGCTCCTTCTCGGCGGGGGGGGGGCGGAGAGCAGTGGCCATGAGACCCAGCAGCTAGGGCAGCATTAAGTGGCGTGAACAACAGAGTGTGGTCCATGCCATGATGTCTATTGCTTGGCTGTAGACCCCACACAACTCTCCAGTCTTCCCAGTGACTATGTGAGGCCCCCCGCCGAATCCTTTCAATAAATTCCCTTTCACTTACATCAGCCAGAGTCAGTTTCTGCTGCTTCCAAGGGAAAACCTGACCGATGAGGCCTCCACGGGGCAGGAGGTGGGGGAAGAGGGAGCCGAACACAGGGCCCACGTTTTATTCCAACAACAGAGCACAAAGGGGTTAGTTACACAAAACTAAGGTACAACTAGTTCCCGTCACACAACATAGTTCTCATTGTTCACTAATTTTTCACTTGTCTCTGTATGAAGACACTTCCTCTGCTTCTTCCAGCTTGCCAGCAGTTACTGGCCTAGCACTGAGCACACAGCAGTTGCCCCAGGGCCAGTGACTGAACTACTCTGAAGTTTAAAGCACGAATTACCTGTCATCGTTCTTTCCTGGGAATACACACTACATGTAAACCAAAACCCCACTCAAAACACCTAACACCTATGAGGATTTGTAAAATCTAAGAAAAAATTTATCACATAAACATTCAGAAATGTGCTCTAGGCTAAAATCTCAACTTTCAATGGTGAAACTGGGTTACAAACAGTTTTTACACAATTTCAAGAAGTTCCCAATTGTGGTTCCTTAGTAAGAGTTCCTCTCTTTAGTTCTTCCTTTCTAAAGAGAGAGAGAAAAAAAAGCCAACTCTCTTCAAACACACACTCCCCACCACCACACGCTCACACACAACGAAATGGAGACTGTGAAGAGAGGCAAGACCGTCCTCGGCCTGGAAATCAATCTGATTCTCTTTTATGTTGGTAAGGTCTTTTCTTTCCTCCTCCATTTTATTTAATCAATCGCTACTTCTCACCTAATGCATTTATAGTTTAAGCCCCTACGGATTAATTTTTAAATGTCTAACACTATGGAGATGGTCTTTTTCCCCCAAGAGAAACAGGTTAATAAAAGAACAGCTGAGAAAAAGTTTCAGATTAACCTCGAAAATTCCCTTTGCTGCCTTAGGGAAGAGCACCTCAAAAAACAAAAGACTTGAAAATGTTCTTAAAATCGAATGTGCTGCGGGGCGCCTGGGTGGCTAGTCAATTAGGTGTCCAACTTTGGCTCAGGTCATGATCTCATGGTTTCTGGGTTTGAGCCCCGCTGGGGGCTCTGTGCTGACAGCTCGGAGCCTGGAAGCCTGCTTTAGATTCTGTGTCTTCCTCTCTCTCTGCCCTTCCCCAGCTTGCATGTGCTCTCTCTCTCTCACTTTCTCAAAATTAATAAACATTAAAAAATATTAAAAAATAAACATTAAAAAATTTTTTTTAATTGCATGTGGTCATCAACAATGTAGTTTCCATACAGGCAAACTCGCACTGCACATGAGAGGCACTAAACAATATGTGCTGAGAATATTTTCAAAGAACAATGTTTCTGAAAAGCCAACCTGGTGCAAATTAAAAAAATACTTGTCATTTAAAAAAAAAAAAAAAGCTGTCATGGCTCCTTCCATACAGCATAACCATCTTATATCTATTTTTAAAATTCTGCCTATACTGGTTTTTGTCTAGGAAAGAGAAAGTGGCTTTAATAATCTATCTTATCAGAGTTGTGATAAAGCTAATAATCTCAGTTGCTCACAAAGTCTGGGTCATAGGACAGGGAAGGTGGCAAAGCTCTTAAAATTAATTTTTTTCTCATCTGTAAATAAATAGATCAAAATGTTAACAGTGGTTATTTTGGGCAAAAGGACTATGGGTGATTTCAATAATATTCTGATTTTTTCCCCTAATCCATATATATGGTTTTCCTAAACTATTTTCATTAGTGTTTTTTTATTTTTATTTTTTTAATTTTTTTTAAATTTTTTTTTCAACGTTTTTTTTTTTTTTTTAAATTTTTTATTTTTGGGACAGAGAGAGACAGAGCATGAACAGGGGAGGGGCAGAGAGAGAGGGAGACACAGAATCGGAAGCAGGCTCCAGGCTCTGAGCCATCAGCCCAGAGCCCGACGCGGGGCTCGAACTCACAGACCGCGAGATCGTGACCTGGCTGAAGTCGGACGCTTAACCGACTGTGCCACCCAGGCGCCCCATCATTAGTGTTTTTTTAAAAGAAATTTTGTTAACATTTATTCATTTTTTGAGAGACAGAGTGAGCGGGGGAGGGGCAGAGAGAGAAGACGACACAGAATCTGAAGCAGGCTCCAGGCCCCGAGCCTTCAGCACAGAGCCTGACGCGGGGCTCGAACCCACAAACCATGAGATCATGACCTGAGCCGAAGTCAGACGTGTAACCAACTGAGCCACCCAGGCTCCCCTTCATTAGTGTTATTTTAAACAAGAATCCTTACCTTTTAAAGATATCCTCTGACAGATGTGAAGAGAGGATAACTAAGATTTACCTAAAATCGTGTAGGAGCAAAGGACCAGGTCAGGGGAGAGACAGACAACTTTGGGACAAAGAACAGCAGGGGTGTGTGCTAGCCTGCTACTTCTGCCTAAGCTTGAAATTCTCCATAATTAGTGTCAAAAATCAGTTTTCTATTTATTTTCCAGCTTGAATCACAGTAAAGTGATATTTTTTTATTCCCTCCACCAAGAAGATAAACTTTCAACCTTTTCAGCGGGTCCTGAGTTGAGAGAGAGACAGAGAGAGAGAGACAGAATCCTACGGAACATGAGAGTTCTTAGAGCTTCGTAGGACCAGGCTTACTGTGACCCGTTATCCAAACTTCTCTCTTTTGCAAAGATGTTGCTTAACTGGTGCAGGGGAGGGACGGCAGTTTCCTCACCAGTCAGGCGCTCACAGAGGAAACGGCTGACCGCTCTCGGCTCTCAGACTAACGGTGTAGAAGTCGGAAATCACTGGAGATACACAACTCCAAAGTTGCAAATATTGCTTTTTCCCCGGGGCCTTAGTTCTCCAAAATGTTTAAAAGTCAGCTTCCCTTTTAAAATGCTACCTGAAAGGACTTCAAACTGTTACATCATGGCGGGTCCAGCTCCAAGTCAAATCCCCAGTACATATTGATGATTATACCTTGTGAAGTGTTTGTACTTCTAGGGGGCGCCTCTGAGTAGGAGACGTGAGGCTCATTTACCAGACATAGGAGTGAATCCAATCCCTTAGCTGAAGACCAGTGAGAAGCCTGCTGCTTCTCCAGGTGACCTCCCCCTCTCATTTGGCCTAAGCTCCCAGCTCATCTCAAACTGTACATATACTGAAATTAAACCATGGTGAGAATATATTTGCATCACAAATGCCAAGATTCAAATTTTAATTCCTCTTCTGGATTAAGGGTATGGGAAAATTGTTAAGTTAAAAAACAAAGCAAAGCAAAACAAAACAAAACAAAACAAAAAGCCTGTCTGAAATTCAAGCCATCAGACCACTTGGATTACTTTTCTATTTCATTTACAGCAGGAAAGGACAAACTCAGACAAATAAGATCATCTGGAACACATAACCAGTTAGGTTAAAGACCTGGTTAAAGTCAGGCTAAAAACCTGCATGAATTCCAATTTGCCTCAACCAATACTGTTTTATGTAGGCCCTCCCTCACCCCAAAAGGGGTTCAGGCAGATCTTCCCATTTATAAACACCAGAGTGGTTTTCCACCTCACGGGCCCGAGATCAGAAGGCCAAGGTGGGGACCCAGCCAGCGTAACTTCGCCAAAGCGCATGGCAGAGAGCAGTAGACTGGGTGTGTGTCTGGTCCTAGCCCTGCTGACACCTGCTGAAACGCCCACAGTTATCTCTAAAATGGGCATCTAACGCCATTGGAACTGAAGTGGTGAGAACAGTGGCAGCAGAAATAGCCTCCTTTCATTAAGTACTTGTTAAGGCTTAGCCAAGGAAACATTGCTTATGCATCAATGGTCTCACTTAGACTTCATACTAACTCCACGAGCTGCATATACCGTCCTCACTCTGCTACACATCACAGAGCTAGGATCCAAACTCAAGTCTGTGCTCTTTATTACGACACTGTTCACTGAACAAGATAGAAGCTACCGGGGACTACAAAGCAGGGCATCAGTGCCAGGAAGAAATCATGTCTGCTTAGCTGTGGCCAGGCTAGCTCATTAGGCCTCCGCTCAGTAACCGAATACGCTGTAGGCTAAGCAAGGGATGTATTTCGGCAGGTGTGCACCATTGTCTTTTATGTTTTCCGTAGGGACAACCAGGCTTTACAAAGGAACAATTGTGAACTGCCATGAATTCCTAGCAATGCCAACCCCCACAAGGCAAAAAAAAAAAAAAAAAAAATCCCTTGTGCTCCTGTGTCCTGTGCCCAGTCATCAGCAGCGACACCTGCACTGAGGGGCTTTGATACCCATCACCACAGTGACTACAACACTGTGAGGCCAGGGGTACAGATAAGGAAACAGGCTCTGAGAGATCAAAGGAAAGCTTGTAATCACACTAGGAGTAAACACGGGACCCCAATTTTTTTGACTCTGGATCTGCAGCCACCTCAGCCTGCAACGCTGATTTCACTGGCACCTCTCTGTCCTCAAGTAATCAGATGTCACAGCAAACCAGCAGGTGAAGGTCAGGAAATGTGGGGAGTCAGGAAAAGTGAGGACCACCAGGGTTTTATTAATACAGTCTTACTTATGCTGAGAACAGGGAAAGAAAGGAATCTGTTTGGGGTTCCCTAGCCCCAAAATGTCAGTTAAATAAAAAAGCACAGGCAAAGGGAAGCGAGAAGCCCACTAAACATGGCTCATCTGCTTCTGCCCACAGGTGCTGCTCGTGCCTGTATAGTCTCGGTCTCTCAACCACAGTACCTCGAAATGGACCACACCCAAGAAGCCATAACCATTCAGTGTTCCTACTCCCATGTGGGGTGCCCCGCAGAGCAACCAAGAAGCCTGTGGTTTCGCTATGGAGCTCACCAGCCGGAGAACCTCTGCTTGGATGGATGCACCAGCGATGCGGGCAAGTTCACAGTGAAGGAAGCCCTGACACAAAATCAGGTTTCCCTCACTGTGAACAGGGTGACTCTCAACGACAGTGCCATCTACATCTGTGGAATAGTCCTTCCCTTTTCAAAGGAACCAGGAGCCAAGCGGACCGGAGAAGGGACCATGCTGGTGGTGAGAGGTCAGTCAGCTGAGGCTTTGCTTGGCTCTTTAAATGCATGAAATTGCTTATATGTGGAGAGTAAGAGATAAATGTGCTAACTCAGTACACTAACCAGTGAAGGGCGTGATCTACCAAAGGGAAACTCGGGGTGATTAGCAAACGGCTTGTTCAGGAACTGGGCTGGCACTGCGCCATCTAGAACAAAGCATAAGTGACCAATAAATTGGACTGGGGAAAAATATGCAATATGGAGAATAAACACAAATTTGAGGAGAGCCATGGGGAGACCTCCGACCTTACCCGTTCTGTAGGACAGAAGAACAGAAAGGGATCAGTGTGACTCTGTCTTCTTGAGATTTGCTAAAAACCTATGACCATTTCCTTTTTCAAGTGAGGATACTGAACCTAGCTACATCTTACAAATTAAGATATTAAGAAATTTCAGGAAAAAAGTTTCACCCAGAGAAGGGAAATAAATCCTTGACCTTTTTTGATCTCTTCCCTTAAAAAGGACTCTGGTATGATCACTGAGATCACTAAAATACTAACTCAAAATCAACAAGCCTTATGGTTTCAAAATAGGACTTTAGGGACACCCTGAGATCACCCTGTATTATAATCCCTGCTTTTAATTAGTGGTGTTCTAATGGGCTTTTGGTTATCTCCATTGTCATTTAACCTCAGTTTATTCTCACCTATAAGATAAATTATAAATGAGTTAATAAACACAAAGCACTTTCAATGTTGCTTGGCTTATAGCAAGTACTCAATAAATGTCAGCTACAGATATTAAAACAAATACGCAACTTTGGAGATTTGTGTGTGTGCAGTATATCTCACTGCATTAGTCTTCTATTAAAAATGTTAGCCAAAACTAAAAACAGTTTGTAAAGAGATAGAGGGTCTCAAAACTGCAAGCTCATGTGAAAAGAGATTCTTCTCTAGGAAGAAATGAAAGTATTGCTAAGAAATGAAAATACTGCTAAGAGAGACCTGGCAATTTCCTGCCTTTTCTACCAAGCTCCTAATTTAGCCCTTGAAACATTTTTTTGAAATTTTACAGATATGCTTAATTTGTTAGTTTCACAACAAAAATGTATGTTATACAAACCGAGTTCACAGGATGAGCATCTATGGCATATTTAGTTAAAAAGTGCAGGTTATTCAGATAAGTTACAAATCTAATTGTATTTTGTGCTTCAAATAATCAGGTAATTGAAGACATGGCAGATTACTCTCTCTCTACCTAGAGCATGAGATACTTGCAAGGAGAGAGAAAATCAGATTGTGAAAATGAATTCAATAATTCTACTTCCAAACTTTATTAGAAAGAAGGGGCACATATAACAATGTGTCTTTTAAGGATGTAGTAAGCCCTAAGATCCTCAGTGAATGGCCTTATCAGGTCCTTTCGCAGACTATGCTATTCCGTTATGTATACTAAACAGTTCAAGGTTATAAACGTCAGCATTAACAAATGCATAGCAAAACATCTTAACTCCATGAACAGACTGTTGGTGACACTCGTACATCATTTCTACCAAAAGAAATGTTAAATGCTCTTGAACTGTCCTGAAATGTTTACCTAACTTCACATAATGGGTTATATAAAATGCTATATTCTTAGCATTATGACAAGTAATTAATTGAATTTAAATTTTTTTTTAGTTTTCAAAATGAGAAACAGTTTTGGTATAACACATTTAAAGAACTGATGAACTGGTTTTAATTAAATATACCTGAGTATCTTTTGAATTAAGAGACCCTGAATAAATTTTTACACGAACAGTCAGAGCAAGTTCATGTCTTATCTCTAACACTTGTAGCTCCAGTTGTACTTTATACATGTGTTTGCAATAGTTTCAATAGTGACTGTAGTTCTTTGTTTTTGTAATTAACAAAGAAATGAAGGGGCTCCACAGTCTCCTGATAGCTGTTCTATCACTGCTCTCTATCTACATGACTGTTGTTCTCGGGATCTTCGTGGTCCTCTCCAAAGTAAGTCAAATTTCCTTGCTCTAGATGTCCCTGTAGCCTTGAATATTATCATAAGGAAATAATTTTCACCTCTCCACACGTGAGGCTCAGAATTAGCTTACCTAATTAATTAACATCCTCCTGTACATCTGCAGGAAACACCACCTGCAGGAGTAGTCTATAGAAGTGTAAATTTTCATCACTGAAGTTATTATTAACTGGAGTACACAACTTACAATGTTTCCTCTTTACAACCAGTAATATGGGAATAAGAGATCCTTCTTTATAACTATCTTATATGCTATCTTTCTGCTGCGGAGCATTACAGTTATCTTAAAAAAGCCTAAGAATAGCCTTTAAGAGCAAAAAGGGGTTAACAAAGAAGCTGCCTTAAAATACTTTTAAAAGGCCTGAAGGTTTTGAGGAGGCTGGCTAGTCATATAAGAGGGGGTACATATGTGTTATATTAGGATTACTACAAATCCTATAATCAACATCAGTCTGAGTTATTAGTATAATAAAAGCATCTCAGAAATGCTTTGTAGAAGTTAACTCTTACTGTATATCATTTAAATATTAAGTTAGTTTAATCTTAATATGGTATGAGATATCTGCCGCAACTGTTTTGAGTGCATAAAGTGTCTGATAAGACTTTCCTTTTCCTCTTGACAGTCAAAATCTAACTCTCTAAGAAACAAAGAAACAGAAGACTCACAAAAGGTACAGACCAATGCTTGTCAAATGCCTTTAAAATGGTGGTTGGTTGTAACTATTTCAAACCCACAATAATTAAATACAGAGAACATCACGGTAACTTTCAACCACAGATACCATTTCTTTTCTTTTTTTTTTAATATTTTAATTTATTTTTGAGAGGGGACAGAGAGAGGGAGAGAGGATCCAAAGAAGACTTTGCACTGATATGGGGCTTGAACTCACCAAGTGGGAGATAATGATCTGAGCTGAAGTTGGACGTTTAACCGACTGAGCCACCCAGGCACCCCAGATACCACTTCTTTCTTTTTTTAACTTCTTTTTTTAATGTTTATCTTTGAGAGAGAGGGAGAGACACAGCATGAGCAGAGAAGGGGCAGAATGTGAGGGAGACACAGAATCCAAAGCAGGTTCCAGGCTCTGAGCTGTCAGCACAGAGCCCGATGTGGGGCTCGAATTCACGGACAGCGAGATCACAACCTGAGCCGAAGTCAATCACTTAACCAACTGAGCCAGCCATGTGCCCCCCACCCTAGATACCACTTCTTATTACTGAGAAACTCGAGGATAATCTCACGTGGTAAACTAGGATTTAAATTAGATTATTCTCAACCACAAACCCTACCTCACATACTCAGAATACAAAAGTTAATGGGAAGTATAGACGTGCTGGGGGTGGAGGGTTATTTCCTCAGACTGGAGGCAATAACGAAAGAAAAAGTTCAGAGGATGTACAATAATAATCACTTCTAGTCCTAAGAGAGACAGGCATTTTTTTTCTCATTTGTGTTTATAGAAGAAGAGTGCTTGGCGTATTTTTCAGGAAATTGCTCAAGAACTATTATATAATAAGAGACGCGTGGAAACAAGAAAACAATCTATAAGTGTAAAATATCACAAAGACGTAATGCAGATATAAAGCATATATATCTGTTTGGCTAAAAGAGCTAAGCTGCCAACGAGCTGTCAATAATCATGTTTTCCTATAAAGTAGGAGTCTGAAAGGGACTTTCACATATGATGCATGTTTATAGAGAACATGTTTTGATAAATACATAACAAAGGACATTTGCCACAGTATTAAATACAGACCAGGCTGGCATCTTAGTAACGTGGAATCTCTCAGAAACACAGTGGATACAGGCAGTGTTTTCGATTCAGACAAGGATGCTTTTGTGGATTCTGAGACCCTTTGTACAATATCTTGCATGCAGTAGTGGGCAATAAGTTCCAAACATTTGGAACTTGGGTCAAATTATACAGAAAACACTACTAGTAAGGCAGAAATAAGTTCACATTAGAAAAGATGAGCTAGGGGCGCCTGGGTGGCTCAGTCGGTAAGTGTCCGACTTCGGCTCAGGTCACGATCTCGCGGTTGACGACTTCAAGCCCCGCGTCAGGCTCTGTGCTGACAGCTCAGAGCCTGGAGCCTGCCTGGAATTCTGTGTCTCCCTCTCTCTCTGCCCCTCCCCGCTCATGCTCTGCCTCTGTCTCAAAAATAAATAAACATTAAAAAAAGTTTTTTTAAAGATGAGCTAATGAAAGTAAAAATTAAGTATTTCTTCAGTCTGAAGGATTGGAGTGGCAAGAACAAGCATTTATGTTATCTATAATACATCCAACAGGGTCCCTTTAAAGTCCCATATAACAGGTTTTCCAAACAAGATGCTGTTTGAGTGCTAGCAGAGCACATACTCAGTTTCCACAATGCACAGTCAGGCTGCTCAGATTTCAATTAGAACGTAGACAAAATAATGAACGTATACACTACTAAGGATTTTTCCTCCTAAACAGGAGCCAAGAGGGCAAATTAAGAGCCTGATACCAGGTGTTTTTTTTTTGTTTTTTTTTTATCCAAACTTTTAAAAAGGATTTTCATCCAGGAGAGAATATAGTCTAAGTAGTCATTTCATACTTCAGTGTGTATACAAATACATCAAGAAATGGTCTCATTAGGGGCACCTGGGGGGGCTCAGTCAGTTAAGCATCTGACTTCAGCTGAGGTCACAATCTCACGGTTCATGAGTTCAAGCTCCGCATTGGGCTCTGTGTTGAGAGCTCGGAGCCTGAAGCCTGCTTCAGATTCTGTGCCTCCCTCTCTCTCTGCCCCTCCCCAACTCCCACTCTGTCTCTCTCTCTCTCTCAACAATAAATAATCATTAAACAAAAATTAAATAAATAAATAAATAGACAGATAAATAAATAAATAAAATAAATAAAGTAAAATAAAATAAAATAAAATAAAAAAGAGATGGTCTAATTACCTAAGACACCACTCTGAATAATTATAAATGCCTGTTCACTCTTTTCTTGCTGAGGCTGGAGCATCTTTTTCTGCAAACAGGGAAAGATAAGTGTCCTGAAGACAAGTCTAGAAGTGAGTAATGTAAGCCAGGGCTCTCACAAAAGCATGTGAACAAGAAAATTAATTTTCAACAGAGCACAGAAGAACATCAGTGTAGCCCAGACTGGAAAACACTACGGGCCAAATAACCCTGTTACTTCAACAACAACATTGACAATAAAAATGCAATGAATGGAATCTTAATACACTTAACAAAATATAATAAAGAATGAACAATGCTTAAAAAAAAAGAAAGAAAGAAAAGAAATTTGATTTTCAGTTCCCAAATCTTACTCTAAATACAGGGACACTAGTAACTGGACCTTTAAGATTACTGGAGGGTACTTGGGACACAGAATGCAAAAGGGCATAGTAGTTTGTGTTGCTTGCAGTGGGGCATCATTGGTTATATAATCTTAATTATGGCTTATTATTTACTATTGCAGGAGAGAGGCAACACTTATGAATAAAGAAGAGCACTTTCTAACATGAAAAGCCACAGAAATGTTTTAATTTTCAATGAAGTCACTGAAAATCCGAATCCAGAAGCCGTGGCAGTGTTAATGGACACACAGGGCTTTACAAAAACAATCACAGGTAAATGGAAAAGATAATTACCTAGAAGGAAGAATGCCACAGTACAAGAAAATTATCACTAACAGTAATTACCAAAACTAAAACCCTACAAAACACAACTGAAAAATACTTTCCTAATTTGCCAGGAGAATTCTGAGTAGTCTAACATTTTAAAAAAAATTTTTTTTTAACGTTTATTTATTTTTGAGACAGAGAGAGACAGAGCATGAACGGGGGAGGGGCAGAGAGAGGGAGACACAGAATCGGAAAGAGGCTCCAGGCTCCGAGCCATCAGCCCAGAGCCTGACGCGGGGCTCGAACTCATGGACCGCGAGATCATGACCTGAGCTGAAGTCGGACGCTTAACCGACTGAGCCACCCAGGCGCCCCAAGTCTAACATTTTAAAAACTTCCATTTTCATAACACATATCCTGTATTTGTTTCATTCAACATACGAGATGCGTGATGACCGTTACCCTAAAGATTAGAGGTCACACTACATCCCTCTGTCCTGAGTGGAAGAACTGTCTTTGTGAGTGTGATAGTGATGGGCCAATTAAGACTAAGCTGGGAGGGAGGGAAGAAGATGGAAGCGAGATGCCAAAATCGTAATTAGAGAAACCATCTTAAAAAAAAAAAAGAAAGAAAAGCCATCTTGAAAAGTACCTTGGAGCAAGTGTTATTTCTTCTGGTAAGGAACAGAGTAAGAAGATGAGCTAAAATATAGAAGATCCAACGCAGAAGGTTAGACAGAAAACCTCAGAACCTCAGAACAAATAAGCCACAATCAACCCTAGGTGTCAGTGTTGTGCCAAGTAACAGCACCAGTGAAGCAGTGGGCAAGACAATACTGATTTTTAACTGATTTAGGAGGGAAAGATTCGATAAGGGGTTGGGTACAGCAAAGATGTTTATGGAATCATTACCATCTCACTGAGAAAACATGCTATGGATGGTTCTTTGAAAGCTACCTCACTGTAGAAATCTATTTTAAGTACCCACATGTGTACATTTGTTATTAAAAATGCATTACGATCTGTTTTTATTTCATTAAAGTGTTTCTTTTAAAGTGGTATTAAGTGAAGTGTATTCTATTTTTAAAACCCAGACAGAATTTTAAAATATCTTAAAAGCACTTGGGTACCTCAGTTGGTTAAGCGTCCGATTCTTGATTTTGGCTCGGATCATGATCTCACGGTTTGTGAATTCGAGCCCAGCATTGGGCTCCATGGTGACAGTACAGAGCCTACTTGGGATTCTCTCTTTCACCCTCTCTCTCTGCCCCTCCCCTGCTCACACACGTGCACGCTCTCTCTCAAGAATAAATTAAAAATAAATAAATGAAATATTTTAAGAACCCTTTGAAAATGTTTTGCAATGATGGCTTCAATCAGTGGTCTCCAACATATGTAATCACATGTGCCAGGAAAAAATGGAAAGCGAGCAGGAACACATGAACTCTTTTTGTGTGTTTCTATATGTACGTGTGAATGCCTACGTTGTATACTTGTGTGTTGGGTATAGTGTGTACATGTATGTGTGCATATATGTGTAACTTATACACAAAAGTAGAAATTAAAATGGCATAAAAGTCATATGAATAGACATGTTAATATTTTCTTCCTATAACCCAAAATAAACAGTCTTGTGTTCTCCTGGGTGTAGAGCCCCACTTTGAGACCACTGACCTGGATGAAATAAATGAATTTCTAAGCTACATGGCAAAAAAAGGTAAGCATTATCTAGGTGAATAGAAAGAGGTGGATTAGAGAATTTACTTTTCCTTTGTGGGAGTCCTTACATTTTGGTACTCCCAGGGCTGAAAATCTGCTGTTCTTTGTGTAACTTAATGAGAAGACAAAATCCCTGAGCTACATCAGTATTTGATTTAGAAGGAGCCTTACCCAACACAAGCAAGGGCTGTGTCTCCAAGATTGTTGTTGAAGCTCAAATTCAGAATACGTTCTCCTTTGGAAAAGTAGTTACATTCCCTCAGGTCATACATCACAGTGAATGCTGTATATATTAATATCATCCTTTTATTCACCCATCTAACCAACAACAGCTGTTAGGTGCTACACTATTTTTTTTTAAATTTTTTTTTAAACATTTATTTATTTTTGAGACAGAGAGAGACAGAGCATGAACGGGGAAGGGTCAGAGAGAGAGGGAGACACAGAATCTGAAACAGGCTCCAGGCTCTGAGCAGTCAGAACAGAGCCCGACACGGGGCTCGAACCCACAGACAGGGAGATCGTGACCTGAGCCAAAGTCGGACGCTTAACCGACTGAGCCACCCAGGCGTCCCGGTGCTACACTATTATACAAAGGCCTTTCTTTCATGCCACCCTTGGATCACACTGAACTTGTCCTTCCCTAATCCCACCTTGCTCACACTCTCCTGCTTTTGCATGTGCTGTTCTCTCTGCCTGGTAAAATACTTCCCAGATACAAGCACAGCTCAAATGTCACCTCCTACATGAAACCTACCATAACCTCCCCTAGCTCTTAATGGGTCTTTCCTTCTCTAAACCCAGAGTACTCTGTCACATTTCTTATCAGATTATCCTGCCATTGTCTGCTTACATTTATCTTCTGTATGATTCTTCAAGTATCTTAAGACCAGAAGCAAGTTTTACATTATCTTTGTATTTCCACTGCCTAGTGTTTGTTGCCTGGTAAAAACTAGGCTCTCCAACACCTTTATGTGAAAACAACTGAACGCTGTTTCTATAGAAAAATATTTTTTCAGCCCCTCAACTGATACATGAAGCACACTTCACTCCCTGGCCATCGATCCTCACCCCTCTCCATAAGCAGTGTTTGCTGAATCCCTGGCAATATTAATTTTCCTACTGAGCATCCAGGCTTTTCACTGGAAAAAATTAAGCTACAGCTTTCTGTTCAGCTTTGAGTTTCCCATGGCAGTGAAAGAAGAATAATACTGAAAGAAATCCCAACAAGAGGGAAACAACAAAGACGTGCTTCTAGTGTCTACACACTACCCTCTAGACAAGAGCACTTAAACTACATACCAAAAGATGTCAGCAGGATTTTCAGAATAAGTAATTTCTTTTTCTCTACTACATAAAACCTGGGTGAACTGGAGACGCTGGCTAACAGGCATATAGTTAAGTCTCTGTGGAGTCAAGTCACATGAGGCGATGAAGAATGCACACTTTGAGACAAAGTTACAATGAGGACATCAGGGGCGCCTGGCTGGCTTAGTCGAAGAGCATGAGACTCTCCATCTCAGAGTCGTGAGTTCAAGCCTGGGTGCGGTTAAATGAATAAATATTACAATGTATCAAACTGTGATTATTATTTTAAAAGGGAGAGATCTCAAGTAGGTCTGAAGGACACTGATGAACATTGCACACTAAAGGCCTGTTGAACAAATAGGATTAATAAAGCCACAGACAAAAATGAAGTAACAGAACAGAATGGGATGAAAGAAGTCTAACATGTATAAAATATCAACATTGACACAGATGCGGTGGGGCCCTATCCCATAAATGAGATTATTTAATACTCACAACAAACCCCAACATAAGCGTTAGCCCCGCTCTCACAGATGAAACACTAACCTTAATGAGAGGCCTGTGTTTCAAACAGGGCCAGTCCTCAAAGCCCAGGCTTTTTCTGTGGAACAGTCCTATCAGTCTTGCTGATTTCTATTTAGACTTTTGGGAGTTGTAAGACTAAAAATGTCAAATTTAACCAGAAAAATGACCCTAAAAGAAAGTGAGAAAGTTGCCAAAGGCTACTTCTCCAAAGGCACAGGCCTAACTGCTTTCACAGGAGAATTCTACCAAACTTTGCAAGAACAGAGAGCCACATGCAATTTAAACTGTGCCAGAGCACAGAAGAAAAAACTTCCCAATAACTTTTTACAAAGTCAGCAGAACACTGATACCAAAACATGACAAAGATAACATTTTCCAAATAAATAAAATATCAGATAGATATAATATTTTTATTTAAAAATTTTGTAGGTACAACCCAGTGATGCATTACAAGACCATCCCATCTAAGCCCAGAAATGCAAGGGTGGATATGTATTATACAAGTACTATTAATTTAACAAGTCAAAGGAGAAAAAACAGAATGATTATCTCCACAGATGATGAATATACAGGTAACAAAATTCAACAGCAATTCCTGACTTTTAAGCTCTTAATAAAACGAGATTTAAAAGAATATATATTTCAAGTCAATCAACAGCAATCTTAAGCCAAAAGACAGCATCACATGTAAAGCAGAAATATTCTCATTAAAGTCAAAAACAAGACAAAAACGCCCACCATTTAAAAAAACATTTTCTGGAATTAACTACCAATTCACTGAGGCGGGGGGGGGGGGGAGTCTAAAAATGAAAAGGAAGTAGCAAAATCATTTGTAGATGCATCAAGGAAACGCAAGAGAATCAATAGAGAAGCTACTAGAAACACTAAAATAATTCAACAATCTAAACCGATTAAAAAATTAGTACATACACAAAAATTCAACTGCTTATGTTATGTACACCTACCATTCATTCTAAAATATGATGGAAGAGCCCTTTGCAACAACATGGATGAAACTGGAGGGCATTATGGTAAGTGAAATAAGCCAGACACAGAGAGACAAATACTGCATGATCTCTGATCTCACTTATATGTGGAATCTAAACAAGTCAAACTTGAAGAACCAGAGACTAGAACAATGGTTGCCTGGGGCTGGAGGGTGGGGAAAATGGGGAGATATTGGTCAACGGTCACCAACTTCCAGTTATGAGTAAGCTCTGGGGATCTAATGTATAGCATGGTAACTATAGTTAATAATACTACAATGTACACCTTAAGTTTGCTGAAAGAATTGATCATTTAAGTGTTATGACACACAAAAAGACTATGTGAGGTGATGGATGTATTAATTAATTTGTAGTAATAACTTCACAACATACAGGTATATTAAATTATCATGCTGTACACCTTAAAAACATCCAATTTTTATTTGTCAATTTCCCAAAAAGCTGGGAAAAAATTTAAGAGTTACAATAATGATAGAAGGAAAATTTCTATTTAACAATATCACACACAAACACACCATTAGAATAAATTTAACAAAAACTGTGCAGGACGTTTATGAAGAAAAACTTCTGTTACTAAGGAAATTAAAGAATTCAGGGTGCCTGGGTGGCTCAGTTGGTTGGGCATCCGACTTGGGCTCAGGTCATGATCTTGTGGTCCGTAAGTTCAAGCCCTGCATCAGGCTCTGTGCTGACAGCTCAGAGCCTGGAGCCGGCTTCAGATTCTGTATCTTCTTCTCTCTCTCTGCCCCTCCCCAACCCAGATTCTGTCTCTGTCTCTATCTCAAAAGTAAATAAACATTAAAAAAATTTTTTTTAAATAAGAGACACATCCTACTACTAGGATGACTCAATATTCCCTAAATCAATCTATAAAATTTAAACTAGACCAACTAGTGCTGAAGTTGATCTGTTAAATAAATAAGCCAAGAAAAATCTGTAAAGGAACTAATGAAAGGGGGCTAATGCTGTGACATTAAAGTGTAGGATAAGCTTGGGCCCCCTGGGTGGCTCAGTCAGTTAAGCATCCAACTCTTGATTTCTGCTCAGGTCATGATCTTTCGGTTTGTGGAATTGAGCCCCTTGTCAGGCTCCTAGCTGTAAGTGCGGAGCCCGTTTGGGATTCTCTCTCTCTGCCCACCGCCCCCCCCTCCCCCGCTCATGCTTGCTCATACATGTGCGCTCTCTCTCAAAATAAATAAATAAACATTTTTTTTAAAATGTATGATAAGCTACAGTAATTAAAATAGTTGGGTACTGGCATACACGGAAGGATACATCTTAATAGAACCAAATCCATAGGGGACTTCAGTCTATTTTAAAGGTCGAGTTTCAAAGCACTGGGGAAAAGATGATTATTCAATAAATGGGTTAGGACTGCAGGCTAGCTATCAGGACAACTCTTTCACAAGCAGTTTCACTCCTAGAAATGGACTGTACAGAAAACCTTACACCTGACTTCCTTTTTTTTTTTCTATGTCACCCTCTCAGTAAGGCCTTTCCCTGAGTATCCTCTTTAAAATTATAGCACCCAAACCCAACCCCCAATTCCAGATGCCCCGTTCTTGCTTTTATTATTTTCTCCCTAACATTTATCACCAACAGCATGCCATTTGCTTCCTGTCTTCCTCACTAGAAGGTAAGCTCCATGAGCGCAAAGATATTTACATGCTTTCTACGTACTGTATCTCCAGCATCTAGGCACTCAGTAAACACTTTCTAAATGAATGAAGATATTTTGTGGCATAAGAGCAGTCAACACCAATTCCCTTCCACCTTCTTTGCAAGCTTACCCAACAATGTAAATAGGCTGAGGGCAGACGACTCCCTTCCAGACCCAGAGAGTGCATCGTGACTGTTCTATGCCCCTGACCAGTTGCTGGCTGAGCAGGAACATGTGCCCCATCCTTGCCAACGGGCCCTAAAGTGATGGGAAGATTTCTGGGGAAGGTTTCCCTCACTTAAAAAAAAAAAAAAAAAAGATGTGTGGGGATCCTCTCTTTTCAAGACTTTGTCATGCCTACACAGGACACTTGGCACTGTATCTGCCACTTTGCAATTCTTTTTTAATGTTTATTTATTTTTGAGACAGAGAGAGAGAGAGACAGAGAGACAGAGAGAGAGAGAGAGCGCATGAGCAGGGGAGGGGCAGAGAGAGAGGGAGACACAGAATCCAAAGCAGGTTCCAGGCTCTGAGCTGTCAGCACAGAGCCCGACGCGGGGCTCGAACTCACAGACCACGAGATCATGACCTGAGCCGAAGTCTGACGCTTAATCGACTGAGCCACCCAGGCGCCCCTGCCACTTTGCAATTCTGAGGGGACTATCACCACACTGAAGATGAAGAAAGCAACCTCTCAATTTCAACAGAGCAGCTGTATCACAGAATTAACGCAACCGTGCAACCATGGAACTGCTTTTCTAAAATAAACTCTTATTTTTTAAAAGCAATTTGGGTTGCTCCTTCTGTTTCTTAAAGCAGAAAGCATTCTGATACATACTTACACATATGAAAAGACCTGCCTATGAGTGTTCATTTCACTATTATTTATAAAGCAAACTGCTGGTCCCTAAAAGTACAACAGGGGCCTCCTCAAGGAAAGTTCTACACCCAGTGATGTGCTGGTAAATGTTTACCAGCCAGCTTGGAGAAAGGAGAGGCTATCATAGTACTTGCCAATTTCCAAGACCTTAGTGCTCCCATTGACCACTCAGTGGTCACTTTCAATAACAGCCATGTTTAAAAACCAGTTCACTAAATTCACAATGTAACAATCTGCTCTCATGAGCCAGTAAAACTGACTCCAACATACCATTGCTTATATCCAGACCATGATGCAGGTACATATGTGCTGATAAGGAACAATTTCCTAGATACACTTAAGTGGAAAAAGGCAACAAAAGTATTTACAGTGGGGTTTAATAATATAATCATTTTTTTCATGTGCAGTTATATTTACATAGATGATCTTTAAAAGAATATTCGAGAGACCTGAGCAAGATTGTAGAACTGGAACAGATGAGAAAATTTTCATTGTATACCCTCTTGCTAGCTGCTTGAACTCTTTTTACCATGACTTATTTTTTTATAAAATTATACTTTTTAAAAAATTAAGCATGCCACTAAATTTTCATTTTTGCAATATGTCTTTTGTTTTAATTAAAAAAAATTTTTTTTAACGTTTTATTTATTTTTGAGACAGAGAGAGACAAAGCATGAATGGGGGAGGGGCAGAGAGAGAGGGAGAGACAGAATCAGAAGCAGGCTCCAGGCTCTGAGCCATCAGCCCAGAGCCCGACACGAGGCTCGAACTCACGGACCGCGAGATCGTGACCTGAGCTGAAGTCGGACGCTTAACCGACTGAGCCACCCAGGCGCCCCTAATTGTCTTTTTATCTACTCTTCCCTTATTTGATGCTTAGAACAATTCTCACATAGATTTAATGACCCCATAACCAAAACTGGGTCAGGAAACCAAATAAATGGAAATTGAAATTAGAAAGATGCATTTTACATTTTTTCCAAATTAACCTAAGAAACAAAATTGCAGTGACAGGACTTAAAGACAAATCAAAAAAGTGCAAAAAATAATTTCATCTACAATTGCTTTTTGTTGAAATATAAATTGGGCCAAGTATGCAAAGCACACTCCTATTTCCTTAAAACAGCCCAGTATTCATGAACTCACACAACAAGGTCACTTTGCAGCTCACAGTCCTCACATTGTGTCACATGGAAATCATCAGGATCTAATTAGTGACTTAAAGAAAGGAAGCAATAACGGAGTGCCGTGGAGCAATATGCAAAATGGATAGGTCAATAAAGGCCACCCACAGCAAAAAAGCTTCTTGTATTCAGGTTTGCTACACGTCACGTGCCAGATTCCCGGGACTTAGTAGGCAACTGCACGTCCACAACCAAGGAGCTTGTTTTCAGGCCTTACTGGGGACTGCTCTCTTGTGCAGTTGGATTTCCTCTCAATTTTTAGTGTGAGAAACACAAGGAAATAAAATTCATGGTTAGATTAATGTTTCTTCCCCTCTCTTCCACCTCCTGCTATGCCAGGAAATAGCACTAAAATTCTATCATGTGGTTGCCCAACAGGACACAGGAAACCAGGGCCTTATAATCTGATGACTAGTGATTGCAATGCAGAGATGGAGCTAAGGCTTAATTACACAGGGAACAGCACTGACAAGTCAGGTTGCTGAATTACCAAGGACATTTCCTAGGATCTTCACTGTACTGCACGTACACACACACACACACACACACACACACACACACACACACTTACACATGCATGCACGCTATATGGGCACTCACACTGAAAGCAATTTTTTTCTTTACCACGACCAGGTGATTCACCAACAGGAATTGCTTGATCTGGTCTATCTGCACTCCTTCCCACCCTCCTATGTCTAAAGAATTCTGCATTTTCCCCATCATCAACAAACATCTAAAATCATTTGGTAAATGTTAAAACAAGCATTTAATCTGAAGGGACTAAGACCTGAGGGGGCTAAAAATAAGGACAAGAAGAAATAAAGGAGCAAGTCAAATCCATGGTTATAAGCAAACATGAATATTATTCCTTAAGACAGATTTTCACGGATATTTGAGAACTATGAAGCTTATGAAATATTAATGCAGGTCTTAAAAATGTCTGCAGGCTCTTAGAGTTTTTGAACCCAAGGCTGAACCAGGCAGTAAAATGGAAAAACTAAAGATTTTCAAATATTACCATGTATTACTTAATAAATAGTTTTTGTATTACTGCACATTATTAACTAATGAAAATGCAAAGGAGAGGCTTAAAATCATAACTTCCAACAAGACCTGAAATGCAAACCACGTGAGCTAAAACCATGAGTTAATGTGGCTACTACCAGATCACAGTAAATATGAAGTAATACGAAATCAAACCATTTCTTTTAATACATTCTTCACTCGGGATTGTGGAAGAGCAAGACTCTGCAACCAAAAACCCAATGTCATACAAAGAAATGACACATGCTGGAACACAAATGGTCTTTACAAGGGTAAAACAGGTAACGACATTTACCATTTTTCGAGTCTGGAATAAGAGATGTAAAACACAAAACAGCTGTGGCACTCGACAAGTATATCCAGGTACATTAAAAGGCATCACTTATTTCTTGGCTCAGCTTCTAAGCTGATAAACAAATGGCTGAGGCTCCATTTCAGAACAGAAAATATGGCCACATTTTAGGTTTTCAATTCCACGCAAGCAGACCCAGCTGGGTACTCACTATTACCACTGCAAAGGGGACACCAGGTTCTACAAAATCCACATTAATATGAACATTAACCAAGGTGATGTTGTGCATGGGTTAACCATATTCCTTTAAATTCCAGGCTATTCTAAGAAAACAGAATCACAAATACCAAAAGACATCTATGTTGGGTAGGAAATGACTTGACCACACTTACCGTTTTCCACATAGGGATGAAAGGGTAAAACCAGGGCAAGGATAACCCTGCCTCTAGTGGGCTCCAAGACGCTTCTGATATCTTTTAACAAAGTCAGGGGCTGATCACAGCGGTCCAGCAAATTCAAGCAGCTGATGACATCATACTGGAACCCTGTATTCTGCCATTCATTTATACCAAGCACTCTAAAAACATCAGAAAGAACTTGATTGATATAAACGCCCTTAAAGACATCTTTGAAAATAATTGGGATGCCTCACAGGCTCTAACTTTGTCTTCTAAATCAAAGTAAATGCAAGATCTTTCATTTATAATTTATATTTGCAATAATAAGATGGCCAAGCAAAGAAAAGCAGCAACTCTATTTCTTTAAATTTAGCATTTCACCCATTTCCAAATCTAAAAACATATACTTCCTTTATAAGAACAAAACATATGTTTAATAAGAATGAGTTACAAGGCGCTAAAAATGGTTATACAACTAGGGCATCAAATTCCTGAACATAAAATGAACCAAAAAAAATCCTACTTTTTACTTCATTGTAATGTAATCATAAAATACATCACATATTCATGGTTTATATTCCTGGAGTCCCCTCTATTTTTAAGAATGGCTAGGGGTATTCTTATGGCTGGGTATCTTCTTAAAAAGGTAATTTCCACTTACAACCTATGGCCTTTGAGCACACATCTCTGCTTCCAGGAGACAGGTACTATTCATACTCTAGAATTTCCTATCTGAATAACTATATAGAAACGACGAAGCATGGGGCATCCTATTAAAAGAGTCAATGAAGAGCACAGTTAACACACTACTCTCAGCCCTCCCCCTCTCTCTCCTACCATCCCTCTCTCAGAACATTTCTAAGTCCTTTACAATGTTTTATCCACAGGAAGAGTTCTCTTATCAAGAGTCTTTGTCAGCCACACCATTAAGGCAATTCTGTAAATTACTCACTCCTGCTTGGTTGTGACAATCAGAATGTGGCAGATGGGGCATGTTATGATAGAGGCAGGGAAGAAAAGGGAGCAGGAAAAAGGATCTTTGGTAAACAAGTCTTTGATAATGCTGAGTAGATACAGTAGAGTTAACTTAGAAAATTCTGAAAGTATAATGAGGGCTGTTTTAAAAAACTCATTAGCATAGTGATATTTGAGAGCATTTTCAAATAGAATAAAGGAGCACAAACCACTCAGCTGCATCTTGTTTTCAGTTAGGTTTTTTGTAATAACTAAACCCTCCTCCAAAACAATGCTCTAACCAACTTCAAGGGACTAGTCAGAATCCTTTGTTGCTTGAAATAAGTAGGGCATTAGGGCTCCAAAATCACTTTATTGTGCAATGATTATTTTAGAAACTGGATTTAGTTCATTCAAACTATAAAGGTCCTACTTTGGGGATAAAAATCCTATCAATTCCAGGGCGCCTGGGTGGTTCAGTCAGCTGAGCGCCGGGCTTCGGCTCAGGTCATGATCTCACGGTTTGTGGTTTCAAGCCCTGCATCGGGCTCTGGGCTGACAGCTCAGAGCCTGGAACCTGCTACAGATTCTGTGTCTCCCTCTTTGCCCCTCCCCAGCTTGCACTCTGTCTGTCTGTCTCTCTCTCAAAAATAAACATTAAAAAAAATTTTTTTAAATACTATCAATTCTCATTTTAAAAACCAAAATGAACAATTGAAAAGGACTATTTTAGATATTAATACCTCAGTCAAACAGCCTATTTAAATTCATAAATTATAAAAAACAAACAAAAAAACCAAATGATACACTTGATTTAAAAAAACAAAACAACAAAAAAAGTCTTAGGCTCATCTATAAGGAAGCAGAAGCCAAACTTTTATCAACATGTTTTAATATAGAATAATCTCACCAAATCCATCTCTGAATTACTTGCAGATTTTGAAAGAAAAACATGCTCCAATAAAAAATTATGGCTTTAATAAGGGACAGTTACAGCTACACATTTAGAAGCCCTTCTTCATCTTTGTATGGTGACTTTTCACTTGTAAACTCAGTTCCACCGATGAAGACAAATGTACTGGCCCCAATCGAACTGTGTATTAGCCCAGGAATTGAGACCCATGGTTAAGATTTCCTCCATTTATGAGAACAGTGGAAGAAGTCACTTGTCCAAATCATACTGTAAGTCACTGGCAGAGTAAAAATTGCAACTTGGAAACTCCTAATGGGGTATTCAGGCCAAGGAACCCACTCTCCCCAGCTAAGGGGAGAAAGAGCCTGACAACCGGTCCGTGAATTGATGCTTTCGGGGTGGTGGGTTGTGAGTGAAGAGCAGTCTGCACTTCAGTCTCCAACATCTTTTCATTAAAAAAAGAAAATAAAGGGGCACCTGGTCTCCCCCTCTCTCTGCCCCTCCCCTACTTGTGCTCCATGTCTCTCTCAATCTCTCCCCACCTTCTCAAAAATAAACATTAAAAAAATTTTTTAAGAAAATAAAGGATGTTAGCATGAGATATAGAAAATTTTTTAATTTTATGTTTATTTTTGAGAGAGGGAGAGACAGAGTACGAACAGGGGAAGGGCAGAGAGAGAGAGACAGACAGACAGACAGACAGACAGTACTTGAAGCAGGCTCTAGGTTCCGAGCTGCCAACACAGACCCCGACACGGGGCTTGAACTCACGAATCATGAGATCACGACCTGTGCTGAAGTCAGATACTTAACCAACTGAGCCACCCAGGCACCCAGAGAAATAGAATTCTTAAACTATAATAATTTCTTTTCAAGAAAGATCCCAAACCTACAGATAATGGATTCAAGTCAAGTAGCTTTCAAACTTACATTGAGAATCTCTGTTCTCTGGTGTTAACACGTACATACGATTCCTTTTTGTTTTTTTTTTTTTTAATTTTTTTAAACGTTTATTTATTTTTGAGACAGAGAGAGACAGAGCATTAACAGGGGAGGGTCAGAGAGACAGGGAGACACAGAATCTGAAACAGGCTCCAGGCTCTGAGCCGAAGTCGGACACTTAACCGACTGAGCCACCCAGGTGCCCCATAAGATTCCTTTTTGATTACGCATGTGTGAAAGGTCTATGCAGATTTAATTCTAAACCCACACCCTTTACAGCTCAGCATCTTCCCACACCCTTATTTCCTCTACCATCTAACTACCATTCAGACCAACCAATTTTACCACTAACTTTTGGTGAAGCAGACTGAGGAAGGAAAACATGCTGCCAAAATTTTTTCCTGCCACAGAATCTTTTTTAACAAATTTATTGTCCCCTGAATTGTGGAATTGGTCATTAGTACACCTAATCAAAAATTAACTATATAATCCTTTCCTGTGCCTGTGGCTTTTCCAAAACAGTATTTCTAACCCTGGAATTACTATTTTCAAGAAAACAAGTTAAGTAATAGTTTATCTTCCGGGAGGATTTAAAACATATTTTCCTTACAGAAGTGACAAAGCAATCGGCATGTTGGTAAATCCTCAATAAAAAGCAAAAGACCAACAGTATAAAAAAATTGCTGTTTTGTTTTAGAAATCAAAGCCAGATCCTTCAATTTTACAACTGGATTTTTTGGCATAAATAAGGATACCTTGGCAACACAGAAAAAGAACTCAACCATTTTCTGTGTGTTTTTCATGAACTCAGATATTGAAGAGAAACAAAAAATAGTTAGCTCCCAAGCCAAGAAAACGAGGTATTAAGCTAAAAGTCTGCCCTGCCAGCAGGTTGGACAAACCCCAACCTAAGATATTACTTCCTCATTAAAATCTCAGATTGTGCCATCAGAATGGCTAAAATGAACAAATCAGGAGACTGTAGATACTGGAGAGGATATGGAGAAACAGGAACCCTCTGCACTGTTGGTGGGAATGCAAACTGGTGCAGCCACTCTGGAAAACAGTGTGGAGGTTCCTCAAAAAAACTACCTACCCTATGACCCAGCAATAGCACTGCTAGGAATTTACCCAAGGGATACAGGAGTGCTGATACACAGGGGCACTTGTACCCCAATGTTCATGGCAGCACCTTCAACAATAGCCAAATTATGGAAAGAGCCTAAATGTTCATCAACTGATGAGTGGATAAAGAAATTGTGGTTTATATACACAATGGAGTACTACGTGGCAATGAGAAAGAATGAAATATGGCCTTTTGTAGGAACGTGGATGAACTGGAGAGTGTTATGCTAAGTGAAATGAGTCATACAGAGAGAGACAGATACCATATGTTTTCACTCTTATGTGGATCCTGAGAAACTTAAAAGAAGACCATGGGGGATGGGAAGGGGAAAAAAAAGTTACAGAGAGTGAAGGAGCCCAACCATAAGAGACTCTCAAAAACTGAGAATAAACGGAGGGTTGATGGGGGGGTGGGAGGGAGGGGAAAGTGGGTGACGGGCATTGAGGAGGGCACCCATTGGGATGAGCACTGGGTGTTGTATGGAAACCAATTTGACAATAAATTTCATATTAAAAAAACATCTCAGACTGTGCTGAAAAACACCATTTTTGTGAGTATGTTCTTATTTAATACTAATAATATTGTGGAGAGAATATCAACCAGTATGAATTCCCTATTCAGGTCAAACTGCAGATTTTGGCATATGTGCTACGTATTAGGGGAAAAAAATTAAGTATTTTTCATAGGGTAGTAAGTTTACTAGTAGGTTACACAGCATGTAAACTCTAGATACAATGAATTATTAATTCAGATATCTAAATTTCACTGATAATTCCATTTAGGCATTTAGTCTTAAGAAGGGCTTCAATGGCAAGCAAGCAAGGGAAGGAGCAGGGGTGAGTAGGAGGGGAATGAAAACATTTCAAACACCTTCCTCCCCATATCTACTTTTGAACAGATTTTTTTTTACATGGGAGGAGAGTGTCAGATTAGGACTTTGGCATGAAGTTTTCAAATGATGAGTTAATTTCTTTTAAGTTTATTTATTTCTTTTGAGAGAGAGAGAGAGAGAGGCAGAGAGAAAGGGAGGGAGAGAATCCCAAGCAGGTTCTGCACTGTCATCACGAGCCCAATGTGGGGCTCCATCCCACAAACCAGGAGATCATGACCTGCACTGAAACCAAGAGTCAGATGCTTAACCGACTGAACCACCCAAAAATACTGAAGTATTTCTTTAATTAGAAATTAATTCATGGGGCGCCTGGGTGGCTCAGTCGGTTGAGTGTCCGACTCTTGGTTTCGGTGGAGGTCATCATCTCTTAGTTTGTGGGATCAAGTCCCACGTTGGGCTCTGTGCTAGGCATGGAGCCTGCTTAAGATTCTCTCAGAAAGGAGGAAAAGGAGAGAAGAGAAGAGAGAAGAGAGAAGAGAGAAGAGAGAAGAGAGAAGGGAAGGGAGAAGAGAAAAAAGGAGAAAAGAGGAGAAAAGAGGAGAGAAAAAAGAAAAGAGAAGAATTCAGTTATCACTACACAGGCCCTCCAGGATCTAATCTGAGACAGACTGCTAGTGCTAAAGGGGATCTTACAAATCACACAGTTGAACCTCACACAGACAGAAGTCTCCTATGATAGCATCCCTAATAGCTATTTAAACACTGAGAGGGGCAAGGACTTGAATACTTGAGCTGTTAGGAAGGTGAGTGTCCCTTAACTCTACCTCAACTTCTAAGACCTAGCTGTGCATGATTATACCAGAAACTACACTTACTCCTCTCTTTCCATATAAAACCCCATTACATTTGATCGTAATCTTCCCTTCCACCCCCTTCCTAGTTGGTCTTCTCTTCTCCACACTTAAAATTTCCATGTTTTGCCAATGTTCAATCAAGTCGTGCTCCAAGAGCTACTCTAATGCTGTCTGTAGAAGCAGAAACTTAGGTGGATACAAAAGTGAGTTCATAATTCCTTTTTCCTTCTTTCTAAGGCTAAGCTTGGCTTCCAAAATATCAGAGGAGGAGGCAGGCCCATTCTGTACCCAGCACCTTCTTCTCCTATTCAATAGAATCCATACTGAATAAAAAACAGCTCTCTTTCTAAGTCTCTCGAGCAGAAGATGGTCTTAAAACCAAGATTTGACAGTTCATACCCATTAGGATGGCTATTACCAAAAAAATAAGCAAATAACAAGTACTCGTGAAGATGCAGGGAAACTGTAGCCCTTGTATACTGCTGCCAGGATGTAAAACGGGGCAGCTGCTGTGGACAATGGTATGACAATTCCTAAAAAAATTAAACAGGGTCCTACATTATAATCCAGCAATTCCACTTCTGAGTATATACCCAGAAGCAAAAGCAACGACTCAAACAGTTATTTGTACACTCGCGTTCACAATAGTATTCACAATAGCTAAAAGATGAAGGCAACGCAAGTGTCCACTGACGAATGAATGTACATCCATACAATGGAATATTATTCAGCCTTCTAAAGGAAGCTGATTTTGATACATGCCACAAGGATAAACCCTGAAGACATTATGTTTAGTGAAATAAGCCATTCACGAGAAGACAATTAATGCATAATTCCTCCTATTTCATGTTCCTAGAAGGGTCAAATTCCTAGAGACATGAAGTAGGATGATGGTTGCCAGGGGCCAGGGTGGTGGGGGGGGAGGAGTGGAAAATTAGTGTTTAATTACAGAGTTTCAGTGGGGACAACAGAAAGATTCTAGAGATGGATAGTGGTGATGGTTACACAATGTAGATGTATTTAATATCACTAACTGTCCTCTTAAAAATGATTAAAAGGGTTAATTCTGTGTTATGCAGTTGACAATAATTTTTTTAATTGAAAAAAAAACAAAAAAACAAAAAAACAAAAAATAAACTTTAAGAATATCAGATTCCAGGGGCGCCTGGGTGGATCAGTCAGTTAAGCATCCGACTTCGGCTCAGGTCATGATCTCACAGTTTGTGGTTTCGAGCCCTGTGTCAGGCTCTGTGCTGACAGCTCAGAGCCTGAAACCTGCTCCGGATTCTGTGTCTCCCTCTCTCTCTGCCCCTCCCCCGCTCATGCTCTGTCTCTCTCTCAAAAATAAATAAACATTAAAAAAAAGAAGAAGAATGCCAGATTCCAGGGGTGCCTGGGTGGTTCAGTCAGTAGTCTCCCGATTCCTGATTTCAGCTCAGGTCATGATCTCACCATTGTCAGATCGAGCCTGGCTACTTACTGGGCATGGAGCCTGCTTAGGATTTTCTCTCCCTGTTTCTCTGCTGCTCACACTCTGTCTCTCAAACAAAACAAACAAACAAAAGCCAGATTCCAAACAGGAAAAGTGTCTACACCTTTTTTTTTTTTTTTTAAGCAAGTAAGAGGGGGAGGGGCAGAGCGAGAGGGAGAGAGATGAACTCAGGCAGGCTCCACACCCAGCAGAGCCTGATGTGAGGCCTAATCTCACCACTGTGAGACCATGACCTGAACTGAAATCAAGAGACAGTGGCTCAACCAACCGAGCCCACCCAGGTGCCCCGAAAAAGTCTCTACATCTGATTCCTCTTTTCCAAGTTATTCCTCACCTACCCTTCTTCCACAGTGCCAACTCCTCTAGTCCAGAAACATACTGATGAGGAAAGATGATTTCTCTCTAAATTTCTACTTAACTGTAATATGGAAAGTTTTTAAAAAATTCTAATCATGGAAAATTGTTTCTGATTCACATCCTTTAAGTAATATACTCTCAAGAAGAAATACATCCGAAACCAAGAAATATACCCCAAACCATGTCTAAAAATTATACCTGTATTTCTTCTTCTGAAGCTGCCATATCATAGTTTCAGACAGCTCAGTGGCATAAATCTCTTCAAAATGAGGGCTCATGATTTTTGTGACTTCTCCATCTCCAGCACCTAAATCAAGAAGTCTATGGGTTTTCCAGTCTGGATTAATTTTTAGCAGTCTCTGAAACTGATCTGGTGAAAACACAAACATTGAGCCTCTTCCTAGCAACCTGGAAGAAAAAAAAAGACAAAAATAGAAGAGTCTATGCAAATTAAGCACCCCCACATACATTCAGAGTGACTGCAGTAACTCAGTACCAATAGCCTCCTGAACCTACAAAATATTTATCTTATGTGATTATATGGTTAAATTATATACTACTTTTTTTTTTAATTTTTTTTTTTTAATTTTTTTTTTTTGAACGTTTATTTATTCTTGAGACAGAGAGAGACAGAGCATGAACGGGGGAGGGGCAGAGAGAGAGGGAGACACAGAATCGGAAGCAGGCTCCAGGCTCTGAGCCATCAGCCCAGAGCCTGACGCAGGGCTCGAACTCACAGACCGCGAGATCGTGACCTGGGCTGCAGTCGGACGCTCAACCGACTGAGCCACCCAGGCGCCCCTATATACTACTTTTTATATGATTTACAGGATTAAAAGCAAAGTTAGTAAAATAAGAAAATACCTCCAGATATCATTTGGCACTGAGTTTACAGATAACACCCATAAAGAGTCGGCAAAGGAGAGGAGTAAAAGGTAGAAAGGAAACAGGATGAGACAGGAAGGGAAGGGAAGAATGAGTAAGAGATTAAAAGGTTAATGTGAAGAATTTATGTCAAACTAGGAAGGAGAGATGGAGATAGAGTAACAGAAAACATATTTGTCAGTTAAAAAAGATGACAGCCCAAGAGAATCCGATTACAGCACTAGCCAATAATACTAAGCAGAAAAATCAAATAGGAAAAAAAAGCTGTTATTAAACTAAACAATGCGTGAGAAAAAAAATAACTTCAATATCATAGATTTTTAAGAGACACTAGAGAAAAAAATGGTCCCTGCAATATCAGTTAATTTAGACCAAAAAAGTAGATTCATACTTCCATCAGTTTATATATTACATGATCATCTGGGTCTTATTATTTCTAAAGATCCTGAAAAACACTCAAAACCACAGTAACGCCTTTTAAAAAAAAGCTTGAGAGAAGTTAAATGGAGATCAGAGAGAACTCTCTGAACAGACACAGGCTGTGGCTCAAACCAAGTCTCAAGGAAGCATCACGGTGGGGAACAGAATGCACTCCCTGCTCAGCCTCGGTTTTCTAGCTCTCAAATCCTACTCTCTCCAGGGCAGGGATTCTCCAGGTCCCTTTCCTGAAATGAAGCGGAGCTCAGAGATAGCACAGAACCACAAATAGCGAGCTGCTGCAGAAAGAAGGCGGAAAGCCTGGGAGAAGCGGCCACTTCTGGGCCTTCCCCCCTCAGCAGCTCCTGGGGCACTTCCTTCAGACCCTGGAACACAGTTTGAAAGGCACCGCTCTGGGGGCACCTGGGTGGCTCAGTTGGTTAAGCGTCCGACTTCAGCTCAGGTCATGATTTCATGGTTCGTGAATTCAAACCCCATAGTGGGCTCTCTGATGTCAGCACAGAGCCCACTTCAGATCCCCTGTCCTCCTCTCTGTCTGGCCCTCCCCCACCTGCGCTTTCTCTCTCAAAAATAAATAAACATTAAAAAAATTTTTTTTTTAATGAAAAGCACCAGTCTGGGAAATGGCAGGGAAATCTGGTTTGTACTGCTACTTTCTGGAAATAAGCATATGGTACAGTATGTCACACAGTGACTGGAAGATGTGTGCAACCTGGTGCTCCTGGTAAGACCAGTTTTAGGAAAGAATTAAAATTGCAGAGTTCATATAACAGGCTCCCTCTCTCTCCACTTTTCCCATTAAGGCCTTAGGAGAGTTTAAGCAGATCTAATAATGTCTTTACAGTAAACCTCCTGCCCCATAGAATGCTAAAAAACTAGGGGGGGGGGCATAGACATCAGATTGCTAAACATGATGCTATCCCTCAAACTGCTTACTGAGAAAGTGTTACCTCCTCCAAGACCATTATTTTTTTTTTTTTATAAATTTGTTTTTCAACGTTTTTATTTATTTTTGGGACAGAGAGAGACAGAGCATGAACGGGGGAGGGGCAGAGAGAGAGGGAGACACAGAATCGGAAACAGGCTCCAGGCTCTGAGCCATCAGCCCAGAGCCCGACGCGAGGCTCGAACTCACGGACCGCGAGATCGTGACCTGGCTGAAGTCGGCCGCTTAACCGACTGCGCCACCCAGGCGCCCCAAGACTATTATTTTTTAATCTTCTGGTGGAAAAATAGGCTACAGAAAGCAAATATGAGAAAAGAGACTGAACTTACTGAAAGAGCTTTATAAAACTTCACACAGGAGCCACCGTCAGAGGAGGAAGAGGGTACAGGCAGCACGGTGTGGGGGATGCAGTGTTGGTGTTGACTTGCCATAGGATCAAAAGTAAGTTGCAAAACAGTTTTTTGGCTCAAACTTTCCCGGTTATAAAATATCACGCTTCCCCTAGCCACCTTCTTGGGATGTAAGGACTCCTGACATTATAATCATAAAACTCTAGAGCTAGAGGTCATCTGACTTGTCTACATTTAAAGGCATCAGAGACGGAAGCACTGTCTATCCCCAAAGATCATGAGCAACAGAGGCTCCAAAAAAGATTAAAAGTGTAAAAAATAAAAGTAAATAAAAATTTTTAAAAAAATCGCCAAGCCCAGTGTTTCTCAACCAGGACCAACTCCACCCTCTAGGGGGCACTGCGAGTAGGTGGGAGAGTCTGGGGTCATCCCCATGACCCGGGAGTGCCGCTGGTTAGTGAATCAGGCCAGAAATGCTAGACTTCCAGATAGAAGTGGGTCAGTCCCACACGATAAAGAATTATCCCACTTAAAATACCAAGACACTGACCTCGCTCAGTACAAGGTTTCCAGCAAACATCAGGTATGGCTCTCTAATTTGTCTTTAATTTCTAAAGGTAGTGATGTCCATGGGCGGTGGGGGGTTTGTGTTTATTAACCATCCTAGGTTCTCTGGCCACAATCTAAGTTCTCTCCAGATTTAGAATCTGTAGAGGAGGTGTGTCTCCTTACAGGTATCTTCCTCATAATATAGACTCTGAAAACAGCTATCAGGTCTCTCCTTATTTAGCCTTTCCCTTTCTAACATAAAGGAGGTCTGGTAAGTATCTTCTTAGTCCAACAAGGCACCACAGTGCAGGGTGCCTCAGAGATACCACAGGTCCAGTTCCAGACCACCACGATAAAGCAAGTATCACAAGCAGGCCAAATGAATTTTTTGGTTTCCCAGTGCATGTAAAAGTTGTTTACACTACGCCATGGCCTATAAAGTATGCAACAGCATTATATCTAAAAAAACAATGTACATAACTTAGTTAAAATATACTTTATTGTGAAAAAACAGCTAACCATCAACTGAGTTTTCAGCGAGTCGTAACCACTAATCAGAGATCACCAGAATACAGTAATGAAAAAGTTTGAATACTGGGAGAATTACCAAAATATGACACACAGATACAAAGTGAGCAAATGCTACTGGAAAAAATGGCACTGGTAGACGTGCGTGACACAGGGTTACCACAAAGTTCCAATTAAAAAAAAAAAGGCAATTATCTGTGAAGTGCGATGAGGGATGCCTATAGTTATTTAAGACACAGCAATTCATGGTAATAATCTTCCATGGATGGAAAGTACCAGCAGGCTCAAAATTAAGCTTTCTGGTGAGAATAAGACACAGGACATGTTTTGAGAGAGTGGGAGGTGAGAGTTAAACAAAACCAAACAAACAACAGAAGAGCTGCAGATAAGGGAATCCAAAGGAATTTATTAATTGCATTGCCTCTCTTTGACCAAACCGTGAAATTCCAAATCAAGGAATTTTAACCAGGGTCCCATGGGGCAGAGGTTGGGAGTAGAGGTGGGGGATGAAGGGGGGAGGTGGTTCAGAATTTGAAATCTCCCAAAACTCTATGTGAAATGTTGAATGAAAATACTATTTGAAGAGAAGATTCCTACCTTTCATCATTTTCAAAAGGTAAAGGACCTCATAAAGGATAAGAATCACTGCTACAATGACTTGCCTGCTTTCCAAAATAAATAAAATGGTATAGAACAGAAATTCAGTGTAGTCAATTTTAGAAACAAAACGTCAGACCAAGTTGTATAAACTCAACTACCAAGACAAAAATAACAACTGCCTGCTGAAGCAAACCTAAGGCAATTTCATATAAACAATGAAGAAAATCAAGAAAGAAATCTTGAGAAATGGCTCATGGTGCCTAAAAACATATTTAAGGACCAGATGATAGACCAGGGATCCAGACAGTCAGGAGAAGCTGGCTCGAAACCTCAAGGGGGGAAAAAAAAGTGGGCCCAACCAGTGGCTTTAAGCAGTCCAATAAGGCTTTGTAAACACTAAACTCTACTGATTTTCTCCTTGGCATTCTAGATTCTTGGGCCTTGGGGATTTTTGAAAATTTGGCCAAGAAAAGACTGAAAAAAATCTGTACTCCTAAAGCTTTCTCCATGGATTTACATGAGAGAACCACACTAGAGACGGGCATTCCACAGCAAGTTTACAAAATTCTGGTGCGCCTAGACATTATGTTAAGAACAGATGTTGGGCCTTCACTCGAAATAAGCCATCACACATTGCTGGGTTGATTAAATCCCCCCCTCTCAAAAAAAAAAAAAAACAAAACCTTGCTCCTGGGAAGTGTGCTAAAGCAAAGATTTTACTCTTCACCACATGTTAAGGGCTTAGTTCTTGCTACTCTCTACAGTAGGGGACTAGCAGCATCATGGGCATCACTTGGGAGCTTATTAAAAATGCAGAATCCTTGGGGCACCTGGGTGGCTCAGTCGGTTAAGCGTCCGACTTCAGCTCAGGTCATGATCTCGCAGTCCGTGAGTTCAAGCCCCACATCGGGCTCTGTGCTGACAGCTCAGAGCCTGGAGCCTGTTTCGGATTCTGTGTCTCCCTCTCTCTCTGACCCTCCCCCATTTATGCTCTGACTCTCTCTGTCTCAAAAATAAATAAATGTTAAGAAAATTTTTTTAAAAAATGCAGAATCCTAGGTCCCTGACCTACTGATTCACAATCTGCATTTTCACCAGATCTCCAGGTTGTTTCTTGTGCACATCAAAGCTGGGAAGCACTGCTCCAAGTAACTCCCACCGTAGAAATACAGACTAATGAGGCTATTTATCAAGTTATGGTGAATTTACTTTCTTAAGTTTTTTTATGTTTATTTATTTTTGAGAGAGAGAGAGAGAGAGAGAGAGACAGAACATGAGTGGGGTGGGGCAGAGAGAGGAGACACAGAATCCGAAGCAGGCTCCAGGTTCTGAGCTGTCAGCACAGAGTCCGATGCGGGGCTTGAACCCACGAACAATTAGATCATGACCTCAGCTGAAGTCAGACGCTTAACCAACGGAGCCACCCAGATGCCTCAAGTTATGATGAATATAAAAGGCACAGCTGCAGAAGGCTAAGACACTGGACCCACCCACTGCCAAGGATTCTGATGAGCACAAGTATTGTAGCTGAGGTGATCAATACCTTTAACAAAATAGCTTTTCTCTTTCATTTTCTTTTTTTAAACCTAAGGAGAAAGAAAAAATACACAAGACTCACTTACCCATTGATAGATGTTCTAGACATAAACAGGCTAAAAACAGATGACACAAAAGAGTGATATAATTGGATAAATAGCCAGCCAGATTTCTCAATACTGTTGTTTAAGAAGATCTGTGTTCCTTGATCAAGATAGCTCTGAACAAAGACAGCCTGGAGTGATTCGCATAATTTCTCTCTGTTGCACACGTACCACTAAAAAAAAGAAGAACAAGTGAAAACACACAACTTAAGTGTCATCTAAGAAGTCCAAAAACAGAAGCCAGAAGACTCAATCAAATCCAATATTTCTAAATGGTATAATCTCATGGCACTGGGAGGATAATCATCATCTCTTACACTCAGATGACCTATAAAGTGTAAAATACTTCCACATACATAATTTCTCATCTAATTCTCATAATGTAGGGGGCGCAGGGGGAAGAGGTTTCTGAGTCAGGCAGTTTAGTAGGTGACAGAGCCAGGCCACAGTCCTTGTATTCTGACCCCCTGCCCAATATTTCAGTCACTATATCCCCAGGACCCTGAGATCTAGGAAGGCTCAGTTGGCCTCTCCTTCACTGAAAATCAACATCAGAAGGCAGTAACTAGCATTACTAACCTTGTTTTTAGATAAGGAAACAGTCACATAACACAATGGTTTAATTCAAAACCAGCAAACAAATCAATGGCAGAGTAAAGCAGCAGAAATTACCACTCCAGTGACCAGATAAAGCTGCCTTTCTTCTTGTAGGCTATATAGAGGCCTTTAGAATTATTGAGGTGTGCTTTACCAGGTCATAGAACATTCTCACAGACCGGGGGCAATATGTGCTTGAGAAAGATCAAGAAGTTACTTAAGGTCACATCCTAATTGATGAGAAGACAAGGTAATAACATGCTGAGAACCAGACTTCTGGGAACAGGCTCTAACCTGAACGTACTTTTCAGAACAAAATTCAGGAGCTTCAACTGTGGATGAAATTTAACCTTCTATAATAAATGTTTTCCGTTTAGAGTTAGTGTACCAGGGAAGGGAGGGAAGTCAATCATAGGGTATGTCAGCTTTAGAGTCTGCTCCATGATCAAGTCCTGGCTCTGCCATTCGTGTGTAAGCTTGGACAAGTCACTTAATCTCTGGGCCTCTGTTCATTCATCTGTAGACTAGAGATGTCACTGGTATCTATCCATCCTAGTAGGGTATTGAGAGGATTAAATAAGGTAATGCAGGCAAATCCTCAATGTAGTACCAGACACACAGAAGAATCCTATAATAATAGCAACGAGATTCCCCTAACATGGCCTGATAAATAAGAGTAAGCCCATTAATTACAATGATGAAACTGTAGGGTTGACCAGTTATTATTAATCCATTATCTGCTAAAAAAACAATCAATCTTTCCCAATAAAGAGAGCCTTCATCAAAAGTAATTTGCTTCCGAGGCGCCTGGGTGGCTCAGTCGGTAAGCGTCCGACTTTGGCTCAGGTCACGATCTCACAGTTCATGAGTGAGTCCTGCGTCAGGCTCTGTGCTGACAGCTCAGAGCCTCAAGCCTGCTTTGGATTCTGTGTCTCCCCCTCTCTCTGCTCCTCCCCCACTCACACTCTGTCTCTCTCTCACAAATAAATAAATATTTAAAACAATTAAAAAAAAAAAAAGAAATTTGCTTCCCCCTGACAAATATGACCATTTATCAACAGGCATCCTGTAACTGCTTACGCAATTGGTGGGCCAATTTTACAGTCATCCTAAGCTTGCTAAATGTTAAAACAAATCTTGGGTAACATTCCTGACACTAACATTGAAAGGAACCAGTTATAATCCAATACAAGCAAGCAAATAGGCACATTAAAAATTTAAAGATTAACTAATCTTTTTTTTTTACAAATCCTATATCCAAACTAGATACCAAATTTCCCATCTGTTGATTGATTTGTTAATTTACCTTTTTTTTTTTTTGAGGTTTATTTATTTATCTTGAGAAAGAGAGAGCACACGCATCTGCCCAAGCAGTGGAGGGGCAGAGAAAGAGGGAAAGAGAGAATCCCAAGCAGGCTCCTGCTCTGTCAGCACAAAGCCCAGCGCAGGGCTCCATCTCACAAACCTAACGGTGATATCATGACCCAAGTCACAATCAAAAGTCAGATGCTCAATGACTGAGCCACCCAGGAGCCCCTGTGTTCATTTACCATTTAAACACTGTTACCAAAACTGCTTGGACTTGATAACTATTTTTACTTTTTCCACTCTACATGATACGCTTCTTATATTTACTGCCTATACTTTCTTCCTTGGTCTGAAAATGTTCTTGCTTAATCATTAATTCTTAATATTCACTGTGCCTGAAGTTATGCCCCAGTAGAGGTCATAAACCATTTTTTATTATACTCACAACCTCCTGGTACACATTCTGAACTCTGTGATACTGAGGCTACTCTGACTTTTATTTATTTTTTATTTTCTGAAATGACTAATCAAGATGAAAGCCATCACCTTAGTAATAGGCAATCAGGTACATTCTATTAGTGCAGACAAGAAGTCATTGAAGTGAAACAGAGGAGCTAAGAATTCCTTGGCATCCACTTGTAAATGGACAACTAGAACAACAATGGACTCTGACTTCTAGAACGAAGTAAGACTTGGCATCATTAACTGCAAATATTGCTTTCAAGTGCCAAGAGGAAAACTCCAGTTCTTAACAGCATTTCTCTCAATTCACTGACACATGTGGTTGAACCTTTACAGCTATACAAGTGCTTCAGAAAAGAAACTGCTTACTGAACAGAATGTGCTATGGAATGAGGAGTAAAGCCCTTCTCTTTAAAGACAAAGGTTGGAACATTAAAAAAATTTGTATAAGAGGGGGGTGGAAAGCCTGGGTGGCTCAGTCGTCTGACTTTAGCTCAGGTCATGATCTCGCAGTTCATGAATTCAAGCCCTGCATCAGGCTCTGTGCTGACAGCTCAGAGCCTGGAGCCTGCTTCTGATTCTGTGTCTCCCTCTCTCTCTGCCCCTCCCCTGCTCACACTGTGTGTGTGTGTGTGTGTGTGTGTGTGTGTGTGTGTGTGTGTGTGTGTGTGTGTGTGTGT
>NW_024412453.1:2142442-2144366 GCF_014898765.1 Herpailurus yagouaroundi
TGTGTGTGTGTGTGTGTGTGTGTGTGTGTGTGTGTGTGTGTGTGTGTTTGAGCGTGCATCTCTCTCTTAAAAATAAATAAATATTAAAGAAAAAATTCTTAATATAAAGGTTGGGGGTGCCTGGGGGGCCCAGGGGGTTGAGTGTCTGACTCTAGATTTCAGTGCAAGCCTGCTTAGGGTTCTCTCCCTCTCTCTCTGCCCCTCCCCAGCTCACGGGCACACGCTCTCTCTCTCTCTCAAAATAAATTAATTAAAAATAAATAAATATAAAAGTTGAAACCCATGCTCCTCCTGACCATTTGCATGATACAAATGCCAACTCCACAGCATTATTCAGAATCATCAAAAAGTGGAAACAAACCCAAACGTCCATCAACTGATGGATAAACAAGATATGACTGACCTATACAACAGAATATGGATTATTCAACCATAAAAAGCAGTGAAGTCCTGATTCAGGTGACAACATGGATGAACTGTGAAAACATTATGCTAAGGGAAAGAAGCCAGTAACAAGTGGCCACAAATGATATGTTCACTTACATAAAGTGTCCAGAATAGGCAGGTTCAGAGACAGAAAGTAGACCAGTTGCCAAGGGTTTGGGGGCAGGGGGCAGTGGGGAGTGTCTACCAATGGATACGCAGTTTCTTTCTGGAGTGATGAAAACGTTCTAAAACTAGAGAGTGATGGTGGTTGCACAACTGTGTAAATATATTGTACTAAAAAACATTGAACTATACACCTTAAAAGGATGAATTTTATGGTATGTGAACTATACATATCTCAATAAAGGTTATTTTAAACATATATTTACATATCTAAATGTGGAGAGCACTTTAATTAAAAGTGGTTTGAAAATTTAAGTGGCCAAACAAACCACTCTAAAAACTGAAAATTTTAAATGCAAATCTGATCACATCACGACCCTGCTACACAGAAGTCTGAAGCTAATATCCAAAATGTTCAATATGGCTTACCAGGCCCTACACGATTTGTCCAGTCTGTATCCACAGTCACCTCGTGACACTGCCTGCCCACCCATAACACCTGGCCATTCACTATGTCATAACACTGCATCCCTCTCTTTTTCTGGAAGGCTCCTTTCCTCTGGATATCTCACATGGTGTTTGCTCCATCCCCTACATTTCCATCACCCCAACCCACTCTCTCTTTACCTGGTCAATTCAACCTAATACTAAAATATTTCTTCAAGTATGTTTGCTTTGAATTTGCAGACTAGGCTGGGTTCCCCCCGTCCGAATACCTCTCTCCTACATCTCATATGTCTCCTTGGTAACATTTATGAACATTGAACTAATAACTGTACATAACTGTATGTTCAGTGTATATCTTCCCAGAAAGAGATTTCATAAAGTGAGGGACAATGACGGACTTCAGTGCCTAATATGGATACAGTGAACAATAAATGTTTGTCAAGTGAACTACTGTTAAAATCACAGGCAGCCTTGGGGCATCTAGGTGGCTCAGTTAGTTGAGTTGCCGACTCTTGATTTTGGTTCAGGTCATGATTCCAGGGTCTTGGGATCGATCCCCGCATCAGGCTCCATGGTGAGTGTTGAGCATAGAGCCTGTTTAGGATTCTCTCTTTCTATCCCCTCTGCCCCTCCCATGCTTGCTCTCTCTCTCTCAAAAAAAAAAAAAAAAATAAAATAAAAAAAATTAATGTTTAAAAAATAAAAAGAAATAAAATCACAGGCAGCCTAACACAGAATTTGGAGTTTCTAGCAAAATCCTGGAGGGAATGAATATAAGGATAACCACAGAGATAGCTGTCACTGGGTTTCTGTCAATTTCTGAAACTCCAAGGTTTTTGAAAGGTCTTACTTTTCTTTTTTAAGTTATTTTATTACTATACTTTATTTATTTATTTATTTATTTATTTATTTATTTATTTATTTATTT
>NW_024412453.1:2144376-2164045 GCF_014898765.1 Herpailurus yagouaroundi
TTTATTTATTTATTTATTTATTTATTTATTTATTTATTTATTTATTTATAGTAAACTCTATATCCAACGTGGGGCTCAAACTCATGATCCCGAGATCAAGAGTCATATGCTCCACTGACTGAGCCAGCCAGGCACGCCTGAAAGGTCTTGCTTAAACTCACTTCTGCAAACAGTGGTTAAACCTACCCACTCACCACAAAATTGCAACACCACAAACAAGCAAGGAAGGATGACACTGACTAAAACACCTACTTTGTATCAGGCCCTTGGCCAAGTACATTCACATTTCATTTACCACCCCACAACTTCTGGACAAATGGGAAGCCTGGGGTTTCTGAGCACTTCCAGCTGATTGAGGTTCCTATTCTAGGTGCATGTTGTTTTATAAAGGTTTCTTTCAAAGAAGTTTCTCCTCGGTCTACCCAGTGTGTCTGAGATTTATTTTCTGAAAAGAAAGCAGGACCATTCTGTCCAACTAAACTGGACGGGGGTGTGTTTAGAGAAAAGATAATCTGATCTAGATAGCAACTAAATTACGGGGTTTCTCAACCTCAGCATTACTGACATTTGGGGCCAGATAATCATAATTTGTTATGAGATGTGTCTGATGTATTAGAAGATATTTAGCAGCATCCCAAGCCTCTACCCATCAGCTGCCAGGAGCGCTCCCCACTCCCCTCCCATCAGGACCACCCAAAATGTCCCAGACATTGCCAAATGCCCCCTGGGGGACAAAATCACCACTGCTTGAGAACCCCTACATGGGCCTACCCAGAAAATGTCATTAGTGTTTCCTAATTATCCCAGCTTAACAGTGGTCTAGGGAAAAACTAAAGATGGACTTACACTCCAGAGGAGAGAAAAAAAATCAGAAACCAAGGGAATCAAGTAATGGGATTACGATCTTGGCCAAGAACTTCAAGCCTTAAATAAGCAGTCCCCTTGCCCTTAAGATGAGATGCTGATAGAAAAATCAATGCAGGAGCCCCTGCCACCCCACTGGAGTTCCTCTCTCCAGACAACCTAGCTTAAATGAAAAGCTGTAATGAGCTCACAGCACTGGGTGGCCTATCTGCAGGCTCCCATGCACTTTCAAGCAGGTGAGTTCTTTGAATGTGTGCTCCTCAAAGACTACAGAGACCAAGGTGCGCAGGCAAGAACAAAGCATCACGCTCATTAAACGTTCGCATTGGAAGGACTGTGTGCCAAGCCCACTGTGGGCTGGCCTCCTCAGCTGGAGACCAGTGCCGGGAAAAACGTCATTTTAGCATCTTCCTTCAAAGCTCACTTGAACTTTCTCCAATCCAAGAGGGTAAGGAAATCTTTTAAATAACGAATTCTAATCAAACCAGTTATACCATGCAGTCATCTACTAATGCCAAGTCCAAGGTAGGATGTGGCAATTAACCAGAACTTCTAAAAACTACAGTAAATACTGTAAAATACAGTAAATACAGAACTTCTAAAAATACAGTAAATTACTTGCAACAAGACTGTAGCTATACTAAAGATCAGACAAACAGCCAAATGAAGTAGACATGAGTTGTGAATGCATATGTGACAATATTCGCTAATCAAAATATAAGGTATTAGGTCAGGTCCCATGAACATCTCCTAATCTTTATATAATCTTGGTGGATCAATCATTCCTTCAAAGCAGAAATATAATTTTCTGATGAGATTATATTTGCTTATCAAACAGAGGGATATAGTTAAAAGCTTATCAGAATTTATTTTTTAGTTCAATAGTCAAACGTATTATATAATTATCTTTTCTTCCAAAATACAGAGGACTTGAGCACAGTAGGTAATAGAACTGGAGTTAGAGGGGCGCCTGGGTGGCGCAGTCGGTTAAGCGTCCGACTTCAGCCAGGTCACGATCTCGCGGTCCGTGAGTTCGAGCCCCGCGTCAGGCTCTGGGCTGATGGCTCAGAGCCTGGAGCCTGCTTCCGATTCTGTGACTCCCTCTCTCTCTGCCCCTCCCCCGTTCATGCTCTGTCTCTCTCTGTCCCAAAAATAAATAAACGTTGAAAAAAAAAAAAAATTTTAAGAACTGGAGTTAGAAAGTTATTTTAGGGGGGCACCCAGGTGGCTTAGTCAGTTAAGCATCGGACTTCAGCTCAGGTCATGATCTCACAGCTTGAGTTCAAGCCCCACGTCAGGCTCTGTGCTGACAGCTGGGAGCCTGGAGCCTGCTTCAGATTCTGTCTCCGTCTGATTCTTTGCCCTTCCCCTGCTCGCACACTGTCTCTGTCTGTCTCTCAAATATAAACATTTGAAAAAAGAAAGTTATTTTAGGGGTTGGGCGCCTGGGTGGCTCAGTCGGTTAAGTGTTCCACACTTCATCTTAGCTCAGGTCATGATCTCATGGTTCGGGAGTTCAACCCTGGCATCAGATTCTGCACTGATAGCACAGAGCCTCCTGCAATTCTGTCTCTCCCTCTCTCTGCCCCTTCCCCACTTGTGCTCTCTTTCTCTCTCAAAATAAACTTTAAATTAAAAAAAAAAGGTTATTTTAGGGGGCACCTGGGTGGCTCAGTCAGTTAGGCGTCCTACTCTTGATTTTGGCTCAGGTCACAATCTTAGGGTCATGAGATTAAACCCTATGTGAGCCCTGTGTTGTGCTTAAGATTCTCTCTCCCTCACCCCCTTCGCTACTGGTGCTTTATCCCCTAGATACAGGCACAGAGCCCCTAAGACTCTTGGGGCATCCCCTAAGTGTTAAAGAGTATCTTTTGGGGGCGCCTGGGTGGCTCAGTCGGTTAAGCATCCGACTTCGGCTCAGGTCATGATCTCATGGTTCATGGGTTCGAGCCCCGCATTGGGCTCTGTGCTGACAGCTCAGAGCCTGGAGTTGTTTCAGATTCTGTGTCTCCCTCTCTCTCTCTGCCCCTCCCCCACTCATGGTCTGTCTCCCTCCGTCTCAAAAATAAATAAACAATGGGGCGCCTGGGTGGCGCAGTCAGTTGGGCGTCCGACTTCAGCCAGGTCACGATCTCGCGGTCCGTGAGGTCGAGCCCCGCGTCGGGCTCTGGGCTGATGGCTCAGAACCTGGAGCCTGTTTCCGATTCTGTGTCTCCCTCTCTCTCTGCCCCTCGCCTGTTCATGCTCTGTCTCTCTCTGTCCCAAAAATAAATAAACGTTGAAAAAAAAATTTTTTTTTAAAAATAAATAAACATTTAAAAAATTAAAAAAAAATAAAGAGTATCTTCCGTATGCTAATATAGTGATGGGGGAGGGGAGTTTGAACTTTCAGCCCCACCTCCAACCTCTAGACAAAGGAGAGGAGTTAACAGATTGAGTTCTATCACCGAAGGTCAGTGATTTAATCAACCATGCCTAGGTAATGAAACCCTCAAAAAGCCCCTAAACAACATGGCTCTAGGGACTTCCAGGTTGCTGAACACCTGCAGAGGGCATGGAAGCTCTGTGCCACCTTCCACCTGCCATACCTTGCCCTATTCATCTCTTCCATTTGGCTTTCCCTGAATCGTATCCTTTATAATAAACCAGTAAACAAGTAAAATGTCTTCCTAAATGGAGTCATTCTAGCAAATTATCTAACCTGAGGGAGGGTTGTGGGAACCCCAGAATTTGTACACAAATTGGGCAGAAACATGGGGGGGGTTCTCTATGTACCTCCAACTTGCAGCTGGCACCCGAAGGGAGGGCAGTCTTGCAGGATGGAGTCCTTATACTCTGGACAGATGTTAACTCTGGGTTGTGTCAGAACAGAAATGAATTGTAGGACACCCAGCCAGTGTCAAAGAAATAGTGAGTGTTGGAAAAAAGACACCACAGGTACGATTTTTTTTCCCAACATTAAACTTGACCAGAGCATTCACAAACTGGATGAAAGCCAGAACTTGGGACACTTATCCCAACGTTGCCTCACTCACACACTACAAAACTGCAACTGGTGTTTTTGCATACAGCTACATAGATTCAATGTCTCCACACAGCTCTGCTAAAGTGGGGGCAGTTTCCTACTAAGGAGACAGCCTACTTTCACAGACCCTCATACAACACAAGGCTTCCTAGGAGTGGCATCATGAAAAGGTGGGAAAAGCCTGGGCCTTGAAACCAGACAGAGCAGAGATCAAAACCCAACTCTGCCACCTACCAAGTATCTCCTGAGCAAGTGTCATCGCTCTTAGGCTCAACTGTCTATTAAAAAAGGGGGTGCGCCACCTACCTCTGGAAGTTGTTATGAGGATTAGAGAGAATCATTATAGTGTCTGGCAGACAATAGAAACACAGTAACTTGATTTCCTTCCCTTTCCTGTCCAAGGACCACAAAAGCCAGTTAGAGAACTGAAGTTCAAGAGAATGCCTAAAAACCACACGGTAGGTCTGGGCACCCAGCCATTCTCAAAAGGAATGAGTAACCAAAGACCTGAGGCATTTAGCACCACTAAAAACAACTGGAAAGGCTCCACTGATGGGGTCCATGAACACAGAATCTTTTCTACTACAGGGGGTGGTCAGACTAAGCCTGACGACCTGCACCTGGCAGCTAAGGACTCAAAAATCACATTCTAAGTTCTGCAATGAATCCTATCAGTCCAGACATTCAATCATTGACACTTCCTTGCACTGAAGCACAGCATAAGAGTCAAATTCAAACCATTCATTTTTCTTCCACAGATGACAGAAGCCTAAACCAACAACCTCTTTATATGAGATTTCAATGTGTACAGTGACAAGGCACCCAAGTCCATGGAGGGAAACAATTTATATGGATTAGATTAAGTTGTTTCAGCTTTGATTTAATAAATAAATACTTGGCAATTTTCACTTAAAATATGCACTCACTGTTAGAATTTTATAATCCTAAGATTTTAACAATGCTTTAGAAGGTCTAAGCAATGGTCTTTTACTGGCAATTACCAGGGTGCCCTCAAGCACCTTCAAAGGGGAACATAAATGCTTCTAGTGTATTCAGCAGCAGAGAGAGATCCTGATATTCTGTGAAACTGAGGCAAACACTTGTTGTTTTTTCAATGTCTCTTTATTTTGAGAGAGAGACAGCATGAGCAGGCGGCAGGGCCAGCATAGAGAGAGGGAGACATAAAATCCAAAGCCGGCTCCAGGCTCTGAGCCTTCAGCACAGAGCCGGACCCAGGGCTCAAACCCACAGACGGCGAGATCACCACCTGAGCCAAAGTCCAAAACTTAAATGACTGAGCCACCCAGGCACCCAGAGGCAAACATTTGGATAGGGTTTCAACACAATTGTAAGGAAGGAAAGAAACTCCTTTCAGAATCTCTTTGGTATTCAGCTGCAGAGGCCTCCAGATTCTGGAAGGCAGCTCAGAAGAGGATACAAATCCATCAGTGTCCATCTGGCTAGCTGGTGACTGCCCTTGAGCATTGTTAACTTGTGCCTGACTTTGATCAGCCCCTGCAAGGTAAATGGGGAGTGAGGGGACAGGACACCGAATCTGTCCATTAGCACAACCTGTGACCTATGGCTGTGATGTCCAAGTATTTTTTCATTTGGAAAAAAACCCCAGTTGTTTCAATTCCGTCTTATACCCCATTACCCCTTGCAACACAGTTCAGAGCTTACAGAAGGTGAAAAAATAAGTCAGATATAACACAACCTTGCAGTTTTAAGTTATACCTTGCTAATTCCAGATATTCAAGGTTACCTGTGCTCTTAAGAATCCTTACAGTACATCACCTGCAGAAACCGTCCTGGCTTGGTTCCAGGGAGTTCCATAACAATTCTTTTGGCACTCCATCAGTTCAGAAACTACTGAATGACTATTATTATCAAGAACGTAGTTAGTGAGGCCTAAGAGTCCTTTCAAGTTTCAACAGCTCCATAATTGATGCATTAACTTGAAGTACTAGGTACAATGAGACAAAAACACTAGATGCAAAGTTTTTGTTGTTGCTGTCTTCTTTTTAAGTTCCAAGCCTGCCAATGTTGAAAAGTGACATATCTAGTTTCTCACTGCCTGGCTCTACTTCTTCCCAATGAGGCAAACTATCCACCATGCAACCTGTGACCAAGAAATGTGCTGCTGATGAAGGCAGCTGGAAACTTTCTCTGGAGAAGACTCTTTTTTTCTATAAGGGGCTACAGAGTAAATAGTTCAGCTCGTGGGTCACACAGTACCAACCACTGACTGCTGCTGTAGTGTGGAGGCCCCTATGGGCAGTAAGTAAACGAATGTGGTGGCTCTGTTCCAACAAGACCTTATTTGTGGATGCTGAAATTTGAATTTCATGTAAGAAATTTTCGCATATTATAAAATATTACATGCTTTTGCAGCCATTTAAAAACGCAAAACTATTCTTACTTTACAGGCTGTAACAAACAAGTCAGTGAGCCCAATTTGGCCTGCAAGCCACATCCCAGCTTTCTAAGAGAAGCCCTTCCTTGCTTCTCCCTTGCTTAAAGTGAAAAATAATCCCAGCTTTGAAGCTAGCACACCAAGTTATTAAAATGGTGCTGCTACTATAGTTTTAGAACTACTTTAGGGCAAAGGAGCCTTGCAACTCATCTCCAGGCTATCATAACTAAATAGCAATTTTTTTTTTAATTTTTTTTTCAACGTTTATTTATTTTTGGAACAGAGAGAGACAGAGCATGAACGGGGGAGGGGCAGAGAGAGAGGGAGACACAGAATCAGAAACAGGCTCCAGTCTCCGAGCCATCAGCCCAGAGCCTGACGCGGGGCTCGAACTCACGGACCGCAAGATAGTGACCTGGCTGAAGTCGGACGCTTAACCGACTGCGCCACCCAGGCGCCCCCTAAATAGCAATTTTTAATGATAAACATTTCCCAAGATTTCTCTTTTAACCAGAGAATCCTCCACCATAATTTCTTAATAAAATCATCATAAAGAAAACTTGTGCTAAGTACGGTTCAATTAAATCCATTGGGGCACCTGGTGGCTCAGTCAGTTAAGCATGGACTTCAGCTCAGGTCATGATCTCACGGTTTGTGAGTTCGAGCCCCGCGTCGGGCTCTGTGCTGACAGCTCAGAGCCTGGAGCCTGCTTCAGATTCTGTGTCTCCCTCTCTCTCTGCCCTTCCCCCGCTCACACTCTGTCTCTCTCTCAAAAATAAATAAAAAACATTAACTAAAAAAATTTTTAAAAAATCCATAACCCCACTTTCATGCAACCCCAAAAGAATCAGATGTGGCTTGCTATGGAACCCACACCCCCAAATGAACACCAGAAAACCCTGTATAAAACTATAAATGTGAAGGGGGCAAGAATGTTAGAGTCAAGTTACTTTACAAGTAAGAAAGTTCATAAGGCAAACCTAGGATCCTGGATTATAAAGAAGATAACAAATGAGCGCAGGCACTCTGCAGAGAGGAGTCTCCTCTTTCACCTTATCTCACCGTGGTCTCTATACACACATTTCTTTTGTTCATTTTAATCTTTATTCACGGGCAATATTTTCATATGTCAATGCATCACTGGATTGATCACTCTAAGAAAGAGTCAATCTGCCCCTAAATATTCAGAAAGTACCAGATTAGTCTTCACTTTGGAGAAATTAGTGGCCAAATTGTTGGTCCAACTGGTTAAAACACACACATGTACACATATAACTCAGTATCTCAGAAGTGTAACAAAGTAAATGGGGTATCGGAAACCAGTATTAGTAACTGATTCAGTTTTTAAAAGGCACACAATTAGAAAGTATCTCCTGTTAGGAAGTACTTATTATGAGGCTACGTCTCCAGCTATAGTCTACCCAGACTCCACGAAAATCAAATTATGTAAACAGTTTTTCAGTTTTTTAAATATAACCAATTCTTTTATAAGCATTAAATATATTACATACAAAATATATATACAATAAATCAAATGTTATAGTAGAGGTAATCACAAGTGTCATAAACACCTACAGCTAAGAGACTCCACCATAATTCCACATCAATGGAAATAAGCTTCCTTTTTGTCCTAACCGGAACGTTACTTCTACCAATTGTTGAAAATGATATTTCTAATTCATTGTTTTATGCCACTATCCATATTCCACGTGGATATGTGACATTTGGTAATTGTACATTATCACTGCAGTACTTTAGAATTGTTTCTCTAGGGGCGCCTGGGTGGCGCAGTCGGTTAAGCGTCCGACTTCAGCCAGGTCACGATCTCGCGGTCCGTGAGTTCGAGCCCCGCGTCGGGCTCTGGGCTGATGGCTCGGAGCCTGGAGCCTGTTTCCGATTCTGTGTCTCCCTCTCTCTGCCCCTCCCCCGTTCATGCTCTGTCTCTCTCTGTCCCAAAAATAAATAAACGTTGAAAAAAAAAAAAAAAGAATTGTTTCTCTAAGAACGATTAACGTAACTAATTTATAGCAAAGAATGTAGTTTCACAACTGAAGATCACCTACTGACTTTATGTACTCTCCTAACAATATCATAGGTATGACTACCTAACAAATCAAAATAGCTCTGGGATCACAAAAAAATTTTATGGGAATTTAGGACTTCCTTTAAAAATAGAAAATGGGCCACAATCAGTAATTACTAAATAAAAACTATAAGCTACTTTCCTTAATGAATTGCTTTATGTCCTTAGATAATTCTTTACTTTCATTAAAACACACGAAATCAACCCGAATGTAAACTTTCTGAACGCCTGGCATAATAAGAAATGTAACATAGGAAAATGAGAAATCTATGAAAACGATGTCATAAGATGGGGAATAACCACTTACTGCTCTCTCGAAAGGCAAAATGCACTATAAATGCTAGCAATTATAAGCCAACACTCCGACAGAGTTTAAAAGCCTCTTTTCAATGAATGCAAGGTTAACCACAAACTATATTATGGTCAAAAATGAAATATCACTCTTAATTCCACAGTTGACCTGCACATACTTCTGTAAGTGGCACCACAAACTAAGCTAATGAAAAGACTGCCTAACCGGTCACATCGCGTCGTTCACGATCCACAACTCTGAAAAGAATTCACTCCTCCCTAATTCTGTTTTAAAAACCCTTCCAGGAAAAGCTTGCATCATCTTCCTTCTTACCACATCTTTCTGGTCGACTACCAACATCGAAGTTAAAAGGAGATCTCTCTTTGGTAGGGGAGGAAGGTTCAGCAGGATGGGAGTGTGAGGACCTGTCAAACACATTTAACTGCTGAGGGAAAATGTCACCCGAATAAGCCCAGAGGGTTAAATGGCTCACAATGCACGGTTAAATTTCTTTATGGCCCTTTGTACGTTCAGAGATTCAACCAGACAAAAAGAAGGACCTGCTTTTCGCTTTGATTCCCCAGGGGTGATGAAGGCGGTCGAGGGCGATGGGTTTGGTCTGGTCGTTTACATCGCAGGCCCCGGTGCCAGATGGATGCCCGTGGCCACGCGCTCGCCCCAAAGTTCCTGCGTCGTGCCGCCCGGCGCCTGCAATCACCGCCTGGCACCCGGGAACAATGCGGGGCGCCGGGGCGCCCACACCCGGGCCCGGGAAGGAACGGGAGGCCGCTGTCCGCCCGCGCCCGGGAACAAAAGGCGCCGCGGGGCCCGGGCCGAACGCTCGAGGGTCGCGGAGCCAGCGCCCGGCGGGGACGACGTCGGGGAAACTTTCCGAGGGGCCGAGGCGGCGGGGCGAGGGCCCGGGGAGGCCCTCTCGCCGCGAAGCCCCGCACAATAGCCGGGCCGAGCGCGGGAAGGCCGGGCCGCCACGCCCCCGCCCCCGCCGGGCCCGGGCCCGACCCCGGCCGCGTACCTGGTGGTTCTCCTTCCTGCCGCCCGCGGCCGCCGCCGGCCCGCCGGGGCCGCTCGTCATGTTCACGTACAGGGAGCGGGTGAGCGGGCTCCGCAGCGTCCACATCCTCCGCGCCAGCCACACGGACGCCAGGCTCAGGCACAGCCAGCCCGCGAACAGTCTCATCGGGGGCCGCGGCCGCTCGTTCGGATCACCGCCGGCGCCGGGGCGAGGAGGAGGAGGCGCCGCCGCCTCCGGCCGCCGCCGCCGCCGCCCGGACTCGAGCCATCGCGCCCAACTTGCCCATCCAGCCCCTTCAGGGCCGAGGCGGGGGGTGGGGAGGAGCGGGCAGCGCACAGCCTTCTCACCTCCCCCTTCCTTTCCGCCCGCGGAACGCAACCGCCGCCGGCGCCAGTTTCTACCCGGAGCACTTATGAGCGGCCGAAGCGCGCTCCCGCGCGGATTGAGCCGCCGGCCGGGAGGCGGGACAAAGGGAGCGCGCATTCGCCAGGCGCGCGTCCCCGCCTCCTGTCTGGGCCGCGGCTTCACGTAATGGCGGAGATGAGTTTCATTTTATACGGCAAGGGCGATACTTCCGAAGGCAGTTACTGAAGCCTCCCGGTCCCTCCAAGGTGGTGTCCTTAGGACTTCTGGTCTTTCCTCGCCTTAGTCGTTGCCTCTGGGCGCCTCATTCCCTTCCCCCAACCCCCCCACCCCTACCCCGGCAGGACTTAACCTGGTTGTGCAGATTGACCCGAGGGTGAGGAGAGGGAGTCTCCTGCCGTTCGTACGTCCAGACTGTCAGACCAACACCTTGCCTGAGACGGACGCTGCCAGTTCTTAACTGTCACTGGCTCAGCTGCGTGGCTTCTTATTTACATTTAGAGCCGAAGAGCCAGACCCCCACCCCAAGGGCCTCCACCCTGCTCCGCAGGAGCTACAAAGCGGTCTGGAATCTAGGGAGAAAGGATATCACCAAGCCCTTGGTTCTTCCCAGTCCTGTTCCCCAAGCCTGGCAAGTTGCTGGCTATATGTTTCTAAGAGATATCAGTGAAAGCTCTGCCTTTGTTGGAAGCCACTGCAGCTCAGGCACCTGCAAGTATTACGTTCATGTATTGATGACCCTGCCCAAGAACGAAGACCCCCAAATCCGAGGCCCTTGCTGCTTGTTTTCTTGAACTAACAGATGGAAGTTGGACCCAGCACTCTTAAAGCGAACTAAGCTCTGGGAGCAATATTTACCCGGATGTTTCTTTGATCATTTCTAGCACGAGGAGACCTAGCAACGTTTCAGAACCGAAGGGTTACACCGTGTTCCTGTGTCTGAAGTTCTTCCTGCTGCTACCACCAAGCTACAACTAAGGAGTAATATATTTCATGGGTTCTCTAGCTTCAACACCTTTTCCAGGTTTGTTTGGAAACTGCTTTTAATTTAACTGCACTAGAAATAATGTAAATACATTTTATTTAAGTTCAAAAGAAGTAAGCCTTACCGTCAACTCCAGTATTGCACTTCAGAGATTACCATTTATGAAGCAGTGGTATGGTGATCCACTGATGAAGAACAAAATCGTACTTTACCCACAAACTTATTTATTAGCTTCTAAGAATCCTGGCTTGGGACTTTTTGGGAACAGGGGCATCTTGTTGCCTAATGTGAGGTAGGCTATAACAAACACAAAGGGGAAAGGGGAGGGTACTTTGTGTTCTCTCTTTTCAGTATGTTACCTGACTACTTCCTGCTAAAACGCCAAAGAACCTGAACCTTACTAAATCTAGTTCAAACTTGTAGTGGTCCTGGCCCAAGTCATCAAAAGGGAACCATATTAGCCAGTCTAGGTAAACTCAGTTTGTTTACCATGTCACCTGTCCCTCCTGTCTCATGCAATCAGTGTCAGATAAAGCAGCCTTCATCTTTTTAGAGGTGGAGTGGGGAGGAGGGTGAAAGCAGTAGGAATATATAAAGTGACACATTTCATTTCTGAAAACAAAAAAGACAAAAGGTATGCCCCCCAAATATAGAGTAAACCTGAGGAGCCACAGCACAGAGACTGCAAAATGTGTCAGATGAACAAGAAGCAACTAGATGCCTACTGAACTCTGAAGGATTTGGGGGTCAGTTGACAGCCAGGAAGCCTAGCATCTCAAAGGAGCAGATTTTCATTTTATACCTGAGCAGCTGGCCTGGAAAAATAAATCACCCACACATTTAAAATAGTCTATAATAATCACAAAATAGTCAAATACATGTTATTTACACTTAGCAAACACAGGAAGAAGCCAAAGCACAACATGATCAAATGATTTGCCTAAAGGTAGAGCAAATTCAATAGCAGACCTTTTCATAGAACCTGGTATCCCAGCTTGTGATCCTTCGATCCATCTAAGAAGCCTCTTCGTTGTCTCTCTCTTCTCAGAGAGCCTCCTGAATTACAAATGAGGAGGAAGGAAAACAGCAAGAGTAAATATACTAAGCAGAAGTTCAGATTGCCCTCGGGGACTGCCCCCTTCCTTCATCTACTAGAATGTCACTACTGTATATTAAAACCTCAATTAAAAACCTCAGTTATCCATAATGGAGAGGGGCAGAGGCACGAATAACACAAGAAGCTGAAAACCAGCCAATATCCCTTCTAACGTGGCTTTTAAATGCAGTCAGTAATATTCCACAAACACAGAAATAACACCCTCTGTATTGACCTCTGCTCACTGCCCTCCTGACCAGGAGCTCAGGTACTGAACTTGGGTCATAGTGCTGTGCATAGGCCCCAAATCTTGTCTGGATCACTTTCTTCTCTAGAACTCTAAGCAAGGGTACCTTTTGGTGTAATTGTTCTTATCAGCTACAAATTACAACATATCCATGTTCTCTTTTCAGTGACAAAATCTAATGTAAAGGGAACCCATGGAGAGCCTTGCAGGCGCCTGGGTAGCTCAGTTGGTTAAGCATCCAGTCCCTGATTTCAGCTCAGGTCATGATCTCATGGGTTATGAGTTGGAGCCCTGCATCAGGCTCTTTGCTGACAGTGCAGAGCCTGCTTAGGATTCTCTCTCTCTGCACCTTGCCTACTGTACCTTTCTCCCTCTCTCTCTCTCAAAATAAACAAACGTAAAAAAAAAAAAAAAAAAAAAGCTTTAAAAAAAAAGAAAAAGAGAGACTTGGATCTGTAGGGGCACAAAATGTGCCGGTCACTGTTGGTCATTGTCCTCTCCTTGAAGAGATTAAGTAGTGTAAAAAGCACTCAAAAATCACAAGTTTTTGTGGACTTTTTTATACTTAATATTTTGTAGAGTGTCAGAGAATGGTACAAGTTTCCCCCAGTATAGATGTGCCCTGTGGTAATTAAGCAATGAGCACCTCCAAAAAATAAAATTAGTAAATGTATCCAACAATTTATTTTTATTTATTTTTTTAGAGAGAGAATGAGAGCGTGAGTAGGGGAGAGGGAGAGAGAGAGAGAGAGAGGGAGGGAATCCTAAGTAGGATCCACACACAGCACAGAGCCCCACTAAGGGCTCCATTCCACAGCCCTGGGATCACAACCTGAGCCAAAATCAAGAGTCAGACGCTCAACCGACTGAGCCACCCAGGCACCCCGACATTTTTTTACATTAGTAAACAGGGCATTTTTTATCTGAACTTGGTTGATATAATTTCAGTCATACACAGTGATCACTGTGATCTCTGCTTGATAAATTCTAAGTTCTGGTGAAACTGCAAACAGGTTAGAAAAAAATTGGCAACATAAAGTAGCAATATTAAACCAGGAGTTACCTATAGAGGCAAGTACAAATAACACAATGTACTCTTGGAGATCTCCCAGTGCTAACTCATCAGCATACTGGTTTGAGACAGACCAGCTGGGTTTGAATGGCTCTATGCTTCTTGGTAATGCAGTTTGAGGCAAATAACTTGATTGCTGTAGGTCTCACTTTCCTCATCTGTGAAATGGGAATAATAGTAATGGTTACCTATCTCATGGGGATGTAGTAATGATTAAAGTATATATTCTCGGGGCGCCTGGGTGGCGCAGTCGGTTAAGCGTCCGACTTCAGCCAGGTCACGATCTCGCGGTCCGTGAGTTCGAGCCCCGCGTCGGGCTCTGGGCTGATGGCTCAGAGCCTGGAGCCTGTTTCCGATTCTGTGTCTCCCTCTCTCTCTGCCCCTCGCCCGTTCATGCTCTGTCTCTCTCTGTCCCAAAAATAAATAAACGTTGAAAAAAAAAATTAAAAAAAAAATAAAGTATATATTCTAAATATAAAAGACTATATATTCTAAATATAAAGGACTATTCTAAATATAAAGGTGCCTCAAGATGCAGGAAGCTCTCCAGAAATGTTAATTTGCTCTTGTTTTCATTATAAAATGGATAATTCAACCTCTTCTCATGACCCCTTTTCCTTATCCATAAACTAAGGGCCATGATTCTGAACTGCCTACTTCATAATACACCTACGAGAATCAGATGATCTTAAAGTCTCAACCAAGATTATCATAATAAGGATGTTCGGTCCTAACATAACCATGATCTCTGCAAAGTTACTCTCCATAAAACATTCCCTTAGAGCCCTTGATGAGAGCTCCTCCTCATTATGTGTTTATTCCCAGGCTCCTTCCTGAGACTTGGGACTAAGGGAGGAAAGATGAGAAGAGGAAAGAGAACACAAATCTAAAAAACATTCAAACCTAAAATTACAAAATCAGGCAGCACATAGAAGTCATTTACTTGTGAAGGATGACTGTCTTAGTAGGAAAGCCTTTCCCTCTCTGATATATAGAACTCCACACCAACCATGGCATTTCACCTGCTTACAATCTTCTGAACCCTGCAGCTTCCCTCTACCCCACACCATGGCAATCTCATACCTGTCTCAGTTGATGTCAGGAATAACAGCAGAAAGACAAATAGCACTTTCATGTGGTCAATTAACATTTATCGAATACATGCCACACGCTAGGCTCTAAACTAAGTGGAATAGAAACACAGTGCCTCACCCTCATACAGCTTGCTGTCTGTCTAGTAGGGAGGCAGACCTGCCCAAATAATCAAAAATATATAATTACAAACGGCTGAGTGCTAGAAAAGAATTGGATATTGTTAGAGGGATCTGACTTGACTGGGGTGTGGGGAATGGAGTGTTCAGGGAAAGCTGAAGTATGAGGAAGTGTGGCATCATGGCCCTCGTTTTGACATCTTGCTAAGCTTGAGAGCTTCCGAGTTGCCCAAGTTCCTCTAGATTATAGATGCGCCTAGTAATTGTGAGAAAAGAAATAGGGGTGCTCTTGGAGACTTCTGGGATGTGAAGACTCATGGTGGCCACCTATGTAATTATGTTGTATATCTACATGACTGCTTTTAGGACCCTTCGAGAAAATCTGCACATAATAGTTTAACTCACTTAGAGGAATATGTGTATTATTTAAAAATACATATTTCAACTCTGCAGTGTCCTTTTAGTAGGAGGTCTGAGTCAGAGCTCTGAAAAAAGAGAGAAGGCTGTTGTTTTTCATTCACTTTCTGGGATATTTTCAAAGGTCCAAAGATCTTTGATGTCGTTTTAAGTATATTTTCAAAACATCCCTATCCTTGGCCTCATAATTGCTGTCTCCTGCATGTATGTGGGTTTGGTCTTATGAATGGCCACTTCCTCTCCACCCAGTGTGCCATGTCACTTCATGCCACTGTGTTTTCATATACTTGTTTTGAAACTATAAAACACTCAAACTTATGGTTTATATGAAATACATGAAAAAATTGCACGGTACAATGAGAAAGCTTTAAAACAAAATCTAAATATTTCATAGTAGACAAAATATATATGTGCATACATAAACATAAGTGATCTTAAAGAGTTTGTATAACATAGCACAGAACCACATCTCTGCTGGCATGAAAGACGATGACTATTTTATTTTTGCACAACCACATACTGGTCTGAGAATGAGGAAGAATACGTTTATGAAAGAGGATACTTGAGCAGTCAAGCAACCTGAAAATCAGACAAAACTATCTCCCTTCTCTGGTAAAAACAGTGATTGATTTTTTTTTCATGGCCACAACTAATGTGAGTTTGCTTTACAACTTAACCTAGGATCTTCCTTAAACGTGTTGTGCCTACAAATCATTAAACCCAGAAGAAAGGCATTTGACTATTAAATATCCAAAACCTCAGCATTTTGAAACCCCCACAGCTGTTTTCTTTCAGTTGATAGTTTCTCCTTACCAACAAACATCCTTTGTTCCATACAGTTTCCTAAAATCGAGAGTGAATACTGCAAACAGCTATTAAGCTATTCCACAGTAGAAAGTTTATTTCAAGTTCATTAGCTTTCTGTCCTCAAGTCTTTCAAGTAAAGTTTTAGATATGGCAGGGACAGGCATTAAAGGCCATTAGCTTTTCCTTCCACTAACAGAGCTCAGATTCCACCCTCTTCCTCCAGCCTCCCACACCAGTTCTGGCGGGTGGGGTGGGAGAAGCCAGCTTTGCTCAAGGGCCTCACTAAAGTGTAGTTTGTGAATATAGAACAGGCCATTCTCCCTCCAGGAAAAGTCCATTTTATAACCAAAACTATAAATGACATTGGAGCCAAATGTGCTGTTTTTTAGACAGACATAATTTTAAACAAATTGCCTTAGGTTATACATGCACTGTTTTTATTTTCATAAGGAGACATATTTATAGATAATTTTCACCACATCTACAATGCTCTATAAAACACTATATGGATTCAATGGAATGAGGCTTTATGTAAAAAAGCCTTAAGTTATCCCTGTAGACTTTGATAGAACAATGGATTAATTTTTAGAGTCTCCAACGTCCTGGTTGATAAATGAATGGGAATTTCTCCATTGTCATACTATAAACAGCAACATATACATAGGAATATGTATACATGATACATGGTAAATCATATTTGAGAACATTTAATATTTATTAGCTCTTTTCCTCATTTAGAATTTATATTTGGACACAAGTATCAGGGATACATTATATTTTTGACATATAGTTTAAAGAATTTTTAATTTTAAGCAAACTCTGTGTCACATGTGGGGCTTGAACTCATGACCCAGAGATCAACAAGAGTTACATACTCTACCAACTGAGCCAGCCAGGCACCCCCAAAGATGTTTTAGGGAAAAAATTAAGTCAGATCATTTTGACATGATAGGCAGTACATACAGTTGATTTTTTTTTTTTTTTTTTGAGAGAGAGAGGGTGCAAGTGAGTGAGGGGCAGAGAGAGAGAATCCCACGAAGGGCAGAAAGAGAGAGAGAGAGGAAGAGAGAAGCACGGCTCACCCCGGGCTCGTGTTTTACTCAAAGCAGGGCTGTACTCACCCTAAGTGGGGCTCATGCTTACCCGATGTGGGACTCGAACTTACAAACTTTGAGATCATGACCTGAGCTAAAGTCAAATGCTTAATGACTTAGCCCCCCCCCGCCCCCCCCCCCCATGCAGCTGATCATTAATATTGTCCTGAAATAAATTCTGGAAATACAGAAATAAAATTGCTGTGTATGTATAATGGATTAGAAAAAAGAAATGTAAAGTCACCTTTTTTTTTAACGTTTCTTTATTTTTGAGACATAGACACAGAGTATGAGTGAAGGAGAGGCAGAGAGAGAAGGAGATACAGAATCCAAAGCAGGCTCCAGGTTCTGAGCTGTCCGCACAGAGCCCAACATGGGTTCCAAACCCATGAACTATGAGATCATGACCTCAGCCGAAGTTGGACGTTCAACAGACTGAGCCACCCAGGTGCCCCATAAAGTCACCTTTTAAAAAGGCAGGTCTGGGGCTGCTGGATGGCTCAGTTGGTTAAGCGTCCAACTTCAGCTCAGGTCATGACCTCACGATTCGTGAGTTCAAGCCCCGTGTCAGGTTCTGTGCTGATAGCTCAGAGCCTGGAGCCTGCTTCGGATTCTGTCTCCCTCTTTCTCTGCCCCTCCCCCACTTGTGCTCTGTCTCTGTCTCTCAAAAATGAATAAACATTAAAAAAAATTAAAAAAAAAAAAAAAAAGGCAGGTCTGTTGTGGTGCCTGGGTGGCTCAGTCAGCTAAGCATCTGACTCGATCTCAGCTCAGGTCTTGATCTCAGGGTTGTGAGTTCGGTCAGGTCCCGAAGCCAAGACTTGATTGCAGATTGACTGAAGGAAGATCATAACATATCTACAGAAAAAAACAGCTCATTGGGGGTAGAGGTGGGGAGGAGTTGTGTCAGCCTTGGGAAATGGAAAGGCAGGCTGATTTGGTAGTGGATCTCCATCATCAGCCCAGGAGACAGTATCCTTCACTTTGCTCAATGCTGCACGTGTCTCTCTGTGTGGATGGTGATGGGTGTATCCATTTTATCCAGGCTCCATGACATCGTCCATTAACATCATTCTAAATGGCCACATCCCTCATTCCATGCTCACCACATGGTTGGATGTGCTTCACCCAACAAATATCAGACAGACCTCACTTGCCTGAAAAGTGCAATTGATAGGGATGAGAACATTTCCAGATTGTTGAGGCATGCTGTGGTTCTCTTTCAAGGTCTTTCTTGCCCCACCCCACATTCCTCATCCCTGAACCCCATTTCCATTTATCCAACTCTCATCTTTATCATCAAAAACAGGGTGAACACTCACACCAAGAGACAGGAAACTCAAATTCTAGTTACATCCCTGACATTTTCCATGTGACCTCATAAAATCACATAACTTTCATTATTTTGTTGTAAAAATGGTAATTAATAAAGACCACCTGTGCATATGCACCTGGATTAGAGACTCTTCCAGTTATGGGATCTGTTCCTTCACCTGCTTACTTTCTTTCATGAATTATGGGTTCTGTGGATATTTCCCCAAGTGATAATATAAACATACCTATACTTACATAGTACACAAGAGAAGTGGTATAATTTTGTTTTCCCACACACTTTAACAAGAAATCTCACAAATTCAGTCCCATGGCACTCCACAAAATAGGAAATAATTTACAGCAAATCGTACATACCTGTGACAAAGTTTGTAAGTAGAGCCATCTTTCGTCTTGACAATTGTGTGCTTGACAAATTGTCAGCTTCTTATGATCTGAAACCAAAATCCTTACATTTCCTCCTCCCAATATCAGTCACTCTCCCACTTAGTGTGAGGCTTGCCCAGTCCCCTGGGAGGAGGCACTCATTAGGAAAAGTAGGAACGAAAATGAACATATTTCTACCGCATGAAATTCTAGATCTGGGCCACAGCCTCACTCTTTATGAAAAAGAGCATTGCAAGAGTACCACCCAGGCCACTGAAAACGACAATGGCTCACAATAGATGCCAGACATTGTGGTAGGTATTTTAACGTGTGTCATGTCTTTATTTTTTTTAATTGTTTTCTTTTTTTTTAGAGAGCACGTACGCATGTACACCCAACTTGCGGAGGGGCAGAAGGAGAGGGAGAGAATGAATCATAAGCAGGCTGTATGCTCAATGCACGACTGGTGGCAGGACTCTAGCTCAGCGCAGAGCCCTGCAGTGGAAGGTGGGGGGAGGCTCTATCTCTCCACTGTGAGATCATGACGAAAGGACCTGAGCCAAAATCAAGGGTAGGACGCTTAACTGACTGAGCCACCCAGGCATCCCCATGTGTCATCTCTTTTTTCTTTTTTTAAGTTTATTTTTTGAGAGAGAGAGTGCAAGCGGGGAAGGGGCAGTGAGAGAGAGGGCGACACAGAATTGGAAGCAAGCTCCAGCTGAGCTGTCAGCACAGAGCCCGACACGGGTGGAACTCATGGACCGTGAGATCGTGACTGAGCCCAAGTCAGATGCTTAACCAATTAAGCCACCTACATTTCCCCTGTGTCATCTCTTTTAATCCTCAGTACAATCTAAGAAGGTTGATACTATTGTTATTTCTTTTCTTTCCTTCTTTTTTCTTTTCTTTTCTTTTCTTTCTTCCTTCCTTCCTTCCTTCCTTCCTTCCTTCCTTCCTTCCTTCCTT
>NW_024412453.1:2164055-2213947 GCF_014898765.1 Herpailurus yagouaroundi
CTTCCTTCCTTCCTTCCTTCCTTCCTTCCTTCCTTCCTTCCTTCCTTCCTTCCTTCCTTCCTTCTTTCTTTTTTACAGAGGAAGAAACCAAGGCACATAAAGCTTCTATTGCACAGCCAATGAGTGGTTGAGGCAGGATTTTAAAGCAGGCGGTCTGATTTCAGAACCCACATTCTTCACACAATGCTCTACTGCCTCCTAGTGTTTTAGCCATCCTCAGCCCAGGAGCATCAGAATCCCGGGTGGCGTTAGTTACACTGCAGGTTCCTGGGTCATTCGAGGTGTACTGATTCAGAATCTTGCTGTAAATTAGAAATCTTTAACATGGTTCACAGGAAGAAGGCGGGGAAGAGGTCCTTAGCAGAAGTGCTATGTTCTTTTTTTTTTAATGTGTATTTGTTTTTTTGAGAGAGCAAGAAAGCTAGTGGGGGTTGGGCAGAGAAGGAGGAAGGCAGAGCATCTGAAGCAGGCTCTGGGCTGACATCAGAGAGCCTGACACAGGGGTCGAACTCACAAACTGTGAGATCATGACCTGAGCCAAAGTCGGGTGCTTCAGCCACTTAGCCACCCAGGTGCCCCAGAAGCAATATGTACTTTAATAAAAAGTGTTAATAAAACATTATTCAATAGTCATGACATTGTTAATGAGGTAATTATTTTTAAAGTGTTGAGATACCCTAAAAGTGTTGAGATAACCATTTGACTTTCTGAATAGCAAGTCAAATGTCACTTGTGTAATCACTTCAAAACAATCTTCCAGAAATAAAATGAAGACAATTTCTGTGGTCTGTAAATATTTTTTAAGTCCAGTAATTCACCCTGTATAGTATACAGTTTGAGTTTTGACAAATGCATACAAGGGTTGTGACCAATACCCACAATCAAAATACAGAATATTTCCATTCCTTAAAAAAATTCCCTGTGTCCCTTGTAGTCAACCTCTCTCCCCATCTTAGATTCTGCCAACCACTAATGTGTTTGCTCCCCTGAAAGTTTTACCCTTTCCAGAATATGATTTAAATGGAATCATACAGTTAGGTAATCTTTTGAGTCTGGCTTCTCTTCCACTCAGCATTGTGCACTTGGCATTCATTCATGCTGATGTATCAGTAAATCTGTCTTCTTACTGACATATGTCATTCCATGATATGGATGTACCACAATCTGTTTCCCTGTTAACCAGCTGAAGGACATTTGAGTCACTTCCAGTTTTTTTTATGTATGTGATAATGACTAAACTGCCATAAACAACTGTGTACATGTTTTGTGTGAACACAGTTTTTGGTTCTCTTGAGCAAATAGCTAGCAATGGGATTTCTGGATTCTATGTCAGATTCTATGTCTATTTAACTTTTTTAATAAGCTGTCAAAACTGATTTCTAAAGCAGCTGTGCCATTTTAATTCTTCCAGGACTGTATGAGAGTTCTAGGTGCTTCACAATCTTGTCAGCACATGGTATTGTCAGTTTTTATTTTAGCCAGTCCAATAGTTATGTAGTGCTTTTTCACTGTGGTTTTATTTTTCTTTTAATGTTTATTTATTTATTTTGAGAGAGAGAGAGAGCATGAGCAGGGGAGGGGCAGAGAGAGAGAAGGAGAGAGAGAGAATCCCAAGCTCCCAAGCTCCATGCTATCAGCACAGAATCTGATACAGGGCTTGATTTCATGAACTGTGAGATCATGACCTGGTCGGAAATCAAGAGTTGTTCACTTAATTGACTGAGCCACCCAGACACTCCTTCACTGTGGATTTAATTTGCCTTTTCCTGATAACCAATAATGTTAAAGATCTTTACATGTACTTACTTTCCATCTGTAGCTCTTCTTTGGTGGAATGTCTGTTCAAACATTTGCCCCCTTTTTATTGGGTTGTTATCTTTTAATTGGTTGAGAGTCTTTTTAAAATACTCTACATGCAAGTCTTTTATCAAATATGGATTTTGCAAATATTTTCTCCCAGACTGTGGCTTACTTTTTCATTTATTAACAATGTCTTTCAAAGATCAGGAGTTAATTTTTTTTCCCCAGACTTAATGAGGTATCATTGCCAAGTAAAAATTGTGTATATGTAGATTGTACAACATGATTTTTTTAAAGGTGTACAATTGGATGATTTAATATACATATAAATTATGAAATAATTATAATAATTAAGTTCATTAACACATCCATCACCTCACATAGGTACCTTTGTGTGCATATGTGGTGAGAACACTTAAGAGCTACTCTCTTAGCAAATTTCAAGTGTATAATATAGTGTTATTAACTATAGTCACCGTTTTTTACATTAGATTCCCAGAATTTATTATAACTGAAATATTGTGCCTTTGGACCAACATCTCTCTACTTCCACACCCTCATGCCATAGCAACCATTGTTCTCTGGTTCAATGTTTTAAGCTTCCATTTATAAGTGAAACCATACCAGTATTTGTCTTTCTGTTCTGGCTTACTTCACCTAGCATAATGTCCTCCAGGTTCATCCATGTTGGTGCAAATGATGAGACTTCCTTCTTTTTTATGGCTGAATAATCTCTGTATCTATATCACATCTTTATCCATTCATCCATCAACGAACACTTAGGTTGTTTCCATACTTGGATATTGTGACTAATGCTGCAACGATCATGGGAGTGCAGATACCTCTTTCTTTTAGTTTTAAGTTTATTTTGGGAGAGAGAGAGAGAGAGAGAGAGAGCGCACGTGCACAACACAAGCGAGGGAGGGGCAGAGTGAGAGGGAGAGAGAGAATCCCAAGCAGGTTCCACACTATCAGCGCAGAGCCCCACAAAGGACTCGATCTCATGAACTGTGAGATCATGACCTGAGCCGAAATCAAGAGTTGGACGCTTAATGGACTGAGCCACCCAGGCATCCCTCTTTTTCTTTCAGTTTTACTGAGATATAATCAACATACAGCATTGTGTAAGTTTAAGGTATACAGCATAACGACTTGACTTACATATATTATGAAATGATCATCACAATTAGTTAACATCCATCACCTCATATAGATACAAAAAGAAAAAAAAGAAAGAAAATGTGTTTTTCCTTGTGTAAGAACTCTTAGGATTTACTCTTAACAGCTTTCAAATATACCCTACAGCAGTGTTAACTACAATCATCATGTTGTACATTACATCCTGAGTACTTATTTATCTTATAACTAGAAGATTGTGCCTTTTGACCACCTTCTTCCAATTCCTCCTTTCCCACCCCTGCTTCTGGAAACCACAAATCTTCTCTTTTTCTGTGAGTTTTCTTTTGTTTTGTTTTGTTTTGTTTTTCTGTGAGTTTCTGGGGTTTTTTTTGTTTTTTTGGTCGTTGGTTTTTTGTTTGTTAGATTCCACATATAAGTGAGAGCCTATAGTATTTCTCTTTCCCTGTTTTAGTTCACTTAGCATAATGCCCTCAAGATCCATCTGTGTTGTCACAAATGGTAAGATTTCCTTCTTTTTATGGCTAAATTCCATTGCATATATATATACCAAAACTTTATCTATTCATCTGTCTATGGACATTTAGATTGTTTTCCCTGTCTTGGCTATTGTAAAGAATACTGCAGTGAATATTAAGGTACAGATATCTCAACATAGTGTTTTCTTTTCCTTCAGATGTAGTCCCAGAAGTAGAATTGCGAATCATATGGTTGTTCTATCTTCAAATTTTTGAGGAACCTCCATGCTGTTTTCCACAGTGGTTGCACCAGTTTACATTGCCATCAAGAGTCCACAGGGATCCCTTTTCTCCACATCTTCACCAGCATTTTTTATCTCTAATCTTTTTGGTGATAACCAAACAGGCATCTGTTTTCAATTTTATTGATTTCTGATGTTTATTATTTCCTCCTGCCTGATTTGGGTTTAATTTGCTCTTTTTTGTTTGTTTGTTTCCTAAGGTGGAAACATAGACTATTAATTTCAGACCCTTCTTTTATTTATATATAATATATAGGCACATATGTATAATATATATACATATTCATTTAATGCCACAGACTTCCTTCTAGGCACTGCTCTCATTGCATTCCACAAATTTTGATATACTGTATCATCTTTTCATTTTTGTTCAATTCAAAATATGTTCCAGTTTCCTTGCTGACTTTTTCTTTAATCCATGAGTTATTTAAAAGTGTGTTTTTAACTTCCAGATTTGGGGGGGATTTCCCAGGTAGGTTATTGGTTTCTAATTGAATATACCATTATAATCAGAAGACATACTTTATATGACTTCTTTCATATGTGTTGTTATTTCTTTTTTAATTTTTTTTAATGTTTATTTATTTTTGAGAGAGAGAGACAGAAACAGAGTGTGAATGGAGGAGGGGCAGAGAAAGACGGAGACACAGAATCTGAAGCAGGCTCCAGGCTCTGAGCTGTCAGCACAGAGCCTGACGAGGGGCTTGAACTCACAGCCTTGAGATCATGACCTGAGCCGAAGTCGGACACTTAACCAACTGAGCCACCCAGGCACCCCATTATTTCTTTTACTGCCCAGATGTTCTAACTTGCTAAATATTTCATTTGCACTTGAAAAGAACGTGTATTCTGCTGTTGTTGGGCAAGCTGTTCTATAAATGGCAACTAGGTCAGGTTTCTTGATGGTATTGTTCACTTCTATATCTTTATTGATTTTCCTTCTAAATGCCCTATTGATTACTAAGAAGTGAATTCCCACCTAAAATTGTGGATTTTGGGGGCACCTGGCTGGCTCAATTGGTAGAGCATGCAACTCTTGTTTTTAGAGTTGTGAATTTGAGCCCCATATTGGGGGTAGAGTTTACTTTAAAAATATTATTTAAAAAATTATAAAATTATGGCTTTGTTTATTTCTCCATTCACTTCTATTAGTTTTTTGCCTCATGCATTTAATTTTTTTTTTTTTACATTTATTCATTTTTGAGAGACAGAGACAGAGCACAAACGGGAGGGGCAGAGAGAGAGGGAGACACAGAATATGAAGCAGGCTCCAGGCTCCCAGCTGTCAGCACAGAGCCCAGTGTGGGGCTTGAAATCACAAACTGCAAGATCATGACCTGAGCCGAAGTCAGACGCTCAACCAACTGAGCCACCCAGGCGCTCATTGCTTCATGCATTTTGAAGCTCCATTATTAAGTACATACGTATTTAGGATTATTACATTTTATTGGTAAGTTGATCCACTTATTACTAGGTAAGCTCTCTCTTTACCCCTGGTAATATTCCTTCTTTTGAAGTTGACTTAAATGTTAACATGGCCATTCCAACTTTCCTTGGATTACTGCTTACATGTTATATTTTTTGGTCCTTTGTCTTTAAACATACCTGTGTCTTCATATTGGAAGCGGATTTTTTGGTACATATCATGTAATTGGATCTTGTTTTGTTTTTAATCCAATCAATAATTTCTGTTTTTTAATTGGTATATTTAGACCATTTGTATTTAATGTAATATTGATTAACATCTAGTCAGTTGTTTTCTCTGTTCCATTCTTGGCCCTCTTTCCACTTTTTCTGCCTGCTTTTAGGATGATTAATTTTTATTATGCTATTTCCACTATAGGCTTATTATTCATGCCTCAGTTTAAATATATATATATATATTTATGGGGCGCCTGGATAGTTCAGTTCGTTGAGCATCCAACTTCAGCTCAGGTCATGATCTTGCAGTCTGTGAGTTCAAGCCCCATCTTGGGCTCTGTTCTGACAGCTCAGAGCCTGGAGCTTCAGATTCTGTGTCTTTCTCTCTCTCTGCCTCTCCCCTACTCATACTCTGTCTCTCTCTCTCTCAAAAGTAAATAAACATTTAAAAATTTTTTTTAATATATATATTTAATGGTTGGTCTAAAGTTTATAATATACATCTAAAATTAATCACATCCTACCTTAAAATAATAATATACTTCTTCCATATGGTGTAAGAACCTTTTAACAATATATGACAAATTGTTCCCTCTAATCTTTTATATTATTGTTGTCCTATATTTTATTTTTGCATGTACTGTAATTCCCAAATACAGTGCTGCTATTTTTACTTTAGATAGTCAATTATCTTTTATTGAAAACTTTATTGAGATAATTGTGGATTCACATGCTGTAGTAAGAAATAGTGCAGAATTATCCCATGTAATCTTTACCCAGTTTATCCTAATGGTAACATCTTACAAATTAGATAGCATATATCACAACGAGGATTTTGACACTGTTAACATTCCACTAATCTTTTAGATAGTTTTACGTGTGTGTGTGTGTGTGTGTGTGTGTGTGTGTGTGTGTGTGTGTGTTTAGTTCCATACAATTTTATCACATGTACGTTCATCTGTCCACCACCATAGTCAAGTACGGAACAATTTCATTGCCACAAGGATTGCTTGTGTTGCCCTTTTATTTATTTTTTATTTTTTTAAACGTTTATTTAGTTTGAGAGAGAGAGGGCATGAGCAGGGGACAGGCAGACAGAGAGGGAGAGAGAATCCCAAACAGGCTCCCCACTGTCCGCACAGAGCCCAACACAGGGCTTGACCTCACGAACTGTGAGATCATGACCTAAGCCAAAATCAAGAGTTAAATGCGTAACTGACTGAGCTACCCAGGCGCCCCATGTGTTGCCCTTTTATAACTATGATCATCCTTATCACTTCCCACTCCCATCTTAAACCTCTGGCTACCATTAATCTGCCCTCCATTTCTAAAATTTTTTCATTTCAACAAATGTTACATAAATGGAATCATATGGTATGTAACCTTCTGTGATTGGGTTTTTTCATTCAGTATAATTCCCTGGAAAATCATCCAAGTTGATGTGTGTGTCAATAGTTTAACTTTTATTGCTGAGTAGTATTCCATGGTTTCTATGTATCACAGTTTGTTTAACCATTAATCTGTTGAAGGAATTGTGTAAATGTAAGTTTTCATTTCTCTGGGATAAATGCTCCAAAGTGCAATTGCTATGTTGCATTATAATTGCATGTTTAGTTTTATAAGAAACTGCCAAATGTCTTATAGAGTGGCTGTACCACTTGACATTTTCACCAGCAATGTATGAGTGATCCTTAGTCACCTTTTAAAGTGATTTAGCCTGGGTGGCTCAGTCAGTTAAGGGTCTGACTTGGGCTCAGGTCATGATCGCAGGCTTCTTGGCTTTGAGCCCCACATTGGATTCTGTGCTGACAGTTCAGAGCCTGGAGTCTGCTTCAGATTCTGTGTCTCCCTCTTTCTCTGCCCCTCCCCACTTATGCTCTATCTCTCTCTCAAAAATAAATAAAACATTTTTAAAATTTTAATAAAAATAAAGTGATTAAAAATAAGGGGCACCTGGGTGGCTCAGTCAGTTGAGTGTCCAACTCTTGATTTTGGCTCAGGTTGTGATCCCTGGGTTGTGGGATTGAGCCGTACATCAGGCTCTGTGTTGAGCATGGAGGCTGCTTGAGATTCTCTCTCCCTCCACCCCTCTCTCACACTCTCTTTCTCTCTCTTTGAAAATAAAAAAATAAAAATTTTAAAATGATTATAAAATAAGAAAAAAGAAGTCTTTTGTATTTACCTCCATTTTAACATTTCTAGAGATCTTTATTCCTTGGTTTAGACCCAAGTTTCTATCTGGTAACTTCCTGAACACTTCATGTAATGCACATCTGCTGGTAATGAAACTTTCAGCCTTTTGTTTGTCTGAAAGTCTTTATTTCACTTACTTTTTAAAATGTTAGTTATTTATTTTGGGGAGCAGAGAGGAGAGACAGAATCCCAAGCAGGCTCCATGCTGTCCACGCAGAGCCTGATGCAGGCTCCCACGAACCTTGAGATCATGACCTGAGCCAAAACCGAGTCAGAAGCCTAACTGACTGAGTCACCCAGGCAACCCTCACTTAATTTTTAAAGATATTTGCCTTGTGTATAAAAATTTAGGTTGACAATTTTTTTCTTTCATATTTTAAAGATGTCATTACATTGCCTTCTGTCTTCCATTATTTATGGTGAAGAGTGTGCTGCTCATCTTATTTTTGTTCCTCTCTATGTAATGTATCTTATATCTTGGGCTACCTTCAGTTATCTTTATCTTTGGCTCTCATCAGTTTGAATATGATGTGTCTAGGTGTTTTTTGTTTTGTATGTTTGATGGGGTTTTCAATATTTATCGTGGTATTTTCCTGGTTCTCTGAGCTACTTGGATCTTGAACTTCTGGGTTTGATGTCTTTCATTATTTTTTTTGAAAATTCTTGGCTATCGTCTTTTCAAATATTTTTTCTAACCTGTTCTGTTCTCTTTTGGGGTGGGAAGAATTCCATTAAAATGTACGTTTGACTATTATATATTGTCTCAAGTCTCTTGGGTGCTCTATTCTTTTTGATTCTCACTCTCTTTGTGTTTCAGCTTGAGTAATTTCTACTGACATATCTTCAAGTTCACTGACTCTTTCCTCATGGGACACTCTGCATATTAAAGTTTGCACAAGTTTAGGGTGCCTGGGTGGCTCAGCTGGTTGAGTGTTTGACTTCAGCTCAGATCATGATCTCATGGTTCATGGGTTCAAGCCCCACATTGGGCTCTGTGTTGTCAGCTCAGAGCCTGGAACCTGCTTTGGATTCTGTGTGTGTGTGTGTGTGTGTGTGTGTGTGTGTGTGTGTGTGTGTCTCTCTGTCCCTCCCCCACTTGTGCTCTGTGTGTGTGTCTCTCTCTCTCAAAAATAAACATTAAAGTTTGCGCAAGTTCAAACTTCTTCACCACTTTTAGCTCTCCCTTCAGGATTGAGTGTGGATTTATGATTAATAGACCATTCTGAAAGATAATACAGTCATATCCCCATCCCTAGTTGTCCTTATCTCCAGGCTTGGAAAGAACTTTGCTGATTTCAGGAAGAGCAAAATGAAAAAAATGCAGGAAATACACCATTTTGTATTCTCTTACTGCAACACCCTGGCTTGGATCAGAGAACTCAGAATATGAATCAGGTCTACTCTACCTACACTGCTTCCAATTCTTACTGAACATACCCACCAACAGACCAAGTAGTGGAAACCCATTGAGTACTGTTATGATGTACACCCCGTGGTAGGCTGGAGCCTGCTCATCCTGGCTGGTAAAAGCCATCATCAACTTTTCAGGAATTTCTCAGGCTGGGTTTTTTTTTTTGTTTTTTTTAATTTTTTTTCAACGTTTATTTATTTTTGGGATAGAGAGAGACAGAGCATGAACGGGGGAGGGTCAGAGAGAGAGGGAGACACAGAATCGGAAACAGGCTCCAGGCTCTGAGCCATCAGCCCAGAGCCCGACGCGGGGCTCGAACTCCCGGACCGCGAGATCGTGACCTGGCTGAAGTCGGACGCTTAACCGACTGCGCCACCCAGGCGCCCCTCTCAGGCTGGATTTTAAACACAGCAATTGTTAAAAAAAAATAAAGTAAATAAAAAGCGGGGGGGGGGGTGCTTTAGTGGCTCAGTTAGTTAAGTGTCCGACTTTGGCTCAGGTCATGATCTCACAGTTCTTGGTTCGAGCCCCGCGTTGGGCTCTGTGCTGACAGGTCAGAGCCTGAGCCTGCTTCGGATTCTGTGTCTCCCTCTCTCTCTGCCCCTCCCCTACTCACACTCTGTCTCTCTCTCAAAAATAAATACACATTGAAAAAAATTTAAACACAGAAATTGTTAAAAATTAATATACTTAAGTTTATGATTAAATGATATTAAAAATAAAAGTGATTAGTACTCAAAACATTAATTTCTAGTTGCTACATTTTACTGTTATTTATGCTTTTAATGTTATTAATACCTGCCATATCTGTATGGTGATACAATATGTGCATATGGTGTTACGATTATGTGTTTTGTTTTTTAATTTTATAATGGCATGATACTGATCATCTCTCCCCCTAAATCTGTGTTCAGTAATATCACATTTATAGCCTGAAATTAGCTATAGTGGATGTATTTATGCCATGGAAATCAGTATATAGTATTGTTTTGTTTTGTTGATTGTCTAGACCAGGGGTTGGCAAACTTTTTCTATAAAGAGCCAGATAATATTTTTGTCTTCTGAGTCACATACAGTTCCAGTCACACAACAATTATTTGTTTGACAAGACTTTCAAAATACAAAAATTATTCTTAGATCTCAGACAGTATAAAAAGAGACCACATGTTGGATTTGGTTCATAGGCCAAAAGAGGTGTGCCAACCTCTGGTCTAGACTTAAGAAAGTAATAAAGAAAATGTTAACCATGCAGCTGAAACTCCAAACTGTCATCTCTGTATCTGTGACACTGTGAAAACACAGGGAATTGAGGACATATTCTTTCCAGTATTGAAAATTATCATTCAGTTATTCAGAGAAGTTACTCACATCATTAATGACTGAGTAAAGTTCTGAAGTATGTCTTTATTGTTTCTTACTGGTTATTATAAACAAAAATATAAAATAACATTTAGATTGTAACTATACTCCTTGGCCTATGACATAAGTGACTTCTTTGTTGAATTGAATACTAATCAAGCATTTATTCTTAGTCTTGATTTCATGATTATTGCTATGAATTATAAAACCTTATGAGTGGAATTTTTAAGAAATAACAAGTCACACTGACATTATAGGTGTATGAAATTTACAATAAAGAGTAGGTATTATTAGTATTTTTAAGTCATATGCTATACATCCTTTTTATCAGTAAAATATATAATAAAGTTATATATGCATATATATGCATACATTTTTTTTTTCAGAGAGCCAGTTCTTAAGTATTTTCAGTTCACCAGTGTAAACAATGTGTCATGCTGAGCAATGACCATTCTTGGGTAGGAGAATCTAACAGGCTGGCTCAGTCAGAAGAGTATGCAACTCTTGATCTCAGTGTTGTGAGTTTGAGCCCCACATTGGATATAGAAATTACTTATAAATAAATAAATAAATAAATAAATAAATAAAACTTTAAAAAGAGAGAGAGAGGGAGGCACCTAGGTGGCTCAGTTAGTTAAGCATCCAACTTCGGCTCAGGTCACGATCTCACAGTTCATGGGTTCAAGCTCCGTGTCGGGCTGTGCACTGACAGCTCGGGGCTTGGAGCCTGCTTCAGATCCTGTGTCTCCCTGTCTCTCTGCCCCTTCCCTGCTGCTCATGCTCTGTCTCTCTTTCTCTGTCACAAATAAATATTAAAAATAATAAATAAAAGAGAGAGAATATAATAGGCACACAGAGTCTGAGTCAGTTAGATGAAGATGAGCAACTGATCTGAAAGGTCTGGTGCTCAGTTGAGAGTATGTGTGTTTGAGAGAGAGAGGACCATGAAATAAAGATGTCAGAGGCAGAGAAAGCTACCTCAGGCCCTGCCTTTCTCACTCCATGATGCTTCTCTCACCGCCTTGGTTCACTGATTGGAACCACAAGACCAGATGAGAGAACTGGACCGACAATGGGTACGAGATGCCAAAGAGGTAATGGAAACCCAAGTTCCAGTGTGAAGCAGCCTCAATCACACGTTTCTCAAACTACAAAGAAGAAAGGAATTGGCCTGATCAAGACCTTTAAAGGGGAAAAGAACCACAGAGCCATGACGGTGAGCTGCTAGTCACGGAATTAGTACAATGTGTGCTCAGAAGCCCAGTGTTTTATGAAAAGGCTGGTTTCTGCTTGGCCGAGGCTCTTCTGTGCGTCTTATCTGAGTGTTTGGTTAGCAGCAGGAGCCTATTATCTTCCAGCATTTTCTAGTTATAACAGATTCCAGTTTCGGAAACATCAAGAAATTGGATTCCAGCTTCCAAGGGTTCCCTCTGGGAGATATTCGCTCTCCAGGACAGAACTGTCTTTTTCTCTTTTTTTCACAGTGAGTGAGGGCATGGGGAACACCTGTGGTAATCTGCAGAGGCAAATTGTGAGCACGCCAACAATACTGCAGAGAGAGAGCCTTAGGCTGAAAGTTCAAGGAAAGGCAGGGGGATGAACAGGATGAGTAAAGCAAGCTGAGAACTACCATGTTGTGGTGTTGTGGTTTAAGACCAAGTTCTTGCAGGCAACCATGTTAATGTTTCCAGCGGCCAGAGCAAAGGTCATTTCCCTACCACTTGATTGAATTATTTGATGCTCTTCAAAAGTCTCTCTGGTCTTTCTGCTCCTTTCTTAAGTTTCTTCTCTTTCTCTTAAAATGTCATTCTAATCTGGAAAAGATGCCCAGGATTTAGAGAATTTCTTTTCCTCTTTCACATTATGTTCCCTCTACCTGGATATGATTGGATCTATTGACCAGTCAGGCTTTTATGCTTTCAGAATGTCAATTCCAACCTTTACATTTTTTTTTTAATTTTTTTTTTTAATTTTTTTTTCCAACGTTTTTTATTTATTTTTGGGACAGAGAGAGACAGAGCATGAACGGGGGAGGGGCAGAGAGAGAGGGAGACACAGAATCGGAAACAGGCTCCAGGCCCTGAGCCATCAGCCCAGAGCCTGATGCGGGGCTCGAACTCACGGACCGCGAGATCGTGACCTGGCTGAAGTCGGACGCTTAACCGACTGCGCTGCCCAGGCGCCCCAACCTTTACATTTTTTAATGAATTTCTGGTAGAAAAATAATTCCTAAGCCTTGCTTATAGTTTTGTTCACTTAATAAATATTTATTGCACACTTACTGTTTGAGGTGCTTGCCCTATAGAGTAAATCAACACTGATCCTTACCATCAACAAAATGTATATATATTATAGTGGAGGCAAAAAATATCTTTAATGTTACTTTATAATAACAGCAATTGCACCTCTTACTTATGGAAAAATTTTTGCACCTCATATGCTCTCATAATGTTCTGCTTTCAAAAGAAGTACCCACCTGCGGGTTATAACATTCTAAAATATTGCTGTTGGTGTCTTTTTCTTCATTTTCTTGTCTTAGCTTACACCTGCTAAACAATAATATTGTTTTGTGCCAGTACAGATACTTTTGAATTAGGGATGGCAAAATTTGAGTCCCTCAAATTTTGAGTCCCTCTTTGCTACCTCTAGAAAGGGAACTTCTCCTTTCTAGGGTCAGCCTGATGAGACCCTTGTAAGAATAATGATGGCATCTCATGTATTGCAGGCTTATATGTGCCTGGCCCTGTTTGACACTTTTTTGTCACTGCTACAAATTTTCACAATAACCCTGAAGATACTAAGGCTTACCTAGGTTAATTAAATTGCCCAAAATTCGGGGTGCCTGGGTGGCTCAGCCAATTAAGCACCCAACTCTTGCTTTCAGCTCAGGTCATGATCCCACGGTTCATGAATTCAAGCCCTCATCGGGCTCCGTGCTATCAGCATGAAGCTTGCTTGGAATTCTCTCTCTCTGCACCTCCCCTGCTCACTCTCTTTCTCAAAATAAATAAATAAACTTTAAAAAATTAAAAACAAAATTTCCCAAAGTTCCACAGCTTGGAGCTGGGCTTCTTATCTCAATCTGAACTAAAAATCTCTCCAGGAGAAAATGGAATTTATAATATGAGTTTAGAAGAAAAAAACATTTTTAAAGAATAAAGTCACACACATTCTGTGGAAATGAATTCATAAGGTCTGAATGAAAGGCAATGGCCTATAACAAATGTCAAGAACACTAACACCTTAATACGATCACATTGCCAATGTGGAATGGTAAGGGTCTAAATCTTTACACTTCTTTGCCAGAGGTTGGGGCTATTGTTTTTTGGGTTTTTATTTTTAAGTTTATTTTTTATTTTGAGAGAGAGAGGGAGGGGCAGGGACAGAGGAAGAGATAGAGAATCCCAAGCAGGCTCTCCACTGTCAGCATAGAGCCCAACATGGGGCTTGAACTCAAGAACCATGAGATCATGACCTGAGCTGAAACCAAGAGCCAGATGCTTAACGGACTGAGCCCCCAGGCACCGGGGGTCATTGTTAATGTTTCCACCTATAAAGACTAACTAGAGGGGCACCTGGGTGGCTCAGTTGGTTGAGCATCTGACTTCGGTTCACATCATGATCTCACAGTTCATGAGTTTGAGCCCCACTTCGGGCTCAGTGCTGTCAGTGCAGAGCCCACTTCAGATCCTCTGTCCCTCTCTCTGCTTCTCCCCCCGCTTGCATGCATGCCCCCACCCTCTCTCTTTCTCAAAAATAAATAAACATTAAAAAAAAAGACTAGGAAAAAGCAGCAGTATAATATTTATTGGAAAAAAACAAGAAACAAAAAACAAGCAAACAAACAAAAAAACCCTGAAGTTGATGATCTCCTCTTTTGGACATAATCTTGTCCTCAGGTGGTCCCTTTGCAATGGAACATAACTTTTTTTTTTTTTAACTTAAATTCAAGTTAGTTAACATATAGTGTAGTGTTATTTCAGGACTAGAATCCAGTGATTCATCACTTACATATAAAACCCAGTGCTCATCACAAGTGCCTTAATACCCATCACCCATTTAGCCCATCCCCCCACTTCTCGTACAGCAACCCTCAGGTTGTTCACTATATTTAAGGCTTTTATGTTTTGCATCCTTCTCTGTTTTTATCTTATTTTATTTTTCATTCCCTTCCCCTATGTTCATCTGCTTTGTTTTTTAAATTCCACATATGGGGGCGCCTGGGTGGCGCAGTTGGTTAAGCGTCCGACTTCAGCCAGGTCACGATCTCACGGTCCGTGAGTTTGAGCCCCGTGTCAGGCTCTGGGCTGATGGCTCAGAGCCTGGAGCCTGTTTCCGATTCTGTGTCTCCCTCTCTCTGTGCCCCTCCCCCGTTCATGCTCTGTCTCTCTCTGTCCCAAAAAAAATAAATAAATGTTGAAAAAAATTTTTTTAAAAAAATAAATTCCACATATGAATGAAATCGTATGATATTTGTCTTTCTCTGACTGACTTATGTCCCTTAGCATAATACATTCTAGTTCCACCCATATTGTTGCAAATGGCAACATTATAACTCATATACAGAGGAAAAGAAGCAGGCAATGGGAGAGAAATCAAAATTGTTGATAATTCTGTGGTGGTAAAACACAGGCTATATATTATCATGGTCCTGTGAACTTGTGGATAGAGTTTCCTCAACAAAATCTCCCACCACAGCCCCATTTCGGACACATCATTAGGAAACTGATTTAGCTAAAATCATAATCTTTTGGACCAAATGCTCTTCATTTAGAATGTTACAAGTGCTCATGTTCATGATACTTGGCAAATGGACTTAGCATGGAACATTGTTAAAAAGTGATTATCCCAAATTCTAGCAATCTCAACAAATGTATATGCTTATATGTACACACTTCTTTGCAGCTATAATATTTTATATACATTTAAAAAATTTTTAATGTTTATTTTTGGAGAGAGAGAGATGGAGAGTGAGCAGGGGAAGGGGCAGAGAGAGAGGGAGACACAGAATCGAAGCAGGTTCCAGACTCCGAGCTGTCAGCACAGAGCGTGACGTGGGGCTCAAACCCACAAACCGTGAGATCACAACCTGAGCCGAAGTTGGACACTTAACCAACTGAGCCACCCAGGCACCCCTATTTTGTATACATGAAAAAAAAATTTTTTTTTTAATCTTTATTTATTTTTGAGAGAGAGCATGTGAGCAGGGAAGGAGCAGAGAGGGAGGGAGACACAGAAGCAGAAGCAGAAGCAGGCTCCAGGCTCTGAGCTGTCAGCACAGAGCCTGTCGTGGGGCTTGACCTCACAAGCCGTGAGACCATGACCTGAGCCGAAGTCAGATGCTCAACCGACTGAGCCACCTAGGTGCCCCTATACGTTTTTAATCTTATCTTCCCAGTGATGTGGGAGGGGAAGTCCTATCTTACAGTTTGAGGCTCTGAATACATGGAGTGTCCTAACTACTGTTTCTTGCTCTTCCAGGGATCGTTATAGAAAGCTATATGCACTTTTCAGAGAAATGGTTGTTTGTGTTTCCTATTCAAAGCACTATGCTTCAATGGCTTACTAGGTCAAGAATATGTAAAAACATTAATCAAAAAGGGGCGCCTTGGTGGCTCAGTCAGTTAAGCGTCCAACTTTGGCTCAGGTCATTATCTCAAGGTTTATGAGTTCAAGCCCCTCATCGGGCTCTACACTCACAGTGCAGGGCCTGCTTGGGATTCTGTCTCTCTCCCTCTCTCTCTGCCCCTCCCCTCGCTCAGAATAAATAAATAAAACTTTAGAAAAAGACGTTAATCAAGGAATTTACAATAAGTATTTCAGAATCAACAGCATGCTTATTGAATTGACAGCTTGAAAGAACAAAATCCACCAGCACCAAGTATAATACATAAGACTAGCTCATTTCTAGTCTAGGTAACCTAATATTTAATACTGAATAAACCCACCAATTTTGTCCTAATGTGAAACAGAATTCATTAAATAAGCAGAAGAGAGTCCTTGCCTGGAAATTTCCAGGCTGTTGCTGTAGTAAATCACTACAGAAAGCACTTGTTTTCCAAAAACAGCTTTAAAACTGATTTTAATGATTAGCTACATAAAATTAAACACTAAGAATATTTTCATTGTTTAAAAGACAAAGCCTTGAGGTTACTTTTTATTCACTCTGAAGCAATTCATTTTCCGATCTACTCCTTTGCTGGAGTTTAAGACAGTATTGTTTACTATGTCATTGAGAGAAAAACCACTTTCAAAACTTTTATTGTAAGTGTGATTTTTGAAGTATTATGAGGCCTTCAGGCAAAAGAGAAGCAAAGGGAAAGCTGCACTTACAGTATTTAAAAACATACTTGGTTAGGGGCACCTGGGTGGCTCAGTCATTTAGGCATCGGACTGCAGCTCAGGTCATGATCTCGTGGTCCTGAGTTCAAGCCCTGCGTTTGGTTCTGTGCTGTCAGCAACCTGGAGCCTGCTTCAGGTTCTGTGTCTCCCTCTCTGTCTCTGTCCCTTCCCCACTTGCTCTCTCTCTCTCTCTCTCTCTCTCAAAAACAAATAAACATAAATTTAAAACAATTTTTCAACATTTGGCTATGTAGCAGAGTGATCTAGAAGACTATTTTTTTTAAAAAAAAATTTTTTTTTAACGTTTATTTATTTTTTTGGGACAGAGAGAGACAGAGCATGAACGGGGGAGGGGCAGAGAGAGAGGGAGACACAGAATCAGAAACAGGCTCCAGGCTCTGAGCCATCAGCCCAGAGCCCGACGCGGGGCTCGAACTCACGGACCGGGAGATCGTGACCTGGCTGAAGTCGGACGCTTAACCGACTGCGCCACCCAGGCGCCCCTAGAAGACTATTTTTTAAGTAATGGATTTTGTTTTGGTTTCTGGCAGAGTATCCACAGATGACAGTGTAACTCAACAAATAAACTGGCAGATTTGGACTACTGGGGAAATGCATCTTTCCATTCCAGAATGTCTTCTCAAGCAGCAAGAATTGGGCCAGGGCTGTAAGACAGTGCTACCACACGGAGTCAGTGCTGTGCTCCGTGTCCTGTAATAAGCAGCCGAGTGCCCAGCTGGTGTTCCTCTCGCACTCTGGGCTTATCTCAACCATGGACTTAACTCGTTGTACCACACCTTCTGGTCTGCCTCCTGCACTAATGCCATGTGAGTTCCCAAGGGCAGAATGCATCATGCCTTACAACTCTGTATCTCAGGTCCCAGCTCAGTGCTAACACCTGGTAGATACTCCACAAATGTTTGCAGACAGAAGAATGCAAAGCATGCTTAACTGTCCAAATAGAAGGAATAGCCGCTGTTTTCTATAATATACTATAATTTCATTGTCACTTTTTTGTGAAAAGTGTGGACTTTGTTGCACTTTTAATAGAAGCTACATGCATAAAATAAGAGAATCGGTTTCTAATATTATCACATGAAGTACCTTATACCCTATAATTAGGAGATATTACACATTGGTTTTTTTGCCCAAGTACCCCATTTATGAATCTCCATTAACACTAAACTGATCATTATACTTACAGGCTACTGAGTAGTATATCCATAGGTCAATAAGAAGAAAATAGATCTATCAAACTTGATGAAATAACATGCCCCTTAGAACCAACATTTCTCTAACTATATCAAGAAATCACAGACCATCTTTCAAAAATGGCAGGGGCAAGAATAATACCCTTGAACCATACAGTTCTGCACACTGTAACAGTAAAATATTAATCAGGTATTAGAAGACTCCCTTACAAGCATGAAATTTATTTCAAATAGACATTTGCGAAATTCATTCTACGTGAATCTCCAAGCACTCTCTGATCACCTAACCATATCCTGTTCAGTGTGCAGTTGGCCTCTGGACTTCAGTCAGACACTTTCAGATTGGCATTAGCTGCGTAAGGCCACCAGATGCCAAATGTTACGTTATCACACAAAGATAAATGATCTTTAAGTGCCCTAAATAAGTTTATACCTCTAAAAATGCTTACTGGACCATGAGACTAGTTTGCCAGCGTGTCTGATTGTCAATGTATCTATGCCCAAATCGACAAGAATTAGTCTCTAGAGCCTCTGTTTCCAAGGAAGTAAATCTCTAGGTTCTCCACATTGGCTGCCCAATAGAATAAGCTAGTGACCTTTAAAAAATACTGATGGGGGCACCTGGGTGGCTCAGTCAGTTCAGTGTCCCACTTCGGCTCAGGTCACGATCTCATGGATGGTGAGTTCAAGCCCCATTTCGGGCTCTGTGCTAACAGCTCAGAGCCTGCAGCCTGCTTCAGATTCTGTGTCTCCCTCTCTCTCTGTCCCTCCCCCACTTGCACTCTGTCTCTCTGTCTCTCAAAAATAAACATTTTTTAAAATGTAATAAATAGGGGCGCCTGGGTGGCGCAGTCAGTTAAGCGTCCGACTTCAGCCAGGTCACGATCTCGCGGTCCGGGAGTTCGAGCCCCGCGTCAGGCTCTGGGCTGATGGCTCAGAGCCTGGAGCCTGTTTCCGATTCTGTGTCTCCCTCTCTCTCTGCCCCTCCCCCGTTCATGCTCTGTCTCTCTCTGTCCCAAAAATAAATAAACGTTGAAAAAAAAAATTTTTTTTAAATGTAATAAATAAATAAATAAATAAATAAATAAATAAATAAATAAATAAAACTGATGCCTGGACCTCACCCCCAGAGATTCCGATTTAACAGGTCTAGGGTATGGCCTGGACATCAGAACTTTTTCAAGCCCGAAGTGATTCTAATGCTCAACAGGGTTGAGGAACATTACTTTAGGGCCTCTATTCTCCAGGAAAATTTAGAGACAGGTTAAATGCACCCCTTCTTCCTGCATTGCTCTTACATCTATCAACAAATGAACTTTGAGTTCTTTCTACCCCAGATTCTGTTCCTCTTCCCTTTCAACCACCATGGTTTTCTTCCACAACATTGCTTGAGATTTTTGATGTTAACCTGGATTTCAAGCAACTTCCCCAGTGCAGGTGGAAAACATTCACTTAGTAGATGTAGAAGCTGAGATTAAGAGAGAGTTCCTTCAAATTCTATAGAAGAAATGCCATCCAGAACAGTCCACATTCAATTCCTGTATATACTCAACTCATTTCTCAACACACAATCACCCAGTTGTGAGTCATGCCTCTATAACAAGTGTCACCAAGTGCTGTTGATTCTAATTCCTCAATCCCTTTCATGTAAATCACTTCCTTGCCTTCCATGTTACATTGCTTTAGTCCAGGCCCACACCAGCATTTCTCATATAAAAGCAGTTCATCGGCCTTCAAACTGTTCTTTGCAATTCTGCTAACCTCCCTTCGAACCATTATGTACACTTCAGGGTGATGTTTTCAAAAGCAAATCTGATATTATGACTCCTTGGCTTAATAATAATAATATTCCATTCCTTTTAAGATCAAATCCACACTTCTCAAGCCTTTCTAAACTCTTTGCGGTTCCTCCAGCCATGTCACATGATCTCATGCCTCTCTGTACTTGCAGACTCCTTTTACATTGTCAAAATTCATCTGAGAGATCGCTTCTTTGCTACCCAGTCTGAACTGCATGCTTAGCTAGGTGTACTCACACAGCATACTTACATCAATCAATAATACCTAACACGTAGCCTTGTGATTTTCACTGTAATTGACGTTGAGCTTATTCAGGGAGGGGGCTTCATCTTTCGTCTTTTTGTGCTTTAGGGCTTATATATAACCTGATTTATAGTGTTTGGTAAATGTTTGTTGAACGAATACGCTGTCATTTTACATGTCCGTGCTTTGCACGTACCATTACTCTTCCCTCGCTACCTCCAATCTCTGTTTACACTATTAACACCTCCATTGAAACCCAGCTGAAGCAGCTTTTCCTCTGTGCTACCTTCCTGGACTTGGTTTCCAAGGCAGTGTCGATCATACCCACCTTTTAGTCACCATTATATCTTGTATATACTTCTAACTATAGTAACTACCACTCTGTGCTGAAATTATCCTCATGTCTCCCTGACTAGATTGTAGGCTCCTTAGTGGCAGCAACCTGTTTCATTTACTTTTGTATCCAAAGCACTTGGTACACAATAGGCAACAAGTAACAAAGTTACCATTTTTGTCCCTCTCGAATCCTTGTTTTACACAACTGCCAGAATGTTCTCAACAAAATTCAGATTATGTCTGTCCCAGCTTAAAAACTTCCAATGATTTCCTTTATCTATAGCAGTCTTTCTCAAAGGACAGTATCTGTATTCCTGGTAGTACATATGACAATTTTCAGATGTTACACAATTGTTCTTTTTATTCTAATGGTTAAGTGTTTTGTGTTAGCAAAGAATGAAACCCATGAAATGAATTATTTTGTGTCTAACTTGTTTAAGGCATGTAAGATTTTTTTTTTAAATTTTTTTTCAACGTTTATTTATTTTTGGGACAGAGACAGAGCATGAACGGGGGAGGGGCAGAGAGAGAGGGAGACACAGAATCGGAAACAGGCTCCAGGTTCTGAGCCATCAGCCCAGAGCCCGACGCGGGGCTCGAACTCACGGACCGCGAGATCGTGACCTGGCTGAAGTCGGACGCTTAACCGACTGCGCCACCCAGGCGCCCCAGGATTTTTTTATGTTCATAATTAAAGAAAAATATTTAGCAAATAATAGTACAGAGAGTAATCATACAACAAAAGACAAAAAAGTCATCATATTTGGGAAACCCAGATGTATAAGATTAAGAACATCTAAATCTAGCATACAGATCCTTTAGTCAGCCCCTGATTTCCTTTCCAGCCTCACCTCCCTCCAGCTGCCATCAGTGTGACATACCGTATGTTACGGAATACAGGTTTCCATGTCTTTCTCCTTTCCCCCATCCAGCCTATTTTCAACACAGTAGCCAGAGGGATGCTGTTTAGGTCGTTACTCAGATCAAACCTCTCCAGTCAGAATGCTTTTATTTCTAAGAGATATATACTAAACTAGAAGAGATATATAAATTATAAGATGTACGAAGTGCCACTATCTGAAACTTAACCTTAAAATAGAGAACAAAACACACACATGCACATAGATACAGATAAAGCGGATAAAGATAAAGTGCGTTTGAGATTTTTCATAATAAAAAGTTGTGAGGGGGCACCTGAGTGGCTCAGTCGGTTGAGTGGCCAACTCTTGATTTCAGCTTAGGTCAGGATCTCATGGTTCAGGGGACTGAGCCCCATGTTAGGCTCTGTGCTGGCAGCACAAAGCCTTGCTTGGGATTCTCTCTCCCTCTCTCTCTGCCCCTCCCTTGCTCTCTCTCTCTCAAAATAAATAAATAAAACTTTTAAAAAATATACGTGATAAAACAAATATAGGTACAAATAAATAGTGAATCTAGCTGGTGAATATATGAATCTTCCCTATACATCTTTTTCAACTTTTTTTGTATATTTGAAAATTAAAGTGTTCATAATAAAATGGGGGGGTGTAAGAAAAACTTTAATACTTTTTTTTAATGTTTATTTATTTTTGAGAGAGAGACAGACAGGCAGAGCATGAGTGGGGGAGGGACAGAGAGAGAAGGAGACACAGAATCTGAAGCAGGCTCCAGGCTCCAAGCTGTCAGCACAGAGCCCAACGTGGGGTTTAAACTCATGAACCGTGAGATCATGTCCTGAGCCAAAGTCGGACATTCAACTGACTGAGGCACCCAGACGCCCCTATAAGAAAAACTTTAAAAAATAAATCCTATGGATGCCTGGGTGGCTCAGTCAGTTAAGCATCTGACTCTTGGTTTTGGTTCAGGTCATGATCTCACAGTTCGTGACTTTCAGCTCCACCTTGGGCTGTGCACTGACAGTGCGGAGCCTGCTTTGGATTTCTCTCTCCTTCTCTCTCTGACCCTCCTTGGCTTGCTCTCTCTCTCTCTCTCTCTCTCTCTCTTAAAAAAATAAGTAAACATTAAAAAAAAATCCTTGGGGGTCCCTGGGTGGCTCTGTCAGTTGAGCATCCAACTGTTGATTTGGGCTCAGGTCACGCATGATCTAGCGGTGATGGGATCGAGCCCCGCATCAGGCTCTGCACTGACAGCACGAAGTCTGCTTGGGATTTTATCTCTCTCTCTCTCTGTCTGACCCTCCCTCACTTGCACACATGCACACATGTGCACACAGTCTCTCTCTCTCAAAATAAATAAATAAATAAACTTTAAAAAATATGTTTTGGGGGGCGCCTGGGTGGCGCAGTCGGTTAAGCGTCCGACTTCAGCCAGGTCACGATCTCGCGGTCCGTGAGTTCGAGCCCCGCGTGGGGCTCTGGGCTGATGGCTCAGAGCCTGGGGCCTGTTTCGGATTCTGTGTCTCCCTCTCTCTCTGCCCCTCCCCCGTTCATGCTCTGTCTCTCTCTGTCCCCAAAATAAATGTTGAAAAAAAAAATTTTTTAAATAAAAAATAAAAAATATGTTTTGGGGCTCAGTCGGTTAAGCCTCCAAATTTGGCTCAGGTCATGATCTCACAGTTTGTGAGTTGGAGCCCCACGTTGGGCTCTGTGCTAACAGCTTGAAGCCTGAAGCCTGCTTCAGATTCTATGTTTCCTTCTCTCATCCCCTCCCTGACTTGTGCACGTGTGGGCGCGCTTTCTCTCTCTCTCTCTCAAATAATAAGTAAACATTAAAAAGATTTTAATAAAAAAATAAAAAATATGTTTCAAAAATGAAGTAAAATAAAATCCTTGGCTATGTAAAGTAGAAAATCCAAAAGAATCAACAACAACAAAAACTTCCTAGAACTAATAAGCAATTATAGCCAGGTTGCAGGATATAAGGTTAATATACAAAAGTCAATTGCTTTCCCAAAAGTCAACTGTTTCCTTGATAAACAAGTGGAAATTGGAAATAAAAACATAACACTATTTACATTAGCATCCTAAAAATTAAAGACTTTAGGGGCTCTGAGTCGTTCAGTTAAGTGCATGACTCGATTTCAGCTTAGGTTATAATCTCACGGTTTGTGAGATCAAGCCTCACGTCGGGCTCCATACTAGACATGAAGCCTGCTTAAGCTTCTCTCCCCCTTGGGGCTCCTGGGTGGCTCAGTTGGTTGGGCGTCCGACTTCAGCTCAGGTCACAATCTCGCGGTCTGTGAGTTCGAGCCCCGCATCGGGTTCTGTGCTGACAGCTCAGAGCCTGGAGCCTGCTTCAGATTCTGTGTCTCCCTCTCTCTCTGCCCCTCCCCTGATCATACTCTGTCTCTCTCTGTCTCAAAAATAAATAAAAACATTTAAAAAAATAAAAAGATTCTCTCCCTCTCTCCTTCTGCCTCTCCCCTGCTCACACTCACACGCGTGCTCTCTCTCTCTCTCTCTCTGAAATAAACAAACAATAAAAAATGAAGAATTTAAGTATAAATATAACAAAATATGTAAAAGCTATCTATGAAGAAAACTACAAAAATCTGATGAAAAATAGAAAATTAACTAAAGAAATGGGAAAATATTCCATGTTCATCGATAAGAAGACTCAATATTGTCAAAATATCAGTTTTTCCTAACTTGATCTATAGATTTAACTCAATGCCAATCAAAATCCCAGAAGGTTATTTTGTGGTTATCAACAAACCGATTCCAAAATTTATATGGAAAGGCAATAGCCTTTCCATATAAGTCAGTGGGCCTACATAACCTGACATTAAGACTTCCTATAAAGCTACAACAATCAAGATAGTATAGTATTGGCAAAATAACAAATAGATCAATGCAATGCAACAGAGAGGCCAGAAATAGATCCACATAAATATAATCAACTGATCTTTGACAAAGGTGCAAAGGTAATGCAATACAGAAAAAGGTAGTCTTTTCAACAAATGGCTGGAACAACTGGATATCTACCTGTGTAAAATGAATCTAGACCTTGCACCTTTATAAAAATTAACTCACAACAGATCACAGACCTAAATGTAAAGTGCAGAACTATACAATTCCTAGAAGATAACACAGGAGAAAATCTGGGTGATTTGGGTATAGTGATGACTTTTCAGATACAACACGAAAGGCAAAACCTATGAAAGAAGTAATTGATAAATTGGACTTCATTAAAGTTAAAAACTTCTGCTCTGCCAAAGACATTGTCAAGAGAATGAGAAGGGAGGCCACAGACTGAGAGAAAATATTTGCAAAAGGCATATCTGATAAAGGATTGTTATCCATAATATGCAAAGAAATACTAAAACTAGAGGCGCCTGGGTGGTTCCGTCGGTTAAGCATCCAACTTCAGGTAGGTCATGCTCTCACGGTTCGTGAGTTTGAGCCCCATGTCGGGCTCTGTGCTGACAGCTTGGAGCCTGGAGCCTGCTTCAGATTCTGTGTCTCTTTCTGTCTCTCTCTGCTCCTCCCCTACTTGTGCTCTGTATCTCTCAAAAATAAATAAATTAAAAAAAAAATCCTAAAACTCAATAATAAGAAAATGAACAGCCTGATTAAAAAATGGGCAAAAGACCTGAACAGACACCTCACCAAAGACATGCAAATGGCATATGAGGATATGAAAACATGTTCCACATCATAAGTCATTAGGAAACTGCAAATTAAAATGAGGTACATACCTGTTAAAAAGGCTAAAGTCCAAAACACTGACAATACCAAATGCTGATAAGGATGTGGAGCAACAAGAACTCTTTATTTCTTTGCTGATGGGAATTCAAAATGGTACAGCCTCTTTCAAAAACAGTTTGGCTGTTTCTTACAACACTAAACATACTCTTATCACACAATTCAGCAATTGTGCTCCTTGGTATTTACCCAAAGGAATTGAAAGCTTATATGCACACAAAAAGCTGCATATGGGTGTTTATAACAGCTCTATTCATAATTGCCAAAACTTGGAAGCAACCAATATGTCTTTCAGTAAGTGAATAGATAAATGAGGTGTACATCCAGACAACGGAATCAGTGCTAAGCCATGAAAAAATATGGAGGAAACCTAAATGCATATTACTAAAATTTAATCTATCTGAAAAGGCTACATACTATATGATTCCAACTATCTGACATTCTGAGAAAGGCAAATCATGGAGACAGTAAAAAGATCACAGGTTGTTGGGGTTAGGGGAGAGAGTAGGATGAAAAGGTAGAGCACAGAGGATTTTTAGGGCAGCAAATCTACTCTTTATGATACTGTAATGGTGGATACATGTCATTACATGTTCATCCAAACCCACAGAATGTACAACACCAAGAGCAAACCCTAATGTAAATTATGGACTTTGGGTGATAATGATGTATCTATGTAGGTTTGTTGATTATAACCAGTGTAACACTCTGTTGATATAGGGAAGGCTGTACCTAGTGGAGGGCAGAGAATATACAGGAACTCTGTACTTTCTGTTCAATTTTCTTGTGATCCTAAAACTTCTTTAAAAAATAAAGCAAATAAATAAAAAATAAATCAATCCTCCACTGCCTCACCACCACCAGAAATGTCATAGTGAAACCAAAGTAACAAAGCAGGGCTCTAAGGACCTACTAGACCTGACCTCCTCTCACTTACTCTGCTCCAGCCACACCAGCTTCCTTGTGAGATCTAGAAAGCCAGGCATGGTACCTCTCCATTCTTTTCCACTTGCTGTGTTTTCTGCCAGGACCACTCTTGCCCCAGAGAGCTGCCATGGTGCCCTCCCACCTCCCTGCATTTATTCAAATGTCACCTCCTGGGGCCTTGCCCATCACACTAATTAAAAATGCAGCTTTCCCCAACTCTTCTCATTCCCCTTCTTTCATTTTTCACCAAAGAACTTATTGCCAACTAACATAATATGTATTTTATTTAATTTTTTGTCTACCTGTCTCCCACTTAGAACTTAAGTTCTAGGAGGGAAGAGATTTCTGTTGTTTTGTTCCCTGCTGTTTGCTGCCCTATCACAGAACCTAGAACATGGTAGACTCTCAACGACGTTTGTTGAGTGAATAAATGAATAGCTTATTAAGAGTGCTCTCATGCGTCCAGACATTTGCCATGCTGTTTTATCTGCCTGGAATGATGTTCTTTAATGTTCAGGAGGAGAAATCCAACTTAGCATCCAAAACTCAGCTCAGGAACCCCCTTTTCTCTTAGGTGCCCCCTGCCCCAGGCAGACCAAAGTAGGAATTTCTTATCTGTATTACCACAGTGCCCCATTTTATGCTTCCAGTAGAGCCCTTATCACAGTGTTTTACAATCTGTGGGGCTCCTTAGAGGCTCCTTATTCATCTTGTATCTGCAGCACCCTGGTTTTTTTTGTAGTTTATGGGGGGGGGGGGACAGGCAAGGGGTGGGGAGGGGAGAGGAGGAGAAGAGGAGAGGAATGGAGAGGAGAGGAGAGGGGAGGGGAGAATCTTAAGCAGGATCCAAGCTCAGCACAGAGCCCAATGCAGGGCTCGATCCCACAACCATGGGATTATGACCTGAGCAAAAATCAAGAGTTGGACCCTCAACTGACTGAGCCACTCAGATGCCCAGACCCAGCACCTTTAAGCCTGGCAGGCCCTCAGAAACATTTGTGCAATGAAATAATAAATGAATGAATGACTTAGATAAAAGCAATCAATATGTAGCTTAGTGTGGATTATATAGATATTTGTAGTATAATTTAAAGAACACCCTTAAAGATACTCCTATGAAAATTCCTTTGATATTAATACTCTCTACTATAGCTTACTCAAAACCTATGAATTAATAACTAATAATATCCAAAGTCCAAGATAATTGCCTAGTAATCAATATAAAAGTCTGAGTTTGCTTTAATATTTCCTTTACATTATTTCAAAGGCATTTTTACTCTACCTTTTATTTGCGTTTCCATATCCATACTGTTTTAGCTTAGAGAGTATCATCATGGGAGCTAAAGACTGAGCAGGTTTGGTAAACAAAGCATTGATGCCAAAAACCATTGAGGAAAGGGGTGACCTGAAACAGACAAAGATAGCATGGGTCTGTATCACACAGAAATCAAGGAACTTTTTGTCAGTTAAGTCCTCCTTGACTGTAACTAGACAATAGAAATATATAGTAGTTATAGAATATTAACCTCTTAGTCATAGTGGTTATAAACTTAAAAGAACCAAACTCTTTCAGTGAAGAAATGGATCAAAGAGGAGACACAGCTAGACTCTTACATGCTCAATAATGAGAGCTATATGTGCCCTGTGCTGTTAAGTCATTTTTTCTTAATTTTTAAAGTTTATTTATTTATTTATTTATTTTAATTTTTTTTTCTTTTTCAACGTTTTTTTTTTATTTTTGGGACAGAGAGAGACAGAGCATGAACGGGGGAGGGGCAGAGAGAGAGGGAGACACAGAATCGGAAACAGGCTCCAGGCTCTGAGCCATCAGCCCAGAGCCCGACGCGGGGCTCGAACCCACGGACCGCGAGATCGTGACCTGGCTGAAGTCGGACGCTTAACCGACTGCGCCACCCAGGCGCCCCTTTATTTATTTATTTTGAAAGAGAGAGAGAGAGAGCTCGAGTTGGGGAGGGCAGAGAAAGAGGGAGAGAGAAAGAATCCCAAGCAGGCTCTGCACTGTCATGACAGTGCAGAGCCCGACACAGGGTTTGAACCTGTGAACCATGAGATGGTGACCTGATTTGGAATCAAGAGTTGGACATTTAACTGACTGAGACACCCAGGCGCCCCTGTGGTAAGTCATTTAAATCCCACCATAGCGGCACCTGGCTGGCTCTGTTGGTAGAGCATGTGACTCTTGAGCTCAGAGTCCTGAGTTTAAGCCCCACACTGGGCATGGCGCCTACTTAAAAAAAAATGCAAACCTGTAAACTCCACAACAATCTTATGAGAAAGACATTGTCACTCCTGTTTTAGAGATAGGAGAATAGATTAACTTGTCCACAGTCACACAGCTAGTAAGTAGTAGAACTGGGATTCACACCTAAGTTTCTCAGCCCAGATTTCATTAAGGATTACTCAAATGAGCTCTAAGTGAGAATCCTGCCATATCATTTTTGATAACTAAGTTATGTCATATAAAATAAACCTAAAAATCCAGTGCATTGACTGAATAAAGTGAAATCTTGTCATATTTCAACTATCGGTGGAAACCTCTCCAAGGAGGAGAAAGAGAAGAAAAAGCAAGAAAATGGAGAGGAGGAGAAAGAAAAAAAGACAGGGAAGAAAGATGAGGCCAGAGAACTGGAGGAAGTCTGATTTGACAGGAAGAACTTGGGTTTCACTTCTAGTTCTTTAATCTGCTGGTTTTATTACCTTGGGCAAGCTGACCCCTCAAGAGTCTTAGTTTCCTGAAAATGAGGGTACTTCTGATTGTATGATATAATAGTATAATACAGTTGCTGTCTGTCTCCCCCACTAGGCTGTCACTGCCACAAAGGGTGAAGGCTACATCTATTTTGGCTCATTGTATTAAGTTCTTATCTGACATGATCTGGAGGACAGTTGGCTAGAGCAGAACAATCCTTTTTATTTATTTTTTATTATTATTTTTTTTAGTTTTTAGAGAGAGACAGCACGTGTGCGTGGTGGAGAGGGGCAGAGGGAGAGTGAGAATCCCAAGCAGACTCCACACTCAGTGTGGAGCCCAATGTGGGGTTTGATACCATGACCCTGGGACCATAACCTGAACCAAAATCAAGGGTCAGGCGCTCAACTGACTGAGCCACCCAGGTGCCCCCAAAACAATCCTTTTTAGAAGAAGAGACATTAACCATTCTGTTTTAAGTGAAATGTACTCGTTCATCAATCTTTCCTTTGGGCTTTTCCTTTGAGTATGGGCCCACGGGTGGAAGTGCTATGCCATCATTCTCGCGAGGACAGTATCCATATTACATGATCTACAGTTTCTACTGTCAGTTATAGAGAGAACTACAGTTATTTACAAGGCAATCTGAGTACACAATAGCTTTAGGCTTTTATGAATTTCCCCCAAAACATTTATAGTTCTCATTGCATCAGATCTGATAATATTTTTTTATACCTTACCTTTGTCAGATCTTTATAAAGCATTCAACTTAGTTTTCACAGAAACAACTTTCATCTCACCCTTACAGTTCCTAAGTACTTTTTTTAAGTTTGTTTATTTATTTAGAGAGAGACAGAGACAGCACGAGTTGGGGAGGGGGAGAGAGAGAGACAGAATCCCAACCGGGCTCCATGCCAGTGCAGAGCCCAACTGAGCCACCCAGGTGCCCTGTAAATGTTCTCATTAAAATAACCATTGCAGCTGACATTAACAGATCTGAAATAAAAAGTACTAACTCCTGGTAAGGATACAACTTATGCCAGCAGAGAGGCACAGGTATCCCCCGGGGTAGCCACTGGTCAGGAGCATATAGCATGCCATATGCATAAGAGAGTATGTTTTAGGAGAGCCTGGCAGTCTCAGTCTGTGGAACATGTGACTCTTGACCTCAGGGTTGTGAGTCTGAGCCCCACGTTGGGTATAGAGATTACTTAAAAAATTAAAAATAGGGGCACCTGGGTGGCGCAGTCGGTGAAGCGTCCGACTTCAGCCAGGTCACGATCTTGCAGTCCGTGAGTTCGAGCCCCGCGTCAGGCTCTGGGCTGATGGCTCGGAGCCTGGAGCCTGTTTCTGATTCTGTGTCTCCCTCTCTCTCTGCCCCTTCCCCGTTCATGCTCTGTCTCTCTCTGTCCCAAAAATAAATAAAAAACGTTGAAAAAAAATTAAAAAAAAATTAAAAAAAAAAAAAAAAAAAGAAAAGTATGTTTTAGAGGGACTCTGTTACAAGGCCTCCTATATCGTATCTCCAGTATTTACCACAGTGCCTGACACATTAGCAGGCAAGCAACACATATTTATGGAGTGAGTAGTATCTACCACACAAGGCTGGTGTGAGACCTGAACGAGCAAAAGCCATATAATGTTTGCACACCTTGGAATGTGGTAAATGTTAGTGCCTTTTCCTTTCTATTTGAGACATTTTATTTACTTGTATCCAGTTTCATTCAAAAAGAATTTGAGAGTTGTAAGATGTTTACTGAGGTTTCTTCTTTAAAAAAAAATTTTTTTTTAATGTTTAGACAGAGAGACAGAGCATGAGCGGAGGAGGGGGAGAGAGAGAGAGGGAGACACAGAATCCGAGGCAGGCTCCAGGCTCTGAGCTGTCATCACAGAGCCTGACGCGGGGCTCAAACTCATGAGCTGTGAGATCATGACCTGAGCCAAAGTCAGATGCCCAACCAAGTGAGCCAGCCAGGCACCCCTCTTCTTTTTAAATTACTCATTCATTTTTTTAATGTTTATTTTTGAGAGACAGAGAGAGACAGAGACAGAGACAGAGCATGAGTCGGGGAGGGGCAGAGAGAGAGGAAGACAGAATCCAAAGGAGGCTCCAGGCAACAAACTCTGAGCTGTCAGCACAGAGCCCAACTGGGGGCTCAAATTCAAACTGTGAGATCGTGACCTGAACCGAAGTTAGACACTTTACCAACTGAGCCACCCAGGCACCCCTTAAATCACTCAATTAAAAAGAGTGGTTTGAGCCAGTCACTTTTCTAGACACTAGAGACACACAAGGAGAATGGTCCTGCACTGTAAGGAGCTCACCATCTTGCTTATCCTTCAAACATAACTTAGCAACAAAACCCTGAAACAGAAGAGGAATTATATAAAGAAGACATCAAGCAGTTTGACTGGCAAGGCTTTTCGCAGTACAGATTTCATTTAAAAAAAAAAAAAAAAAAAAGAGGCCATGTAGTCTAAGTGTTTCTACAGAGCTAATAAAGAAGGTACCTGTGGGGCACCTGGGTGGCTCAGTTGGTTAAGCATCAGACTCTTGAGATCAGCTCAGGTCGTGATCTCTTGATTGTGAGATCAAGCCCCGCATTGGGCTCTGCAATGAGCCTGAAGCCTACTTGGGATTCTCTCTCTCCCTCTTTCTCTACCTCTCCCACGTTTGCACATATGCACACATGCACATACATGCGCTCTCTCTCTCTCTCTCTCTCTCTCTCAAAATAAATATTTAAAAAAAGGATATACCTGTGTTAAAATAACACGGGTATTCCTCTCTAATCTGTAAAATAGGGCACAGATAAGAAAACATTTACCAATCAAGTGAATTTTATAGCTGATGTAAAAAGCTTATAACCACACCAAAGAACAAAACCTCTCATCAGCAGCCCCTTATACTTTTTCAAGTAAAAAAAAAAGATAAGATTTTTAATCATTAATTTTAATTCTTGCAATGTCACAGAGAAAAGGTCATTTTGCCTTCGACATCCAGTGTAATAAGGCATACTGCAATACGTAGAACATAAAGCTATCTGAGATTTCACTTTGGTTTTGGAGATCTAATCCTGTCATAGCATTGGCTGTATGAACCTGCCGTATAAAAAATTATGATGCCCTTTCAGAAACAGGGAAAAGTTGCCCAGGGCAGACAATTATGAATATCCTTTTATGTTCTGCTCTCTAATTCCCAGTGATGCTCTTATGATCATCTCTTAGATAGATGATTTGTAGTGGAAATATAAAAGGCAGACTCTTACAGGTCCTGCCTCCATGTGATATTGTTACAGCTGATATTTGAATAAATGTACTTACTGCCGATTGAACTTCAGTAAATCTGCATCCACCATGTCAGCTAGTGGCAGGTTAAACAAACAGAAAGAAGCTTGCACAATTACCCTAGAAACGATTTTAAAATATACGTATAAAATACACATATAACTAGGAGGCACAGATTTTCTTTTTAAAAACCAAACATCAAATGAAAGTTGAAATTTTGTTTATAAGAAGGAAAAATGAAATAATGTACAGTTGATTCTTGATTAACACAGAGGTTCGGGGTGCTGACCTCCCGGGCAGTGGGAAATTCACATATACCTTATGCCTCCCCTCAAATTTAACTACTAATAGCCTACTGTTGACCAGAAGCTTTACTGATAGCATAAACAGTTGATTAACACGTATTTTGTATATTCTATGTATTATATAAAGTAAGCTAGAGAAAAGAAAGTGTTAATAAGAAAATCATCATGGGGCACGTGGGTGGCTTAGTTGATTAAGTGATCAACTATTGATTTCGGCTCAGGTCATGATTTCACGGTTCGTGAAACTGAGCCCCGCATTGATATCCATGTTGACATTGCAGAGCCTGCTTGGGATTTGGGATTTTCTCTCTGCCTCTCTCTGACCCTCCCCTGTTCGTTCATTCATTCATTCATTCTCTCTCTCTCTCTCTCTCTCAAAATAAATACATTTAAACAAAAAAAGAAAAGAAACACCAGGAAAGAGCCAGGCAAGAAATGGTGAAGAGCTTTCCAGACACAGAATGCTACATGTTAGATATGAGGTGCCTACACTACAAAGTATTCCTGTTTGGTGTGGAGTACAGAAGAACTAGAAGAGTGATATGAGGATGAGGAAGTAAACAGAGACTATATAACAAAAGACCTCATATGTCATCATTTTATGATATAAATCTTAAAAGCAGTAAGAAGCTACTTAAGATCATTAAGGAATGACATGTTACTGTAGGAACGATGTGGACGAAGGTGTCAGGAGGACTGGAGACTAGAGACAAGGGAACCATATGGGAGGCCAGATACTACTCCATGTGAGAGATGATGAGGACCTGAGCTAATGGAAGCAGAGAAGGGATGGATTCAGGACGTATCAGGACTAATAACTGGTAGCCTATTGGACACAGGTGACAGAGAAGAAAGAGAAGACAAAGACAAAGTCTCTGACTTGGACATCTAAACAGATGGTAGAGCTGTTTTCCAAGATGGGGGACAAAGGCAAAGAACAACAGGCAAAGAGAGAGAGAGCAAGTGGGGAAGGAGCAGAGGGAGAGGGAGAGTGAATCCTAAGCAGTCTCCATACCCATTGAGGAGCCCAATGCAGGCTCAATCTTACAACCAAGAGGTCATGACCTGAGCCAAAATCAAGAGTTAGACACTTAACCAACTGAGCCACCCAGGTGCCCCATGGGGTCAAATCTTTATTTGGCAGCAACATTTACTAAATGATGCACTTTAATAGGTTAAAAAGAGGAACATAACTTTACTACAAAATCTAATGTATGAAATCGCTCCAAAAAAGAAACTGTGAACATTCAGTTTGCCAGAAAGGTACAATGATTGCCTAGAAATGAATATTCAACACAGTTCAGATAAAAAATGTTGCACTGCTTGAAAGTGTAAATGGCAAGACCTAGTGTAATTTTGGGACTGGCATTTGGATTTACTTACATGATAATAGTGAGATAAAGAGCCAAAAGGTAATAGTATTGCTGTCCAAGAAGTGACATGACAATGGAGGCTGTTCCTTCTAGGTAGAAAGAAATTAAGATAATTTTATAGTAACCAAACTTCTTCAGCCAGGACTGACTGATAAATACAAGGCACTGAAAAGGAAACAAAGAGACATCGTATTAAGATGGACCACCATTAATTATGCTTGCTCTTGCTGGCGACAAAATAAATGTGCTCAGCAGAAAACACATTTGCTCCTGAACTATAATAGCAGCTGAAACACACAAGTAATACTGTCTATTGTGGCTAGAAATGTTGTGACCCATGTATATCCGTTGAAAATTGACTAAGGATAGTAATATTCCATAATAACAAAGAAACAGCTATTATTTCCTTTAAAATGAACAAACCAGGAAATGATTTCCTACATTTTTATTTTCACACTATTATGAAGAAATTTTACCAAAACCAACTATATGAAAGAATCCATTGCTTAGAAACAGTCAGCATTGCTTTATGGTGATGTGAAAGGTGCAACTAAAATCTACTATAAATCCAGATTTTAAAATTTGGGGTTGGGGCACCTGGGTGACTCCGTCGGTTAAGTGTCCAACTTCAGCTCACGTCATGATCTCATAGTTCACAAGTTCAAGCCCCATTTTGGGCTGGGTGCTAACAGCTCAGAGCCTGGAGCCTGCTTCAGATTCTGTGTCTCCTTCTCTCTCTGCCCCTCCCCTGTTTACTCTCTGTCTCTGTCTCTCTCTCAAAACTAAATAAACATTAAATTAATTAATTAATTAAAACAAAATTTGGGGTTAAAGCCCAGAATTCACCTAGCACACAGTAGGTAAAACAAATATTTATTGAATAAGTGACTATACATTTCACTATTCTTACTGTAATCTATCTGAAATGTACTTTTTATACTAAAATCAAGTTTATGATTCTATCCACATTTCTTTGGGTTTTGTTTCCTGTCTTATCTTACAAATTTTATAATTCTAATAGATTCATGTTGAGGGCTCAGGCTTACTTTTTTTCTGTGCATTTCATGCTATCAGTGAAGAAGTTCATTGTTCTAGAGTGAAAACTTTTTGCTAAATATACATATTACATTAACAAAGATTAGAAGATACTCTTTGTCTTCAATTAAAAAGTACATTGTTTAGCCCTGAAAAGTTTTCATTAACCAAATGTACATACATTGTAATTACAAGAGAATTCTGAGTGATGCAAGTAGAATGCAAATGTGCTATAATAAACAAAAGGGTTCTTTCCCCTAACATTTTGGCTTACTTCTCTACTTTCAAGGAACAAGAACTCCTTTTCTGGATATTAAAAACAATGGCTCAGGGACTGATGTGATCCATGGCATTTCTTAGAGTTCTGTAAGAGTGAGTACATAGAACACCCCAGCAGTATAATATCATTATATTCCTCCACATAATGATAATATTCAATAATTTCAATATTTCAATAATATTTCGATAATTTCAATAAACAATATTGAATAATATTCAATATTTCTACATATTGAAATGAAGCTTCTTGTTCTCACCCTCTAACACATAAACATAAAATACAAGAAATTAATGATAACGTAAGGAATATGTGGCAGAGTAGAAAGTGCAAGATTTTGAAATCAGATGTCCCTCGGTTTGAATTCCAGCTGTGCCACTGTGCCAGTTGTGTGGCCAAGGACAAGTTACTTTACCTAAGGAGCATTTCATCCAACTAACACTCTCTCTGTGTGTTTCTACCTCCCACTGTCTCTCGTTCTGTCTCTGACTCTCTCATCTATAGCACACACTCAACATATAAGGTACTCAATTGTTAGTTATTATGATGATGTCCAATATATAAAAAGATATGAGCCAATGATAAAAATGATGAAAGATACCACTTTTTCATTTATTAAAATAAAGTGTTCACAAACTGAGGATTTTGGCTCTCCATTCATGTTTATTGAGTAGGAGTTTGTGAATAGTGAATCTCAGCATGAATGTTGGCAACCTGTGCCAAAGAAGCCCAAATCAAAACAGATAAGGTCAGTGTGTGCTTGCGGTGAAAACTGAATAAATATTTGCTGCATGGAGTCTTAATAATAAGAGCTAACATTTCTAGAGTGTTTAGTTTGTGCCAGGAACCATTTTAAGTACTTTGTGTATTTTGATTCATTTAATCCTCATAATTATTCTATTAGTTAGGCACTATTTTTATTCTAATTTTACAGATGAGGAAACTGAGACACAGAACTGTTGAGTAACTTGCCCAGGCTCACACAGCAAGAGACTCCCCTGTGGCAAACTCTATGCACTTAACCCATTTACTATCCTGCCTCTCTGATAGGAGTGGGATGTGGAAGATCTCAGACCTGTTGTTGTTGCTGTTGTTATAATAGTAATGGTGATGATAAATATAATTATATTTATTATTTATTAATAATAAATATTATAATTATTATTACAATTACTATTTTAGAGAGAGAGAGGGCACGAGCAGGGGAGAGGGGCAGAGGGAGAGAGAGAAAGAATCTTAAGCAGGATCCACGCTCAGCATGGAGCCTGACTCAGGGCTCAATCCCATGACCCTGAAATCTGACCTGAGCCAAAATCGAGTCGAACACTCAACTGACTGAGCCACCCAGACACCCTGTCACAGACCTATTAAAACAGTTATTAGAATGGAATACTACTTGGCAATGAGAAAGAATGAAATACGGCCTTTTGTAGCAACGTAGATGGAACTGGAGAGTGTTATGCTAAGTGAAATAAGTCATACAGAGAAAGACAGATACCATATATTTTCACTCTTATGTGTATCGTGAGAAACTTAACTGAAGACCATGGGGGAGAGGAAGGGAAAAAAAAAGAGAGAGGGAGAGAGTCAAACCAGAAGAGACTCTTAAAAACTGAGAATAAACTTAGGGTTGATGGGGGGTGGGAGGGAGGGGAGGGTGGGTGAAGGGTATTGAGGAGGGCACCTGTTGGGATGAGCACTGGGTGTTGTATGGAAACCAATTTGACAATAAATTTTAGATTAAAAAAAAAACAGTTGTTAGAATGAGCACTTGTTCATGCTTTTCTCCTCTCACTTATACAACTCCTCCAAAAGAAAGCCTCTGAAAAGACAGCCTGAGAAAATGAAAACATGGTGCTTATCCTTCATGACTATACCCAACAGTTAAAGTGACTTAGCCAAAAATAACAAATAAGCTATCATTTTTTTTCTTTTTATTCCAATAATTTATGTGAATGTCACTTGTCTGGATATTAGGAATACACTTGAAGCAATTTTGGGCTTCCACTTTATAATGATTTTTTTTTTGTTAAGATCAACAGAAATTCATGTTAGTGTTGAGGGTTTGAGAAAAAAGATTGTGGAAATCTTTTGACCATGTTCTCTTAAAATGTAATAGCCAAGATGAAGAAGTCATGGGTGTAAAAGGTGCAGCATAGAGAATATAGTCAATGGTACTGTGATAGCATTGTATGGTGGCAGATGGTAGCCACACTTGCAGTGAGCAGAGCATAACATATAGAATAGACTTGTCCAATCACTACGTTGTACACCTGAAACCAATGTAACACTGTGTGTCAGCTATACTTCAATAAATAGTTTAAACTTTTATAGCCAGGAGAGACTAGGAGAAAATACTTGCTGAACATACATCCAACAAAAGACTTGTATCTAGAGTATATAAAGAACTCATATAATTCAGTAATATGATAACAAACAGCTTGATTAAAACATAGGCAGGGGTGCCTGGGTGGCTCCAGTCAGTTAAGCGTCCGACTTCAGCTCAAGCCATGATTTCATTGTTCCTGAGTTGAAGCCCTGCGTTGGGCTCGCTGCTGTCAGTGAGGAGCCTGTTTTGGATGCTCTGTCTCCCTCTCTCTCTGCCCCTCACCTGAGTTGTCTTTCTCTCTCTCTCTCAGAAATAAACATTGAAAAAAATTGTTTAAATAGGCAAAAGATCTGAACCACCTGAATTCACCAAAAAGCCAAATGGATGGCACATGAAAAGATGAAAAGATGCACTAATAGTATCATTAGTAGTCATTAGGAAAATGTAAATCAAAACCATAATAAAATACTATTACACACATACTAGTATGACTAAAACTAAAAAGACTGATCATAAACATTGGCAAGAATGTTGAACAACTGCAACACTTATACACTACTGGTGGGAATGTAATCTGGAAAACACTTCAGCAGTGTTTTTATGTTTTTTAAACACTTTTTTTCTGGAAAGTTTTTTTTTTAAGTTTTATTTAAGTGATCTCTACACCCAATATGGGGCTCAAACTTAAGTGGAGATCAAGAGTCCCACACTCTTCTAACTGAGCCAGCCAGGCACCCCAGTGTTTTTATTTTATTATTATTATTTTTTAAGGCAGGCTTCACGCCCAGTGCAGAGCCCAATGCAGGGCTTGAACTCACAACCCTGAGATCAAGACCTGAGCTTAGATCAAGAGTCAGATGCTTAACTGACTGAGCCACCCAGGAGCCCCTATTTTAGCAGTGTTTTTAAAAGTTAAAACACACGGGGTACCTGGATGGCTTAGTTGGTTGAGTGTCCAACTTTGGCTCTGGTTCAATTACAGAACACTGATGTAATTTACCCCAACACAGCTATTTTTAAAAAGTAGATTTATATGTGACATGGAAATTTGCATAACTTATTAAATTTAAAAAGCAGTATACAAAAAAATTCATGGACATTTCAATAGTGTATGAATCTTTACAGCAAATATGTATTACTTTTGTTAAAAAAAAATAAAGAAAAAAGTTGTTATGGTTTTCTCAGAAGCACAGTAGCCCTTCATTCCATCAGAATTCAACCATCTGGCAATCTCTACCCAGAACATGTCTATGAGCTAAAAGGAAACAAAAAACATTTATGGGAATCACCAGAATAAAGGCACTAAATCCATGCACTTAATAAAGCTCATGTACTTTGTTCTGAAAGAGCCCCTCAAGTCTTCACTAAAAATCTATCTAAATATTTAGGAATAAATTTAACAAGGAAGGGGAAAATTCATCCTCTGAAAGCTACAAAACATTGTTGACAGATATTTTAAAAGATTGAAATAGATGGAAAATACTCTATGTGTCAGAAGATTTAACATTGCTAAGATAGCAATACTACCCAAACTGATCTACAGATTCAGTGCAATCTCTATCAGCATCCAGTCTGTCTTCTTTGTAGAAACTGACAGGCTGATTCTAACATTCACATGGACTCCAAAAGACCCTGAATAGCCAAAGCAATCCTGAAGAGAAAAGGAAAGCTGGAGGCATCGTGATTCAGGACTCCAAGCTGTATTACAAAGCTGTAGGCATCAAGACAGTATGGTACTGGCACAAAAACAGACACATAGGTCAATGGAACCCAGATAAGGGCCCACAACTATATGATCAACTAATCTTTCACAAAGCAGAAAAGAATATCCAATGGAAAAAAGACAGTCTCTTCAACAAATGGTGTTGGGAAAACTGGACAGCACATGCAGAATGAAACTCTACCACTTTCTTATACCACACACAAAAATAAATTCAAAATGGATGAAAGACCTAAATGTGAGACAAGAAACCATCAAAATCCTAGAGGATAAAACAGGCAGCAACCTCTTTGACCTCAGCTGGAGAAACTTCTTACTAGACATGTCACCAGAGGCAAGGGAAACAAAAGCAAAAATGAACTATTGGGACTTCATCAAGATAAAAGCTTCTGCACAGTGAAGGAAACAAACAAACAAACAAACAAAAAAGCTAAAAGGCAGCCTGTGGAACAGGAGAAGATATTTGCAAATGACATATGTGATAAATATATAATTTATCCAAAATATATAAGGAATTTATGAAATTCAACACCCAAAAAACAACCCTGTTAAGGAAATGGGCAGAACATAAAGAGACACTTTTCTAAAGAAGACATCCAGATAGCTAACAGACACATGAAAAGATGTTCAGCATCACTCATCATCAGGGAAATGCAAATCAAAACCTCATGAGATACCACCTCACATCTGTCAGAATGGCTAAAATTAACAACTCAGGCAACAACAAGTGTTGGTGAGAGTGTGGAGAAAAGAAAATCCTTTTACACTGTTGGTGGGAATGCAAACTGTTGCAGCCACTCTGGAAAACAGTATGGAGATTCCTCAAAAAGTTAAAGATAGAACTACCCTACGACTCAGCAATTGCACTACTCGGTATTTACCCAAAGGATACAAAAATACAGATTCAGAGGGGGTACATCTACCCCAATATTTACAGCAGCATTTACCAACAATAGCCAAACTATGGAAAGAGCCTAAATGCCCATTGACTGATGAATGGATAAAGAAGATGTGGTGTGTGTGTGTGTGTGTGTGTGTGTGTGTGTGTGTGTGTGTGTATACCTATATGTAATTGAATATTAGTCAGCCATTAAACGGAATGAAATCTTGCCATTTGCAACGACATGGATGGAGCCAGAGTGTATTATGCTAAGTGAACTAAGGCAGAGAAAGACAACTATCATATGATTTCACTCATATGTGGAATTTAAGAAACAAAACAAATGAACACAGGGGAAGGGGAGAAAAGAGAAAAAAGAAAAGAGAGAGAAACTGTAAGAGACTCTTTATGATAGAGAACAAACTGAGAATTGATGGAGGAGGGTGGGGGGTAGGCTAAATGAGTGATGGATATTAAGGAGGGCACTTGTGTGAACACTGGATATTAATATATCAGTGATAAATCACTAAGTTCTACTCCTGAAAACAATATTACACTACATGTTAACTAACCATAATTTAAATAAAAATTAGAAAAAAAAGTAATAAAATTCATATGGATTTGCAAGGTACCCAGAATAGTCAAAACAATCTTTAAACTTTTTTTTTAATTTTAGAAGGAGGGGAGGGGACAGAGGGCGAGAGAGAGGGAGAGGGAGAGGGGGAGAGAGAGAGAGAGAAAGAGAGAATCCAAAGCAGGCTTCAGTGCAGAGCCCAATGCGGGGCTCAATCCCATGACCCTGGGATCATGACCCTAGCTTAAATCGAGAGCTGGACACTCAACTGACTGAGCCGCTCAGGCGCTTCTGTTTTTATTTTGAGAGATAGGGAGAGAGAGAGAGAGAGAGAGAGAGAGAGAGAGAGAGCGCATGAGATGGGAAGAGGAGCAGAGTGAGAGAACAATTCTTAAGCAGGCTCCACTCAGCACAGAGCCTGACACCGGGCTTGATCCCATGACCTGGGAATCACGACTTGAGCTGAAATCAAGAGTAAGATGCTCAACCAACTGAGCCACCCAGGCACCCCATATCTACTCTTTATTTATTTGTTTGTTTTCTATTTTTTAATGTTTATTTATTTTTGAGAGAGAAAGACAGAGCACAAGCTGGGGAGGGGCAGAGAGAGAGGGGGGAGACAGAATCTGAAGTAGGCTCCAGGCTCCTATCTGTCAGCACAGAGCATGACTTGGGGTTCGAACCTGCAAGCTGTGAGATCATGACCTGAGCCAAAGTGGGACACTTAACCAGCTGAGCCACACAAGTGCCTCTCTACTCTTTTTATTTTTTTATTAAAAATTTTTTTTAAACATTTATTCATTTTTGAGAGAGAGAGGCAGAGCATGAACAGAGGAAGGACAGAGAGAGAGAGAGGGAGACACAGAATCTGAAGCAGGCTCCAGGCTCTGAGCTGTCAGGCAGCACAGAGCCAGATGAGGGGCTCGAACTCACACACCACGAGATCGTGACCTGAGCTGAAGTCGGACATTTAACCGGCTGAGCTACCCAGGTACCCCAACTCTTTTTATTTTTAACATAAGAGTTTAACAAACTTTTTTCTACTTTGAGGAGATACTATAGGCAAGTACATGATTAAAAGTGGGAAGATATATATATATATATATATATATATATATATATAATATTTTATGTATTTTAGAATCTGATAAAGCAGAAATAGGAACCCAAACAGCTCCCCATCCTAGGTCATTGAACATAGGAGCAAACAGTTAGACAAACGTCAGACTGTCCTGAAGGAATAGCATCATTTCAATATACATACCCAGTACCAGGGACTATTCTGATAAGCCAAAAATGATACTCTATTTGGCATACTCTGCTAAGTAAGCCATGTAAACACAGTACATTTTAGAGAGAGAATCTAAACATGCACAACTCTAAAAGCAGATGCCTCTGTACATCCCTTTTCTCATCTGTAAGGATAAGAAGAGTCTTTCCTTTGAAGGGGTTGTGAGGATTAGGTGAGGTAATGTATACAAGGTGCTTGGCATAGTTCATGGCACATGGTAAGCACCCAATGTGACTTTCCATTATTATGATGTATACAGTAACCAAACTATGACAAAGGCCTGGAGCTAATCGTGGAAAAGACAAATTGCATTCTGTAAAGTCTGCATAAGGAACCATGTCAACACTTAAAATATTTTAGAACTATTTCTATCTAACATGGTTTAAATATTTTTGAAGCCAGATAAACGTGTAAACAGTAAAAACTCATCTATCTAGAATGACTTATTCTCTAATGAATTTTACTTATTTAATTATGAAAATAGGAATCATAGGCTACATTAAGTCATATTTTGGGGTGACATATTTAGGTGAAAGAAAGCAATATGATTCATCAACTCTCTAAATGCTGTAAAAAAAAAAAAAACAAACAGCAGGCTGGTTTATTTTTTGAAGGAGGACATACCTTTTCCAGTAATGGTCATGAGCATGGAATTTTAATAATGCTTTGGAATTCTAGGACTCAGTCTTTTAGCCAAGTGTTTTGAAACCTGGCTTCAAGAATTCTTTTTTAAATAAAAAAAAATTATTTTAGAGAGGGAGAGAGACAGTGTGAGCTGGAGAGTGGGTGGGACAGAGGGAGAGAGAGAGAATGGCAAGCAGACTCCATGCAAAGCGCGGAGCCCAACGCAGGGCTCCACGTGGGGCTCGATCCCATGATCCTGGGATTATGACCAGAGCCAAAATCAAAAGTCGGACAGTGAACCAACTGAGCCACCCGGGAGCCCCAAGAATTCTTGATCAAGTAACTTTCTTCCTTATAATGGTACAGGAACGTTAACTGCCCCGGTAAAGCAAAACTGCCATTTATTTCCCTCCATATCTCTGCTAAGGTTTAAGTGAGAAAGTTCAGAAGAACAAAATTCAAAAGCTAAGATGTTTCAATTATCATGTCACTCAGCTCTCATTGGGTTCGCTTTTCTTTTTCCCTTTCACTTCTTATTTCCATTACGTTTCTACTGAAACATAATATCTGGGGCTCTGAATCTTTGGGTCTCTTTTTTATTGAAGTACGTTTGACACACAATGTTACACTAGTTACAGGTGATTGGACAAGTCTGTATGTTATACTATGCTCAGTGCCAGAGTAGCTACCATCTGCCACCATACATTATTGCAGTATCATTGACTATATTCTCTTTGGGTCTCTTATGTGCATCATTTTGTCAAACTACTGACATAATCAGGCTTTTAATTTCCTCAGCCAGGTGAGAGTTAGACCTCTAATTCCCGTAGGAAGATAAAGGAAGAATCATCACATACCTGTGGGCAAATAAAGCCTGCCCCATACATGATGCTCCTTAGGAAAGAAGGAAGAACGTCCTTGGGAATGAGATTATCTGCAAAGATCATCATGAAGTTTTTGAAGAAAGTTAAATGGAAGACTTGGAAGAAACTCATTATCAGAAAAAGGCAAAAGTTTTTCTGGGTCAAGAGCTGTCTCATCAATGAGACGATGGAGGTCCAGGGGAGATCCTGTTCACTTTCGGAGAAGAGGTTTTCCTCAGGGCTTCTTTTCGGTCCAAAGTGACTCATGCGGTACATGCCAGTGTAAAGGCTGGCAGTGGCAAGAATGGCAATGAGCACAGTGAAGGCCTGAAAATTGAAGAAAATTTCCATGTTATCAGAGATGAGGCCACCAAAGAGGATGCTGGTGGATCCTACTAGTGATGCCACTTGGTTAATTTTAATAAGCTGAAGCCGACTTTCATGTCTAGTGAAAATCTCTGCAAACAGCATATACTGGGCTTGCTGAACGAAGGTAAGCGTGCTGTCAAAAGCACATAGGGATACCACCAGATGAAGTCCACTCAGCCAGTCACCTTCGTGATAGTATTTCCAAGGGAACCAAGGAAGCAGGAAGGCTATCGAATACAAAGGGGCACCATACAACACAGAACTATGACGACCGGAACAGCAGTCACCCTGAGAGTTGTGAAAATACCCAGTCAGGTCATTAAGAGCATTCCAGATCATTAAAATCATCTAGGAGAAAAAACAAACACAAGGATTATTTTAGTGTGGTTTATCCTGATGAAAATGACTCCTGAATTTTTATTTAATGTAAAGTAACCAAAACTATCCATAAAAAACAGAAAACAAAAAACAAAACAAAACAAACAAAAACAAAAACAAAAACCACCACCACACACACTCAAAACCCTCACTGCTTTCAGGACCAGCAGGGGGCATATATCCTATAGTATCAATAATAATAACAGCTCATGCTACTCCAAAAGCCAATGTGCATTCACTTTGTATTTAGGCATTGTACAAATACTTTCATGAATTAATTCATTAAATCCTTAAAATAATCCTACGAAGCAGGTACTGTTATTATTATCCCTACTTTACAATGAAGAAACTGATGGCCAGAGAAGTTAATCAATTTGCTTACCTGATAAATGACAGAGCCAGGGGCTGAGCCAAGGCAGATGACCCCAGACTCTGTGCTTTCAATCATTATGTTAGACTGCTTCCCCACAAGGCACTCAGGGCCATGCCTCTGCAGGGAATGATGGCCCGTATATATACCATGGCATAGTTTTACATAATTTCATTAGGAAAAGTTAAAATAGCAATGTTTACCATTGCAAAATGCCAAAAACACTAATTAAGTCAAGTATGTAATTGACTTACATACTTATTACCAACTTACATACATATTACCAACTTACATACTTACAATATGACTTATATACATATTACCAACAATTGTTGGTAATAAAGGAGTAACATTATAAAATATAAAGGTTTTTAAGGGCATTAACTTTATCCACCCTGACCACATAATTGGTAATGAGTTACAGCATAATTTGTGATTACCATGGACCTTTTCAAGATATAGTGTCTTAATAATAATTCTAATTGTCCCGTATAAGTGAATTTTCCAAATAACCAAAGCTTACCCTTTAAATTCTAAAGCTTTAAGGTTTTAAGTGGCAATCTTTTAATAATTTCTTTGCCCTCAAGCAGAGGATCTTGGACATGGATAACCTTTTCTTAAAAACTCTTCCAGCTGTGTGAAGAATTAGCTCTTTGGGAAATTACAATAATATATAACTATGGGGAAAGAGAAACTGTCCTAGGTGAACAGATAATAAGGGCTCCATCTCACCTGGGCTTGGTAAAAAGCCACTTCTGAAATCTTGTACAGATGTAAAAACAGCTTCACATAGTAGAAACTGAAGACAGAATTTAGCATTTCAGTCCCTAATGTTATCATAGCATATGCCCAAGCAATGGGTTTGATACTTAAAAGTGTCATTTTCCACGCAAAGGAATTCTTCCTCCTTTTGTTTAAAAAAAAAAAGGATAATGGTTAAAATCCACTATTTGCATATAATAGCTGATGGGTGGCAAAATTCCTCTGAACACTAGCTCAATTTTAATTAAGAATCCCAAACCACTAGCTGTGCATATGTCATCAGATTTAACACTTAACATTCACTCAACCTTTTTGAGAAGTTGACAGGAATCCTAATTTGCATAGAGTGTGACTCTGCTTCTATATATATATATATATATATATATACACACACAATATATACTGAGTACAATATATATACACAATATATATTCAGTACAATATATACATATATGCACAATATATATTGAATGAATATATATTCATATATATGTATATAAATATAAATAACAAATAATAAATATAAATATAAATATAAATATATATATGGCTTGAACCTATGACCCCAAGATCAAGAGTCACATGCTCCTCCAATTGAGCCAGCCAGGCCCATGCCAGTGAACGTATTTTTATGAACTCTTCCAAGTTATCCAAGTGAGATTTATCCATGAGTTTGGGTATGCTTAATTGGAGGCCAGAGGGATGTGTTTATGTCATTATTATCCTCCTTACTTGGGAGGGTGCAACAGAAAAGGAATGATGAGGTGACATCCCTTAGCTAAAGTCAGAAGGAATAGAACCCTTCATCTTAATATAAAGCTGACCATTCAGTGGTTACAGACTTGCATTGGAATATTTATGCTTGGTCTTCTCCTGACAGACTATATAACTTTGGCCCAAAGGACATATCTAAGATGGCTATAGAAATAACACATTCTGGGGGTGCCTCCGTGGCTCAGTCGGTTGAGGGTCTGACTCCAGCTCAGGTCATGATCTCACGGTTTGTGGGTTCAAGCCCCGTGTGGGCTCTGTGCTGACAGCCTGGAGCCTGCTTCGGATTCTGTGTCTCCCTGCCTCTCTGTCCCTCCCCCACCCTCACTTTGTCTCACTCTGTCTTTCAAAAATAAATAAATGTAAAAAAAAATTTTTTTTAAAAAAGAACACATTCTGGTCTTTGCTCTAATGTAGATACTCCTCTTAAATCTGGCCTATTGTCTTACCCTTTCAATGAGTTGATTTATCCAACGGGAAAATAGGAAAAGGTTAACCAAGCAAGAGGTAAGTACAGATCCATCTTTTAATCCTGACTATAATTTAAGACAATGCCATGATTTTTCTGTTTTATCCCTTTCTTACTGGAATATTTGGCCAGGTCTCCACAATCTAACTGAATCACAAAACAGACAGATATTCAGATAACTCAAGAGATGTTACTTGCTTATATAATCCTCGGGAATTAAGCAGACACTGCAGTCTATATTGTCCAATCTCTTAGGGAAGGAGAGGCCAAGCTAGAAGCAGGGCTCAAATGACCAAAATATCTAAGTCTCTGAGCTTCACTTTGCATTGGGTAGATCCAAGAATGATTGTGATTCTATGGGAAGTAGGGCCCTACAATTAAAAGGGGTTATTGAGGTACCTGGGTGGCTCAGTTGGTTGGGTGTCTGACCTCGGCTCAGGTCATGATCTCACGGTTTGTGGGTTCGAGCCCCATGTCAGGCTCTGTGCTGACAGCTCAGAGCCTGGAGCCTGCTTTAGATTCTGTGTCTCCTTCTGTCTCTCTGCCCCTCCCCCACTTGTGCTCTCTCTCGCTCTCTCTCTCTCTGTCTTTGTCTCTCAAAAATAAATGAATGTAAAAAAAATTTTTAAGGGGTTATTAAACCCATATGCAGACCAAGCATTGTCTATAGACTGAATAAAGAATATTTTGCTCATATGTGCACTAGTATTCTTTAAATGTTTCTGCTGTAACGATTCCACCTGAAGTTTTTTGTTGTTGTCATTATGCAGTGCTCAAACACTTGAAAAGTACAAGTACTATTACGCGGAGGTCAGCCAACATTTTTGGCTTTAAACACAATTTTCAGATTTGAAAAAACTGGGAACTACTGGTGAAGACCCCACTCTAGGGAGTTACTTTTGGCCTAAGTGAGAATGAAGATTGAAGGCCAAAACAAGGCAGTCAGTTGAACCAAAAGCCAAGATACAAATTTAGCCCACCAAAATGTAGGCACTCTTATTTTTCTTAGTTTTATTTCAGGCATGCCGAAACAAGAAGCCTGCCACGCATTCTACGCTGATCTATCATTAAGTCAGAAGGTGGGTATTTATAAACCGAGAATTTTGCAAAGGGTCATAAACTCGCTGAGTTAAAATTTTTTAAAAAGATTTCGAGTTAAGCACCCATCCTGTCTGAAACGTGTGAATATAAGGTTTTAATAACATTATGAAAAAGTCTTATAACCTGAACGTCTCTGTTTCTATATGCTAATCTTTGTATCGTTCCAATTTTAGTCTACGTGCTGCCGAAGTGAGCCCTGTTTGTTTATGTATACTGACAGAAGGAAGTAAAATCCCTCTTATTTTCATTTGCAAAAGGAACCATCAATGTTTTGCTTTAGACTATTTTCATCATAGTAAATACTTGTTTCAGTAAGTATCAAACTGAAAATCACTTAGAATTTTTTTTAAAGCCAACACTACTCTCTAAAAACTCTCCTTACCTGACTTTATTATAGCAACAAAACACAAAGAATATTATATCTTTCTGAGCAGCGACAAAAGACTTCTGACACTGGTTCTTCTTTAGCACAAAACGTTTTATACAGAAGAGTTTAAGTGGCAAAATAGGGCAAAAAAGAGTTTAAGTGGCAAAATAATGATATACCCATTAATTATTAAATGAAAACCCAAAACCCTCCTTTTAGAATCACCCTGGGTTGTTATTCACTAACCTACTACTAAACCAAGCAATATTAATGTCACTGAAGAGGTGTTGATGATTGCTTCTATGTTTTGACTAAGTAGACTGTATGAGCATGATGGAGACCCCTCCAAAGCATGGCTTCAAACAGTGAAAGCTAACATCTCTTTTTCATTGCAATTTTTGTGCAAGATTTCCCAGGGGGAAAAAAAAGTTTCCCCAAAAGGTTTTCTTAGAAAGAACCCACTAATCCCAAAGACAGTCTGTTGTGGGTTTGGGTTTGTTTTTTGTTTTTGTTTTTGTTTTTTTTTTTTTTGCCATTTTAAATTATCAGTAACTTTAATTCTCCATATCTTTCTCTTTGTTTTTTGTTTTTGAAGGAGAATGTGAAAGAATGTTTCATTACACTGTCCAATTTGATATGGAGTCAAATGAGTTATTTGCCATGGAGAAAAAAGCTAGCACTTTCAATCTTGCGGATCAGTGACTATGGAAGATGAGTCCCTTGAAGGTCAGATGCCTGATTCTAGCCCTCAGCTTCCACAAACCACAGTCAGCAAATCCTAAATCCAATCATCTCTTTCCAAAGAGCTCTATTTGTAGTGACTTACTTTTAGATTAAGATAGTTGGCTTTAAATTATTTTCTTTTGGCTCTGGACTCTATCTCTACCTGAATTTTGACAATTAGGGCAGTAAAGGCTCTCAGGTAACCTAAATTTCTTCTTTTTTTAACCTAGCAATAAAAGTAATCAGTAACATTTTGCCTTTTAGTATATCTGGATTCAGAAGAGAAGGATTTGTGAGTTTACCATTCCTCTTTTATTACTTTCTAACACCATTATTCCTTCTGCATTTATTGGTTGGCATTCTACTATAAGAGAGAGCACTGCTGTCTTCTATCAGTTGTTATCTTTACCTTTACATCAAGGTCGAGAACATTGACCTTCTGGTCTGTGCACTATGTAGGAGTTTCTGGGTTTTGCCTGCACGATGATGGTAAAAGCCGCACCCCAGGAGCAACAGTGTCCCTTAACTCTGTGGAGAACGAAGTTCACTGCCTTGCTGGCCATCAGGTGCTAGGGCTGCATTTCCCTCCAGGTGCAATGTCATGACCCCGGGTGCTTAACTGGCGGTCTATGAATCTTTTAAAAGTCGTATACAAAAGTGCTTGTAACTTTTTTTTTTAAGGAGATACCTTCAAGCGCACCCCTTTTCTGCCCCAGATACTCAAGTGGATCCGGGGCCCTCTGTTTCAGGGGAAGTAAGTACAACTCTCAGCGGGTTGAAGGTGAGAGTTCAGTTAATCAAGGAGAAGACAGCTAACAGCTGTCGACCGACCCTTAATTTTCCCAGATCAAGAAGAGCAAATCTGAGAGTCAAAAGGCCCCAAGGGCCAGCCGGGCAGCGGACCTCGGGCTCCCGGCACCCTTCGCGCCTCCGCTTGCACGAAGGGCGCCCCCACGACAACCGCCCACTGCTCTGAGGCCGGACTCCCGCCTCTCAAGCCCACGCACCCTATCCACTGGCTAACTGGCCGGCTGGACACCCGCCACAGGCGCCGCTGATGTCGCCACCTCCACAACCAGCACCCGAAACACTGGCCCAGGAACGACCCCAAGCAGAAAGGAGGGCGGGGTCCTCGGCCGCACCCCTTCGCCTTTCCCCCGCCTTCTTTGTTTCTTCCGGAGTCGCCATTGGCTGCCTGCCCGCGAGACCGGGCGACCCGCGGGACAACGGTGAGACAGGATTGGACGACGTCACTGCCGCTCGGCCAGCGGCCCGCTCTCGATTGGCCGAGGAGCCGCCGGGGGTTTGAATCGCGGCCCCGGCCGGGGAGGGTTCTGCCAAAGTGCCACGTTGGGCCCGGCTGCGGCGTGAGGAGCCGGCTCAGGGCTCCGTCCCGGGTGTTCGCGCCTGGGCACCGGCCGCTGGGGCAGTTGGGCGGCACGAGTAGAGTCGGGAAGACGGTCCGCGGCGTGCGCTGCGGGCCGCCCCGCGGCGGCGGCGGCGGCGGCGGCGG
>NW_024412453.1:2214347-2306777 GCF_014898765.1 Herpailurus yagouaroundi
GGCTGAGGGCGGAGGGGCCGGCGGAGCGCCCGGGGCAGCGGCTGAGGCGGGACGGCGGCGGCGGGGGCCGCTGCCCCCGGAGGAGCCGGTCGAGATGCTGGCGGAAAACCTGGTGGAGGAGTTTGAGATGAAGGAGGACGAGCCGTGGTACGACCACCGGGACCTCCAGCAAGGTGAGGGCGCGGTCGCTCCCCGGGCGGGCGGCCTGGAGAGGGAGGCTCCCGGGTGCGAAACCGTTAAAAAGTTGGTTTCCCTGGCGGCTGGCGGACGTCAGGTGCGGGAATGTCCGGCGCCCACCTGGCGTGGGGACCGGGAGGGTGCCCAGCCTGCCGGGAGGCCGCTTCTGCTTAGTGACCCTCACCGTCCCTGCGTGTGGGGTGCTAACTGCGCCGGGCACCGCTGGGACCGCCTCCCCAGTTAGCGGTTGAATCCTCCCCGCGTTACCTGGAAGCTCCGGTTGCCCCTCCACACCTCCAGGGGGACCCCCGGCCCACGCCCGGTGGGAGCTGCTGCAGGTGTTGGGGGTAGCAGTGCTGGGGGGCGGGAACGGTGCCGGGCCCTCCCATTTCATCCACCCGACACCTTACTTGGAGAGCAGCGTCTCTTGTCCCCATTTCCCAGATGAGGAAAGCGAGGCTAAACCGCCAAGTGACCTCCCCCAAGTCAAGCGTGGGGGCACGCATTTTTGAACCCATACACTCACAACGAGGAGTCCTAGCTACTGCCCAGACCTTATCTCTCCTTTATCACCGGCTTACAGCTTCTTAAATTGGGTGTCAGAAGGTTGAAAAACTTTTTTTTGCTAATGCATCGTACACCAGATGCCAAGTGAAAATGACTTGAGGCACTTCTGCCTCTGCCACTTCTCCTAGTTGGCATCTAGTTTTTTAGTTGCAAACAGGCTTTCAGATCTGGGCCTGCCTCGGATTTCTTGCTGAAGATGTCTCAAAGAAAAATGTTAAAGCAGCCTTCAGTTTGGAGGCATTGCCCCCACCTTTTTTTGCATATTAATAGAGAGCATTTGCAATTAGGGAACGCTTTTTGTGGATTTTTAACACTGATGCCCATTTAGTCTTCCTTCCCATCAAGCTATGGATACTGTTACTGGGGGAGATAGGATTCCACTCCGAACTTCAGAGCAAACTTTTTAACCAGCACACCAAATACTCCTTAGGAATTTTATCCAGGCATCTTCGGTTTCTGCAATTCTGTGCAAATCAACTTTCTCAGCTCTAAAACCGCACTGCAAATTAACATCTCATTTAGTTGAATATTAAATGGCGGTGATACTTGTTCATGCTAATCATTGAACTTGGGGTGGAGGTGGGGAAGGGTGTAGGCTTGAGTAGCTTGTACTTAGAAAAGGAAAACAAGAAAGGAAAACAAGACAAGCAACTCTTTTGAGAGGGGAGGTGGTTTTGTTCTTTCTTTTTCTTTTTCTTTTTTTTTTTTTTAAGTGTTTCGTGGACAGTCACTTGAACCAAAGTGGTTCACAAGCTCACTTACATAGTCCAAGCTATTCAGTGGCTATAGTGCATGATTTGCCATCATGTTCCCAATATCCACAAGGCAAATTTGTCTTACATTTTAACAAACCCGTTTTCAGAATTCCCCATAAGGATTGATGGCCTAGTTTGATACTTTCTCTAGGATTAATGAGTCAAATACTGCACCATTGCAACATTTCCCTACAATACCTTAAGCAGTTTGTATAATCGAAGCTAAATATTTTTATTTAGCAAGCATAGATCTGTATAGGCCCTTATTAAAAAATCTAGCATAACACTGATCACAAAATAGAGGCTCAGTTTTAATATTTGGTGAACTGAGGCTCTCAAACTGTTTTCATGTCTCCCATCAGGTGCTTTTGTCCACACTACACTTTACACCCTGTGGGAAGTTGTTAAGAGCAGATTTAAGTTGTAATACTTAAATTTACAAGAAGCAAATGTAACATGTTGGGGTTACATGTGGAACTCTTTAACCTCTAACCAAAACAAAGTCATGAGATGTTCAAGTTTAATGAAACCTTAATGAGCACAGGTCTGAACCTCCTTAATGTCAGTTTGCATTTGGAATTTGTTCTCTGCTTTTCAGAAGACTTTCACATCTGTTATTACAGTGGACTTTGACAACCCTGTATGTCATAACCAAGTGCATGGGGGTAGGAATAGGTGTGAAATTGCAAAAGTCATAACTTACGAATAGGCCTGTAAAAGAATGACGTCTGCACTGTGAATAAAAGAATAGCTTTGTCCCAGTTTTCATTAAAAAATTTTTTTTAACATTTTTATTTATTTTTGAGAGACAGAGACCGAGTGTGAGCAAAGGAGGGGCAGAGAGGGAGATACAGAATCTGAAGCAGGCTCCAGGCTCTGTGCTGACACAGAGCTGGGGCTCAAACCCATCAACTGTGAGTTCATGACCTGAGTCGAAGTCGGACACTTAACCAACCGACTGAGCCACCCAGGCGCCCCTGTCCCAGTTTTTAAAAATGATATATTAAAGAATACCTAAACTTCTAATGAATTTTTAAGTGTGTCAATTTCTGAAAAATTTATTATCTACTCTGTGCCAGGTATTCATCTAGGCACTGGGGCCACAAGATAGGATAGATAAGATCCTATCCACAAGATAGGATAGATAAGATCCTACCTTTGGAGTTGACAGTGTAGGAATCTGTTTACTAGAGAAGCCTGGAGATGTTGCCTCCTGGTGTGTGCCCAGCTACAGTGCCTGGTGCATGGTAGGCCCTTAGTAGATATTTGCTGCTAAATACAGTTTGGGAGCAAGTCTGTCCTGTTGAACAGATTGATAAACACATCTAGTGGGATTTTTATCAAGTGCGGACATTTGTTTATTTTTTTAACATCCTCATTATTAACTTTACTGAGCAAGCCTTGTTTGGAGAGAGCTCCTAAAACAACTTTTTAAGATCCTGTTCTCAAAGTCATTAAACTACAAATTTGTTTCCTTTAGTAATAGAAGTATTATTTAAGTAGATCGATCGTATCAAAGTTTGGTGGGGCATTCTTTTTTAAATTAAAATTGCGGAAAAATTCTAATCTCAGAAGGCTCTGGTCCACCATTTATACCTTGTTAGAAACATGTAAAGCCTGTGCAGGCAGAAGGAGAAAACCTTTGCTTTTACAGAACACTTTGATAAAGAGACTGTCTTTTGTCAGCGAGCTGAGTTGGCGCAGTAAGAATACTGACAATGATCTCTATGGGTAAGATCCTTTCTGGGACAGCAGGAGCCTTCTGTGCAGGTAATGATGGTGCTTGCTTTGAAATGTGTGCCTGAGAACAAGGTGGAAAGACTTCAGAGACTAAGTTTTCTTTCAGTCCAACTGCTATTATAATTGTCATTTGGTGAGCTGTGCAAGCTTAGAATAACGCTTCAAGTTTCTACTATATGGATCAGCAAATGAAATCTTAGTTTAAAGGAATCCTTAGACTTCTGCTTCTTTTCATGATGAGTATGTTTTCCAAGTGCACAACTAATTTGCTGAATCATTGTTGAAGGGTCATTAAAACTGGCACCATCATTTTTCTTGATGTTTATATTCAGACTTTCTTGCTTTCCCAATTATAGTAACGTTGGCAACAGGAGTTACACAGAAGCATCACCCAATGACGCATCTGATTTTGTAATAGGAAAAGCTTTCAGCCTTTATGTTGTTGAATTACTGCTGCAGTCTTCAGCTAACATGGGAATATGTTGTCCTCATGGTTCATGAAAAACTGAAGTCAATTAAAAATATAATAGCAGTGGAATTTAAAGGTTTCAGAATTCTGGAAGAAAGAGCCTTTAAAAAAAAAATCACTCAGCTGCCAGAGGTAGTTTTGCTTAAGGCATAGGGCTGAGTAGAGTACCGGTTTAAACCTTACAGTTTATCTGTTAAAATAGATGATTATTATGTGCAAAGATTGATTAGTGAAAATATTAAACATATGAAGATACTGATAGGTTGTAATTCTCAAGCCTGCAGGAAATGTGTGGTATTTTTATTTATTATTTTTGATGTTTTATTTATTTTTGAGAGAGAGACAGAGCACCAGCAGGTGAGGGGCAGAGAGAGAGAGAGAGAGAGAGAGGGAGGGAGGGAGAGGGAGAGAGGGAGGCAGACACAATGAGAAGCTGGCTCCAGGCTCTGAGCTGTCAGCACAGAGCCTGACGCGGGGCTCGAAACTGCGAACCATGAGTTCATGACCTGAGCTGATGTCAGATATTCAACCGACTGAGCCACCCAGGTGCCCCAGTGTGTGGTATTTTTAGTGGCTGCCTAGATCAGCTCAGTAAGTTCAATAGGATTTAGAAAAGACCATCTCTTAATGAAAATCCTTATCGTAAACTAGAGATGATCAGGTGCATGAAGCTTCAAAATGATATTGTATCCTTTTGTGTCTTACTTTAAAATATAAGGACATTGAACATTCTCCCATTGCCCCCACTAATTATTTAGAAATGCTTCTTGGGCTTCCTGCCAGCTTTTGGCTTCTTATGGTTATGGAAGCCAGATGCTACACAACAGGAAATGAATTTTTTTTAAGACCAAAAAAAGACCCTTGTCTTTAAACTAACAGATGAAGTAATATCCTATTATGCCGTGTGACTTCGCAGACACTTACTTGTAGTTGAGACTTGTTTTTGCCGGAATTCTATCCTAAACATCTATGAAATATTTAGGAGATTGAGACTTCAGGTTACCGAACCAGGTTGGGGCTTTGTTTAACTGGAAATAAGGATTGAGATAAGGGCAAGTCTCAAATTATTTTCTGCTTGCTGTTTACTGGAAGCGTGCTATGCTTGACATCTCTTTCTGCAGCAGTAGGAGGAGAAAAGCTGCTCCTGGCTGCGTATTAAGTAGCAGGTAGTTTCATAAGTGAATGAAAGTAGTTGAAGGTGGCCACAAGTTAGCCTTGATTCTGGAGGAGGTTTTGGCTCAGGTTTTGATCGCTAGTTAAGAACACCTTTGATGAGTCTCTGGTCCTTCCCAGTGAGGAATTACCACCTTACAACAGGCCAGGAGAGATTTAAGTAATGTCTAGGTAATGTTTATATGCTTTGTCTTTGATAAGCATGGTGGCTTCTTGGTGGTGGGGCTGTGTATACACATTACACACCCTATGAGTACAAAGCCTCTGCCAGTGGCACATAGTTCCTTCTGCATTTAGTGAAAACAAGATATTAACTTGCCTGGAGTTGTATGTGATTTCACTGGCAGAACAGGCAGTAAAAGCCAAGTAGCTCAACTCTGGCTTCTCATCGCCATCTATAAAAACAAGTGAAAAGATTAAGTACCTCATAGAGAGAAATCTACTCTCCACCCGAAACAAAGAGGTGTGTGGGCCTCCTGGTATAAAGATGTGGAGTATGATGTAAGCGAAGTTAGAAGCTGTTGACAGTAGTTGCTGTTGTGCGGTGACTCACCATGTAGATTTGGTCAGTCAGGTAGCATCTTTGTGCTTCAGGTTGTTTCATTTGAAAATCTGGGCTAAATACCTTGAAAAGATAGAAAGATTAATCTCTTAAGTGTTTTGAGCTGTTCGTAAAGTTCTGTGCCTTGCAAATAGAAGATGTTATTTCATGGACTTGTTATCTGAAGTCTTAAGTTCATTAATAGGCTTTTTAATATTTAAATCATGAGAAAATGTATTTTAACACCTATCTGCCAACATATATACTGTTTTATTATAAATGGGTGTAAGGTGTTTTAAAATGAGCTGGAGTGGTGTCTGGGAGGTTTTGCTACTTTGTTTTTTCCTAATGAGGAAAAACTAATCAAGTAGAATACTAATTATGCACTCAAGTGGACAGTACCACATAACAAAAATTAATTGCTTTTCTTTTACCACTTTAGGTTAAGTTTTAATGTCGATGGTAATGAATAAACATAAAAACTTGTCAACCTCTAAAAGTCAAGTTTTTAAAGGTTTTTGTTTTGTTTTTTAGAGAGAGAGAGAGAGAGCGCGCACCAGAGGGACAGAGGCAGGGTGAGAGAGAATCTCAAGCAGGCTCCACACCCAGCACGGAGCCCAATGTGGGGTTCGATCTCATGACCATGAGATCCATGACCTGAGTCAGATGCTTAACCGACTGAGCTACCCAGGTGCCCCTAAAAATTAAAAAGCATATGTAGTGAGGTTCCCTGTTTTCATCATGAATATTGTTTTCATAATATTTTCTGACATTAAGTACAGTGACTTTCCATCATACTTAGAGTAAAATTTAAACTGTCTCTACATGGGCTATAAGCTCTTGTATGCTCTGCCTACGGTCCAGCTTCATCTCTTCCCGCTCTCCCTCTCCCGCTTCTGTCACACTGGCTTCTTGTCAGGTTGCAGACTGTGCCAGCTTCTTTCTTGTTGAAGTGCCTGTCTCACTTTTTTACTCCTCACTCTTCAAGCCTCAGCTAAAATATCCCCTCAGACTTTTCTTGTGACCTCTTTCTAAAATAGATCCTTTGTTCATTATCACCAAATCTATTTTTTTCCTCACACATCACATTCAATTGGTTGACAAATCTCTTTAGCTCCACTTTAAACCATATCTGGATTCCTACCCCTGTCTTCATCTCCTCCACTGTGGTCCAAGCCACCACCGTCTCTTACCGAGATGATTGCAGTATCCTCCTGTCACCCTGCTTCCATCTTTATCTCTTCAGTCTGTTCACACAGCAGCCACTCATCCTGTCAAAAGCCTTCACTGGGTTCCATTTTACTCAGAGTAAAAGCCAAAATCTTGACCTTCTTAGTTAGGTCCTATACCAGCTGGCCCCAGCAACCTTGGAGCCCCTCTGACTTGTCACCCTCTTGCCCCTTATGCACACTTCGCTTCAGCCTCATTAGCTCCAATTACACTTCCTCCCAGAGCCTTTGGACTTGTTTTGTCTCTACGTGGAATGGTGGTCCTCTAGATTGATCTAGGTGGGTCATTTATTCAGTTCCTTCACACCTTAGTCCTTTTTGTTTTTTTAATATTTATTTTGAACAGCAAGTGCAAGTGGGCAAGGGGCAGAGAGATGGGGGGACAGAGGATCCGAAGCAGCTCCAGGCTCCCAGCTGTCAGCACAGAACCCGATACGGGGCTCTAACTCCAAAACCGCAAGATCATAACCTGAGCCGAAGTTGGACACTCAACCAATTGAGCTGCCTAGGTGCCCCCACATCTTAATTCTAATGTCACCCTGGTCGCGTGTTCATAAATTTCAACCTCCCACATCCACATTCTTCACATCCCCCTAACTCGATACATTTTTTCTCTTTAGCACTTACTGCTATCTTTTTTAAAAAAAATTTTTTAACATTTATTTATTATTGAGACAGAGAGAGACAGAGCATGAACGGGAGAGGGTCAGAGAGAGAGGGAGACACAGAATCTGAAACAGGCTCCAGGCTCTGAGCGGTCAGCACAGAGCCCGACGCGGGGCTCGAACCCACGGACCGCGAGATCATGACCTGAGCTGAAGTCGGACACTTAACCGACTGAGCCACCCAGGCGCCCCAGCACTTACTGCTATCTATTTTATATTTTATCATGCTGTTTCTCCCAATAGAAAGAAGCTTCATGAGGGCAGGGAATTTTTTAGCTAAGTTCATTCTTCTATTCCTAATGTCCAGAACAGTGTCCGGTATTAATGAAGGTATGCATGCATGTATGAATGAAAAGTGTTTATCACATTTGGCAAATTTATTTATTTACTGTCTGACTTTTCCCATTCATCTCTTGGAATGTCAGGATAACAGGAATTTCATCCATCTTATTCACCATTCTGTAGCCAAAACTTGGCATAGTGCCTAGCAATAAAAACATTAATTTGTGAATCAATGCATACTAATAATACTTTGATTTTGTATGCAGCTTAGTTTCTGAAGTACTTCCTTATATATTATTTCATTTGGTTTTTATAATCTTACACTGATAGGACCATCATCTCTCTACACAAGAATACTAAGTGTAGGGACCTTTAAAGTCACCATATTGAAAGAGTTAACCTGGTAAATGGTAGTCAGAACTCGACCTCAGACCTTTCTACTCAGTTCAGTGCATTTCTCACTATATTGAAGGACCTCCCATGAAACTTACTATGCAGATAGGTGTTTCAGTTACTTATATTAGAACTATTGTCCATTTTAGTATCATTAAATTTTTTATTTCGGGTATTGTGTATAATACAAACAAACCTTGTCTTAGGTACATATATGCCTAAGAAGAGAGAGAGTTGGAAAATTAGGTTTAAAATAGAAATATGGTAGGGCTCCCAGGTGGCTCAGTTGGTTAAGTGTTTGACTTGCGCTCACGTCTTGATCTCACAGTTCGTAAGCTCGAGCCCCACATCAGGCTCTGTGCTGACAGTTCAAAGTGTGGAGCCTGCTTTGGATTCTGTGTCTCCTTCTCTCTCTGCCCCTCCCCCACTCACGCTGTGTCTATCTCTTTCTCTAAAATAAATAATAAAACATTAAAAAAATTAAAATAGAAATATGGTTTGTGTTAAGTCAAAGTATAAGCTATGGACATGTAATTACCTTAAAAACTCACTGTATTGCTTATCTGATGTGCTCATCTTGGAGAAAGACATGAAGAGAGGTAGAAAAAAATGAGAGACCTGGAGCAGGTATTATTATTGATTTTTTTTTTTTAAGTTTATTTTGAGAGAGAGAGGGGGAGGGAGGGGCAGAGGGAGAGAGAGAATCCCAAGCAGGCTCCACGGTGACAGTGCAGGGTTCAAATCCACAAACCTTGCGACCATGATGACCTGAGCCAAAATCAAGTGTCCAATGCTTAACCGACTGAGCCACCGAGGCACCCCAGTTTTTCCCTTTTTTGACTTAATTTTAGTCTCCTTAGGAGTTCAGGATCTGTAATACATACTTTGCTTTGACAGATTCACAACAGCCAGATTTCATGGGAACTCTAGAAACTATTGAAAGATCTGCCTGTACTTTGGCGTAAAGATCTTCTAGAAGAAAGTAGACAATGATATGAGTAAGTCCAGTCCATGAGCAAATAATTATTATGTTAGAGGTCACTGTGATGAATGATCATTTCTGAATGAATAAATACATCTCCATCTTACAAGTAAGGTATATAACAGTGTACATTACTGGATAGAGGAACCCAGTTCAACTGAATTTTAAATAGAACTCTGGTTTCTTTCTGTGCCATTTTTCCTTCCATTGGGATCTGACTGAAACTTTGTGTTGGGTTAGGTCCTGATTCATTCTTAAAAAAAATTTTTTTTAATGTTTTATTTATTAAAAAAAAATTTTTTTTTAACGTTTATTTATTTTTGAGACAGAGAGAGACAGAGCATGAACGGGGGAGGGTCAGAGAGAGGGAGACACAGAATCTGAAACAGGCTCCAGGCTCTGAGCTGTCAGCACAGAGCCCGATGGCGGGGCTCGAACTCACGGACCGTGAGATCATGACCTGAGCTGAAGTCGGCCACTTAACTGACTGAGCCACCCAGGCACTCCTGTTTTATTTACTTTTGAGAGCAAGAGAGAGCACAAGTTGGGGAGGGGCAGAGATAGAGGGGGAGACACAAAATCCAAAACAGGCTCCAGGTTCTGAGCTGTCAGTAGAGAGTTCGATGTGGGGCCCAGACTCCCAGACCATGAGGTCATGACCTGAGCCACCCAGGTGCCCCTTGATTCATTCTTACTTTAGGCACTGGCTTATATAGAAGGTTGAAGTGTGATCATTTGCATTATTGTGCTTGTTGACTTGTTGTGCTAGATCTCCAACTTGCTGCTGAACTTGGGAAGACGTTACTGGATCGGAACACAGAGTTGGAGGATTCTCTTCAGCAGATGTACACAACCAATCAGGAGCAGTTACAGGAGATTGAGGTAATTTACTCATTAAGAGAGTTACGCTTTGAGGTATGGCCTATTGCTGTTACTGTACCAATCATGTTCTGCACTTTCAAAGAACCATTAGAGAGGGTGGGAGGTTGATTTCTATTTTCTTTATGCTTTCCAAACATAGAAGTCTGATGAAAGAAATTTCTCTCTTCACCCTTGGTAAAATGTATTAGAAGTAAATGGTCCAGTATTTGCCAGTATGTGAAGCACAATAAAGTTGTCCATATTATACTTCATTTTTTACTTTTTTCTTTTAAAAAATGAATTATGCAATATTCCAGTTATGCCAAGAGGTATAAGAATAATACAGTTAACAGCTATGTACCCACCACCCAGCTGAAGTAAAAATACCCACATTGTTGAGGCTCCCTCCTTGGTTACAGCCCCTCTCCTAACCACTGCCAAACTCCATCCTAAATTTGGGTTTAGATGGAAAAAATTTTAAATCATATTACCTGATTTCATAATATGTTTAAACTTCTTATGCCATTCAGGAGTGCCTGGGTGGCTTAGTCAATTAAGCATCCGACTCTTGATTTCGGCTAAGGTCATGATCTGACCTTTGTAAGATCCCAGCCCTAAGTCAAGCTCCGTGCTGAGCGTGGAGCCTGCTTGGGATTCTCTCTCTCTGTCTCTCTCTCTGCCCCTCCCCTGCTCGTGCTCACTCACTTGCAATCTCTCTTTCTCTCTCAAATAAGTAAACTTAAAAAAAAAAACAAAAAAACCCTTCTTGTGCCATTCAAAGAATTAATCAGGGACACCTGACTGGTTCAGTCAGTAGAGCATGTGACTCTTGATTTCAGGTCTTAAGTTTGAACCCCATGTTGTGGGTGGAGTTTACTTTAAAAAAATTAACCATAAAATAGATATTTCTTTCTCCCTGCTATGATCTTAACTTATTTACATTTTTAGTAGATTTTTAAAATTTTTTTTAATGTTTTATTTATTTTTGAGACAGAGAGAGACAGCGCACGAATGGGGGAGGGACAGAGAGAGAGGGAGACACAGAATCGGAAGCAGGCTCCAGGCTCCGAGCCATCAGCCCAGAGCCTGACGCAGGGCTCGAACTCACGGACCACGAGATTGTGACCTGAGCTGAAGTCGGACGCTTAACCGACTGAGCCACCTAGGCGCCCCAATAGATTTTTTAAAATTAAAAGAGTACTTTTTCCTTTAGTTGAACAAACTAAAATGAAATACACTAGATTAAGGCTTTAAAAATGCAAGGTGCTGTCTTATAAATGGTCCCATTCTAGTAGCCCAGTTATGTGTAAGTCGTGACTGTAAAGATGATAATTTTGGATATAACCTGACAGTTGTCTGATTAGAATACTTTTCTCCATGCTCCAACCCCCTCGTATGCCCACCCAAAAAAGCTTTGCACGGGGCGCCTGGGTGGCGCAGTCGGTTGAGCATCCGACTTCAGCCAGGTCACGATCTCACGGTCCGTGAGTTCGAGCCCCGCGTCGGGCTCTGGACTGATGGCTCAGAGCCTGGAGCCTGTTTCCGATTCTGTGTCTCCCTCTCTCTCTGCCCCTCCCCCGTTCATGCTCTGTCTCTCTCTGTCCCAAAAATAAAATAAAAACGTTGAAAAAAAAAATTAAAAAAAAAAAAAAAAAAAGAACAGTGATCACGGGCGCCTGGGCGGTTCAGTTGGTTAAGTGTCCGACTTTTGATTTCAGTTCCAGTCATGATCTCACAGGTTCATTAGATCAAGCCCCACCACTGTGCTGATAGCAAGGACCCTGCTTGAGATTCATTCCCCCCCCCCCCCCCCCCCCCCCCCCACCCCTCCCTCCCCCCGCCCCTCCCCAACTTCTGCACACTTGCTCACAAGTGTGCTCTCTCTCTCAATAAACAAGTAAATATTCTAAAAAAAAAACAACCGTGATCAGAACTTACTGAGTCTAATTATATACTGAACCAGGTTCTAGAAACTCAAAGAAATAGAATTACATATAGTCCTTGACTTCTAAGCAATCAAAATTACACAAACTTCAATTTTTTAATACAAATAAATCTACCATCAAAACTAAGGCAAATTCTTAATCTCAGTATCCTTATTTTTACATAGTAGCCATAATTAAGATGTATATATACAGTAGATCTGCCTCTTCATCAGGATTTATGAATATAGCCAATAATGTGATTGGCTATGTGGGAAATACACTTTTATCATTCTAGGAAGGTGTATCTTGTAATGATATTAAAGTCACCAGCTGCCACTTTTAGCACTTTTCTATATCAAAAGAGTGTAGAACATGCCATACCCAAAATTAGATGTAATTACTGTACAGTTTGTCAGAAACCTAAAAATGCAGAAAAACCAGGCATTTTTTTGAAAGTTTATTTATTTTGGGAGAGAGGGAGCATGTGCATGTGAGTGGGGGAAGGACAGAGAGAGAGAATCCCAGAGAGAATCTTAAGCCCTGAATCTGACTCAGGGCTTGATCCCATGAACTGTGAGATTATGACCTGATCCAAAACCAAGAGTTAGGTGCTTAACCGACTGAGCCACCAGGTGCCCTCCAGAAATACCAGAATAAATTTTTTTAAAACTGTTAAAACTAGCCAAATGTTGTACGTGCTCAAGGAATTCGTACTTGCTTTGTGTTGTAGACTTTGCTTTACAACTCATCAGAAGATGTCCTAGAGTAGCCTATGAAGTAGTCTATGAAGACTATCATATACTGTGAGATATGTCTATTAGTATTTGTGTAGAAGCATTTTCTTAATACACTGTATTGATGTTTTCTATGAAAAGCACCTGAATTCATTGTAACTGAATTCTATAACTGCTACTTATTTTAGAATATCTCCCAAGTATAGATGAAAAAAGGGTATTATTTGCATACTAAGAGAGTGATGCCTATTTGCTACCACTGTAGGAGATCACAAACACGATTGCTTTATGATCTAAGTTACTTATTTTCTACCTTTTTTCCCTGTTGTATTGAGGAATATTAAGACAGATTGTTAACATTCTGAAAAAAAAAAATCCACAGATCTTTAAGATTCTCCAAATCTATAAGTAACACTCTATACCATCTATTGTTTTCTATAAGATGTTGCAAAGCATAATGGAAATGCACTACTCATACTCAGTTCACATCTTAATGGTTAAATAAATATGAAATTAAATACATGTATAAACTATTTAAATAAATTTAGCCTGGAGTATTCCAGAAATGTTTTCATGAATCTCTTGTTTCCATAATAGAGCATGCAGTCCCCTGGTTCTTAGATCCAAGAATTGAAGCTTTCAACATTTTACTCTTTATCCAAAGCTGTGTTTTGGCTGAGAACAACACTGTCATAGATTACTTCTCTGCCATTGCACTTGGCTTTCTTCTTTCTTTTTGTAAATCACTTTATGAAAGTCAATGGGGATGGGACAAAATGGGATGAAATGGCAGTGCTGGTTAAGCCCACTTAGCAGTGAGAGGACCCCCACAAACTGGCCTTGTTGCCTGCTCAGTTCACATCTGCTCCTGTGCAGACTTACAAATCACAACATAGACTTGAAATAGTCTAAAACAAGGTAGGCTTGATGTTCTTATAAAAGTAAGCGGGCAACCAAAGAGCCTAATTCCCTACTGAAAGGGAATTATGTGCCTCTTATCATTGTAACCTTTAGGAACCCCCTAAACTTTATAAGGGCTCTTTCCTTAATTAAAACCTTCTATCAGTTTCTTTTTCTCTTTTAAGTAAACTTTTTATTGAAATACACATGCAGAAAACACAGATCCTAAATATATAGTTCAGTGAGTTTTCATAAAGTAAACATATTAATACAGTCAATACCCAGATAAGAAATGAGAACATTATCAGCTCTGCCAGTTGTCACTGCCACTAACCAGCATTCTAACACCTAGATTAGCCTGTTTGAACTTTACGGCTCATACAGGTTTTTTTTGTTTTTTTAATTTTTTAGCGTTTTGTTTTTTCTTTTTTTAGAGACCGTTAGCCGGGAAGAGGGGCTGAGGGAGAAGAAGGGAGAAAGTGAGAGAGAATATTAAGCAAGCTCCATGCTCATTGTGGGGCTTGATCTCATGAACCATGAGATCATGACCTATGCCAAAATCAAGAGTTGGGTGCTCAAACGACTGAGCTACCTGGGTGCCCCCCACTTGGACATTTTTTTTTTTCTTAATATTTTTTACTTTGTTTGTTGTTTATTTTTTAAATTTATGTAGTTTATTATTGAGAGAGAGCAGAAAAGAGTAAGCAGGGGAGGTGTAAAGAGAGAGGGAGAGAAAGAACCCGAAGCAGGCTCTGCACTGTCAGCACAGAGCCCAGCGTGGGGCTAGAACCCTGAACCGTGAGATCATGACCTGAGCCGAAATCAAGAGTCGGATGCTCAACCAACTGAGCCACCCAGGTGCCCCCCACTTGTACAAGTTTTAAGCTAACTTTTCAGAATGTTTATTGGGAGTTTTCCTGATTAGAAAAGTAATACATGATCATTTTTTGAAGTTAGTAAAAGGTGTAATTGAAAACCAGAAAGTCAGCCTTTACCCCCAGAAAAATTTGAAATGAGACAATCCATAAAAATAGTACTGGTACAAACTACTTAAAGTGGATAAACAATATTGCAGAACTGGTAATAATACTAGGATAAAATCCCCCAAACTGGACTCATTATAGACATTATAGAAATAGACAACTAAGAAACTGTCAAAGGGTATTTTGAAAGTAGAACTACAAATGTGCTCTCAAATACTCGGCGGGTTTCAAATAATCCTAGTAGAAATTGATCGGTATTCTTTTAGAGATTGTTATTAATTGTAAAAAAGAAAAAATATTAAACTATTGAAAGTAATGATTGGCTTCAGAGATGCCTGCAGCCTGTGTCACTTGTATTCAGTGTTGATCTGCACAGTAAGTTTTTCTCTCCTGGATGAGGAGAGGAGAGAGTACGTCAGAGAGTAATGAGATCTGACACCCTCAGATGCAACTGGATTCTCTTCAAGATTCCTACAAACACGTAAGCAAGCCTACAGCCTTGTGTTTTGTTGCCTCTCTGCTTGGAAATCTGCATGATTCCCAACAGTGACAGGACTTGTCACTCCCACCTTCAAGGCATCCCTTCTTTCATCAAGAGGTTATGTCTTCCTTAGAAATTTTAAAGCATTTTATGCTTCCTTTACTACATTTACCAATGTTCTATATATTATATTGACTGATTTGTTTCAGTCCCTCCTCCCCACACCCGTTTGTTTCCCTTTGCTGTTGCTGTGTTTATCCATGATAGATCATCAATAAACGCGTGTTGAAATCAGTATCTTCAGAGAGGACAGATAAACAGTTTGCGATCCACTTCTGATGATTCCTAAGCTGTGGGTTTCCACCTCTGGAGATTTTTTTTTAAGAAGATGGAAGGAGCTCTGGCTTCAGCCTTAGAAGATTGAGGTTTAAGCCCTCAATTCTATGGCAAATAGCTAGAGACTTGAGGCATGTGAATTACTTCTCAGGTCCGGTTTGCTCCACTGTGTCTTGGTGATAAGAACGCTTGTACTCCATTGGTACAGACTTGTTCTGAGGGGATGAGATTATGTAAGTGTTTGCTTTTATTTTGGATGTAGAAATTGTTGCACAGTTTATCCATGTTTTAAGAATTTTAGTAATGAAAGAATCTTAATTCAGAAAAAAAATAAATCCTTTTCAATTACTGGAAAATTGATCTTAAAAACAAGCCAAGCTTTTAATAGATTATATTATAAATGGTTTTTATTTTCATATTCATGCCCTTTTTTTCCAACTTAAATTTCCTACAGGGGAAATAAAATATTTTAATCAGGGAAAAGAGGTTTTTCAAAGGTAATAAGAAATCTTTCTTCAGTATTGTAGAAGGTCATTTTGATTCTAAATTCAGAGGATTTGGGCTGTAATCCTTAGTATAAGGATAATCCCAAAAAAGCCAAATTTCCATTGCATTCCTTATGCATTTTTAGTTGGGGTTGTTGGTCTTTCCCTGCATTCTAGGTCAGGGTGCTACAATTGCAAATAGGTGTTAATATAATTCTGCTGGCCTTTCTTTTTTAAAGGGTTGCCTCAGTTGTTAAGGTGACCTGTTTTATAGCTTTTGTGCATAACCTGAACCTTGTACTCACAGTCAAGGTGACCTTCTATGTAAATTCCAAGACAGGCATGTGATAACTCACAGAACTTAAATGTTTATACTTTTGCCTATAAAATTAACATTTTTGCCTGTGATTTTGCTACTTTCATGTTCCCCTCCCAATGTTTTGCTTAAATGTCTCCCTTTCCACGGTTTAATATGGCAGATACTTTTGTACTTGAGCAGTTTTTGCCACTTGAATTTGGGGATCTTGGCAGTCCCATCAAATTTATTTGAGGTTGTGTATCAAAGATTCTGGATGGAGAAAACCAGAACATTAGTAGCATACCTGTGCCTTTAAATGAAGGTTAGAAAATGAGCTAACCTGATTCCTTCTAGATTCAGAAAAAATTTGATAAAACTAATTTGAAACTTGAGAGGCCAAGCATAAAGCATTATGCTCCACATAAATGGAGTCTGGATTCTCTAGCCCTATATGAGAACTTGCTGAGAGATCTATTAATTTTTCTTTTAAGTTGCTGACCAAGTTAGTTCAGACTTCTTGGTGAGGTAATATGTTACAGATTCTTGGGGGAAGTAAAGGGCTTCTCTGATTAGTTTTGATTTAATAATAATAAGATTAAACTCCTACCATGTGAAAACAAGCTCCCTGCCATTCTTTAGATTGTTCTTAAAGCCAAATCCTCTAAGGCCAAAACATCACAAGCTCTTTGTAAATGGTCTCATTGTGTTTTTATTACAGGTCCATATATCAAATGAGGGGGACTTATGGTAGCTTTTTTTTAGCATGCTAGTCTTCCGCACCCCCCAATGTGTGGTTTTACTGTCCGTAGTTTCAGTTATTGTGGTTAGCCCCTGTCCAGAGGCAGATGATCCTCTTCCTGATGGATGGTCAGAAGGTCACTATTAGCCCAACAGCTGTGTCACACCTCCTGCGTCCTCTTGTGGGCATTTTATCACCTCCCATCATCACGAGAAGGTGGTACACGACTATGAGATATTTTGAGACCACATTTGTATAACTTCTGTTACAGTATATAGTTATAATTGTTCTATTTTATTATTAGTTACTGTTAATTTCTCACTATGCCAAATTTAAATTAAACTTCATCATAGGTATGCATGGATGTATAGGGAAAAAACGGTCGTATATTTAGGGTTTAGTACTAAACATGTTTTAGGCATCTGCTGGGGGTCTTTGAATGTGTATACCCAGTGGATGAAGGGGGACTGCCCTAGCCTCTTTGTACGTATTTGCGTATTTACTTGTTTCCTTTATGTTGGCCACAACTCTAATTTGAACATTATATCTTTAAAAGGGGTCAACAGCTTGGGGCCCACATAATAGCTGGTAGGAATTATAAAGGTCTTTCAGATTACTGGAAGGTATTCTTGCCACGGGAATAAATTAGAAGCATCTATAAATGGAGCTAGAGAGGAGAGAATTAGTGGCTAACAGGGCCTTTTCCCAAGAGGGCTTTACCCAAGACCCTTCTCAAAATCTTTCAGTTAAGTGTCTCAACATTTCAGTGGCCCTCATTGTGTAGAGAGCACAATCAGCTGTTGTCCAGAAGTCTAGAAATTGCTGTTTAGGGGCACTTGGCTGGCTCAGTTGGTAGAGCATGTGACTATTGATCTCAGGGTCTTGAGTTCAAGCCCCACAGTAAGAGTAGAGCCTCCTTGAAAGAAAGAAAGAGAAAAGGAAGGAGGAGAAAGGAAAGAAAGAAAGAAAGAAAGAAAGAAAAGAAAGAAAAGAAAGAAAGGAAAAGAAATTAATTGACATTTAGCCAATGTATTTTTAGTCCCTACTGTGTGTCAGGAATTGTGCTGAATGAACTAGGTGTACAGAAGAGGCTTTCCTTTTCAAGGAGGGTTAGAAAGACTGGACACTAACAACTATGCAATTTGGGTGTTTATTATTACATTGTTTTGAGGGAAATTAATAGGTGCCTTGGGAAGGGGGCTGCTTTCGAGGGGGTGGTTTGGAAAGGCTGCTGAAGAGGTTACGTTTGAACAGAGACCTAAATTTGTGCCATACTCGATGCTGAGCATGGAGCCTGCTTAAGATTCTCTTCCTCTGCCCCTCTCCCCCACTTGAGCTCTCTCTCTAAAATAGAAGAAAATAAAAAAATTTATGTCATAGGTCCCTTTGGCTGTCTAGTGAGGTCTGTGATGATCCTCTTAAAATACAGAGTTACAAAGGGAATCTGTTAGATTGAAATGCCTATCAAAACATTGAAAAAATGAATGTGTGATGTAGTAATAAGTTTCTTTATTAATACATTAAATACTAGGATCTAGGGGCGCCTGGGTGGCTCAGTCGGTTGAGCGTCCGACTTTGGCTCAGGTCATGATCTCACAGTTTGTGGGTTCGAGCCCCGCATTAGGCTCTGTGCTGACCGCTTGCTCAGAGCCTGGAGCCTGCTTCAGATTCTGTGTCTCCTTCTCTCTCTGCCCCTCCCCCATTCACGCTTTGTCTCACTCTGTTTCTTAAAAATAAATAAATGTAAAAAAAAAATTTAAAAAAAATACTAGGATCTAATGTTGGACTAAAAACTAGTTTTAAATAGTGATGAGTGTTACCAATGAATCAAGATTTCTGCAGCCTCTCTGACATGATATGAAAATGTCTGTGATTTCTATTGGTGATGAAGTCCTGGGTGCCCTGTCATACTACTGATGGCTTGCTGCCTCCATTCAAAATCAAAGGGAATGCTAAATTTCAGTTAGAAGTTAGAGAAAATGAACACGTAACTTCTCTTTCATCCAAGTTCACAGACCCTCTCAATTCTGTGAGGACCCCATGTTAAGAACTGCTGGATTAGATGGAGCCAGCAGGAAAAACACATCCTTAAAGAAGGGGGAGCTTGCTTAGAGTAAGTCAACTCTGCATTTTTAAGGTAAATGTGTGAAATAAGGAAGAATCAGTAGCTTCCCGGTGAAACTGGAAAAACCATTTAAGAGACAGTTGGGAAAATATTAATACTGAAACATAAATAGTTGATAGTAAGGGATTATTGGGGTATTTAGGTGTGGTTAAATTGTAGTTAAAATGGTTTTCTTAGAAATACATGAATCTGTATATCTCAGTTAAGATGTCTTGGATGTGTGGGGTGCCTGTGTGGCTCAGTGGGACAAGTGTCTGACTGGATTGCAGCTCAGGTCATGGTCTCGTGGTTCGTGGGATCGAGCCCAGTGTCAGGCTCTGTGCTGACAGTGCAGAGCCTGCTTGGGATTCTCTCTCCCTCTCTCTCTTTTTCTCAAAAGAAATAAGCTTAAAAAAAAAAAAAAGGCTGTCTTGGATTTGCTTAAAATGATTGGAGATGAGAGTAGAAAAGTAGAGGTGTGACAAGATTGATAACTGTTGAAAGTGGATGATGGATAGATGGAGCCTCATTAAGCCATTTTTCTGCATTTATATGTTTGAAATTATCCATAATAAAAAGCTTTTTAAAGGTAGATAAAATTAGCCATCTGCAAAGAGTCAGTACTTGGGTGGACTAAGAATTTAGGCAGCAGCACTCAAGGTGAAGACACCTCATACATTATTTCCCAGAAGTATGGTAAAAAATGCTGCTGCAGCAGTTTAATACAGCTTCATCTTTGTGGAGCGCTCCAACTAAACCAAGTCCTAAGGAGGAGGCGGTAAACGGTGAGCTTAAGAATCACTGTTGATCTAAGTGAATGCTGATGCCTCCCGGACCCAAGAGAAAGAAACATTAGGTTAGGGGAGGGGGGAGACCTCCAGGATTTTCCATGTCCAAGAACAACATTCCTCTAGTAAGTGTGATCCATGGACCACTCGTACTAATATCACCTGGGGTTTTTGCTAAAAATGCAGAATACTGGCTCTACCCCAGTCTCACTGACTCAAAACTTTAGGGGAAAGGGGCCCAGGTTCCTATAGTTTAATCCCCCAGATGAATCTTAACACATGTAAAGTTTGAAAACTAACTGTAGGTAGAGATGAGAATACCTTTTATCGAGCAGTTGTACCATATGCCAGATACCACGCCAAACCCTTCACATTCTTTTTAATCTTACAGCAACCCTTGTGAGGTAGGTGATGAGGAAATCTCACCTTAGAAGAATTAAGCTACTTGCCAAAGGTCACCTGATTAGAAGTGGTAAAGTGTAACTTCAAATTCTGATCCCAGAGCCTATGCTTTTAGCTCTGGCAGCCTCCCACCAGGCTCTTTTCGCTGATCCAATGCCCACCACAAGATTTCTGTGAGAATTGAAAAAATTACAAAGCAGATGTGTCCTACAGAGGATGTGAATATTCTAGTCACCGGGCAGAGACCACTCCTATTGTAAATTAATACTTAGTGTCTGGTCTATGTGTTACCTTTTTTTCAGGTTGTTGTGAATCCTCCCAAAGAATACTTAAGTCCTCTACTTGATATAGAAGCGGCTTGCAAAATTTCTGTAGCTATTGTATGTATTCCTGTATTCTAAACCTTTGTTCCTAAGAGATTGAATACCTTCCCTTCATTGACGGGACCTACTAGGACATTGCTAGTCAGAGGGCAGGGTTAAGGCCCGACTCCTGGAGAAGCTGGTGGGGGTGGAGGGAATGAAGAATAAACACAAGCTTTTACAGGGACTGCTCTGTGCTCACTTACCTTATTTAATACTTCAAGCCCTACAAGATAGGTTAGTAACCGATCCACAGTTCCTTATTTTCAATTCCAAACCCAAAAGGCTCTGTAAAATAAGATTTTTTTCTTAAGTTTACAGCAGATTCATTTGGCAGCAAACTCTGAGCTAAACTGCTGTGAGGCTGTTTTATGATCCTTATCCATACTTGTTGATGCAGAAATATTAATGCTCAAGGGGTGCCTGCCTAGGTGGCTCAGGTCATGGTGGTTTGGGAGTTCTAGCCCTGCATAGGAGCCTGCTTGGGATTCTCTCTCTCCCTCCCCCTCTCTCTACTCCTCCCCCATTTTCACTCTCTCCCTCTTTCAAAATAAGTAAATAAACTTTAAAAAAAGTTTAAAATATTAGTGTTCAATTATAGGGTGCTGCCCATACCTCACTGAGAATGCTATAAAGTGTATGGTGTGTGTGCCATGTTGTTCTAAAATTTAAATAATTTTCTAAAACATTTTTGGCCCCAAGAGTTTCAGATGAGAAAGTTGAAGTTAGGAGAGTTAAGTGTTTTCTCAACACCTTGCTACCAAGTTATACAATTAGATATAAAAAGGTCACATAGGGGCACCAGGGTGGCTCAGTCAGTTAAGCATCTGACTTCCGCTCAGATCATGATCTCCCAGTTCATGAGTTCGAGCCCCATTTCAGGCCCTGTGCTGACAGCTCAGAGCCTGGAGCCTGCTTCAGATTCTGTGTCTCACTCTTTCTCTCTCTCTGCCCCTCCTCTGTGTGCTCTCGCACACACTCTCTCAAAAATAAACAACTAAATTAAAAAATAAAAAGGTCATTTATGCTTTGTTTTTCAACTTTGCCACATGGTCGTTTAAAGAGCCCACTGAAAATCATTGAGCACGTTCTTTGAAGGAAATCTATCAGCTCTGCAAATACATTTGTACAGTTGACCCTTGACAACACAGGTTTGAACTGCATTGGTCCATTTACACAAGAATTTTTTTTTTTAAATACAGAACAATACTGTAAAAGTATTTTCTCTTATGATTTTCTTTACATTTTCTCTAACTTCATTGTAAGAATATAGTAGATAGTATATACAACAGACAAAATATGTGTGTTAATCAACTGTTGTCAGTAAGGCTTCTGTCAACAGGCTATTAAAGTTTGGGATAAGTCAGAAGTTATACACGGATTTTCAACTGTCTGGGGGTCAATGCCCGAAACCCCTGTGGTGTTCAAGCATCAACTGTATAGTTGTATAAAAAGCCCAAGAAAAGTGTTTTTAAGGTCCATTTAGAAAGCAGTCTTAGCTGTACCAGAATAAATAATCTGGTAATTTTTTTATGAGTGAGGAGGATTGTGGTGATAACTTTTCTCACAGCATTAAAAATAACAAGAGTCTTTGAATCCTGGTAAGCTAAATATCTCTTTCTGCTTAAATCAGTGTTATTTTCCCTATTTTTTGATCCAGGATAGCTCATTTAGAGAAGAAAATTTGATTTTTTTCCAAGCAAAAAATCATCTAACGTTCTCTAAAGAGAGAAAAAATACATGGTCTTTTTGCTTAAACATTGATCATGTGTTCCATACTTTTTTCTCTTGTGGGATTATCAGGCTCCCTATAGATTTTCATGTCGAATCTTAATTTTATGTATGTATTGTGCTTTGTAAGCGTAGATCAGCCTTATATGATAAATAGGATGTTGGTAAGCATTAGGGGAAGTAAACATATAAAGGATGGCCTATGTTTATTTCCTCTTAGGTACTTTAATTGGGATTTAAAGTTTTTTTCATAAAATGAACCTGTAGTATTGTGGCATAATAAAAATCATAGATTTGATTTTGTCTCCAGTTCCTGGCACAGAGCTTCTAAAACCCTTGGAATTTCCTGAGTGATAGGATGGGAACTGGTTGCCAGAAGGAACACACCCATGTTATTAGAGGGTTAGAACCATCAGTCCAACCCCCAACCTCTGGGGAGGGGACTGGGGCTGAAGATTGAGTTCAGTCACCAATGCCAGTGATTTAATCAGTCATGCCTATGCAGTGAAGCTTCAGGAAAACCCTGAAACCAGAGCACATCGATGTGCTGGGAGGGCGATGTGTCTGAAGAGGGCGTAGAAGCACCACTCTGCACCCCCATACTTTGCCCTATGCATCTCTCCCATGTGCTTTTCCTGAGTTGTTCTCCTTTAAAGCAGTCAGTGTAAATACAGCGATTTCCTGAGTTCTGTGAGTTGTAGTGAATTACTGAACCTGAGGGGAGGTCATGGAAACCCTCATATTTATAGCTAGTTTGCCAGAAAGAAGTACAGGTGGTCTCTGAGCCTTGCAATTGGTGTCTGAAGTGGGGCAGTTTCATGGGACTGAGCCCTTCCTAACCTGTGAGGTCACTACAGGAAGGTAGCGTCAGAATTGAATTGTAGGCTACCCAGTTGGTGTTAGCGAATCGGAGAATCGGTGTTGGGACGCCGCAGGTGTTTTATCTGTCTAGTGTGTCACCTGGTCACAATCATCTTCTCTTACAGTATCTGACCAAGCAGGTGGAGCTCCTACGGCAGATGAATGAGCAACATGCAAAAGTTTATGAGCAATTAGATATAACAGCACGGGAACTGGAAGAAACCAATCAAAAGCTAGTTGCGGACAGCAAGGCCTCACAGCAAAAGATTCTGAGGTAAATTTTCTAGAATCCATTGAGGAAGCCCTAGGGTAAGTCATTTAGTATAAACTAGAATAGAACTTGCACATAGAGGGTTTGGGTCAACACGGGGTATGGTTTAACTTAATTCTTTATGGAGAATAGAGATTAAGTAGAAGTCCTTTCCAATTAAGAAAACCCAGTTTGAGTGGCTGGCGACTAATCTCTCCTCACTGCTTATGCCCTTAATTTAATATGACAGCAGCAAATGGCTTCTATCTGTTCCTCACAGTCTGACTGAAACCATCGAATGCCTACAAACCAACATTGACCACCTCCAGAGCCAAGTGGAGGAGTTGAAGTCATCTGCCCAAGGAAGAAAGAGCCAGGGGAAGTGTGACCAGGAGAAATCGGCACCCAGATTCTCGTGTCTGAAGGAACTCTACGACCTCCGCCAGTAGGAGCCTGCCTTTCTTTGGCATTTATGAGCAGGGGGACATCTCATGTCAGGGACACATACTGGATCCCAGTAGATTAAAAGTACCCTTTTAAGAAATGCCACTTGGTTATTAGACCACCAGTGGTTTGAACAAAACCACTTAACTTAAACATATGATGGATAGAGTTCTTGAGTCTTGGTAATTCTGCAAAAGCTTATTTTTGGAAGTCTTGGGAGTGCTCACTTCAGTGCTTTTCATGTGTTAAGTCTTCATTTAAATTAAGGTGCAGTACTTGTGATAGACTACAGATTTGGGGCTGTACCTCACATTAGGGTGCAAAAAATTGAAATGTCAAAACAAGTTTTTTGCCTACAGAAATGCCTTTATAATTTGGAGTTAAGAGACTGAATCTTTAAGGACTATTTCTTGAGCACCTATTGTATGGCAGGTGCTATGCCAGACATGAGTGGTGAGCAAAATAGACACCATTGCTCCTGCCCTCGCACTTTCACTCTCAGGGAGGGGCAGATACAATCATCACAAAGATAAACCCAGTTACAAGTTGCCCAGGACCCTATGCAGGAGAGAGACCAGCTTCTGCATTTTGGTAGTTTTCAACCTTGACCCTTCATCAAATCACTTTGGAGTTTTTCAAACTGCAATGACAATGAGGCCCTTAGGCCTGAATTAAAATCTCTAGGTGCAGGTAAAAAGCTGTCCAGATGATTCTGATGCACAGCCAAAGTCGAGAACCACGGGGCCATTCTAATTTCCTTGAAAGATATCCATCATACTGCTGGGCTTTGAGAATAGGTGTTCTGAAGTACTTTTAATGGTTAAAAAAAAATAGTCACAAAAATTATGTTTTCTTACATGTGTTTATTTGCCAGCCTTACATAATTTCGTGTTAGCCACTGCCCTAGTACGGAATAGGCAAATAAATAAATAAATAAATAAATAAGATAACCGTCAGAGTTCCTCAAAAATACTTAGTTGGAAAAAAAAAATCAATCTCTTTTCATTCCCAGTCAACCTACATAATATATTCTTTCAACATTTTTCTCCTAGACACTTTGTGTATGATCATGTGTTTGCCGAGAAGATCACTTCCTTACAAAGTCAGCAAAGCCCCGATGAGGAAGAAAATGAGCACTTGAAGAAAACAGTGACGATGCTGCAGGCCCAGCTGAGCCTGGAGCGGCAGAAGCGGGTGACGATGGAGGAGGAATATGGGCTTGTGCTGAAGGAGAACAGTGAACTGGAACAGCAGCTGGGAGCCACGGATGCCTACCGCGCTCGGGCGCTGGAGTTGGAGGCCGAGGTGGCCGAGATGCGGCAGATGCTGCAGTCAGAGCATCCATTCGTGAATGGCGTTGAGAAGCTGGTGCCGGACTCTCTGTTCACCCCTTTCAAAGAACACAGCCAGAGCCTGCTGGAGGAGCTGTTCCTGCCTTTGCCAGAAGCACACAGAAGGCCTCTTAAGCGCAGCAGCAGTGAGACGGTGCTGAGCAGCTTGGCCGGGGGGGACATTGTGAGGGGCCACGAGGAGACCTGCATCCGGAGGGCCAGGGCTGTGAAGCAGAGGGGCATCTCCCTTCTGCATGAAGTGGACACTCAGTACAGCGCCCTGAAGGTGAAGTATGAGGAGTTGCTGAAGAAGTGCCAGCAGGGAGAGGACTCCCTGTCCCACAAGGCTGTGCAGACCCCCAGAGCTCTCGCCAAAGACCTGGCGGGGACCAACGCCCAGCCTGAGCTGGGCACCAGCGGCTGGGAACCAGCCTCTGTCACCCCAGAGCCCGTCAGTTCCCCCACCACCACAACACCTCCGGAATACAAGGCGCTTTTTAAAGAGATCTTTAGTTGCATCAAGAAAACAAAGCAAGAAATAGATGAACAGAGAACAAAATACCGATCTCTCTCCTCTCATTCCTAATTCAACCTCCAGCTCTACTACTTACTTGCTCGTTTCCTTTCACCTCTCTCTCCCACTCTGACCGGTGTCTGTAAACCCCATGGCCACGTGGCTCATGACGTTTGCCTCGCTGTTTTGCTTACTAAGCAGCCAACAGCAGGGAACGAAGGTGGCTGCTGGTGTCAGTTCTATAACCCGGTTCCGTTTAAGCTCCTCAGGAAATCCCGTGACAACCTGGCCTCTGGCTGGTGCACTGATTTGTGTTGTGATTCCTTGAAAAGCCCCAGAACCAGTGGAGGGATAGATCTGTGTTCCTAGAGAAGTAGGCCTGGAGTCCCTATATATGTAGTATATAGAGAGTGTATAGTATACTGGGGAAAAGGGCAGAGTTGAAACAAAACTAAGGCGACTCCTACTGCCTCCTCACTTCTCAAAACTGTGTAGGAGTCAGATGGCTGCCAGCCTGAAATGGCTTCATAAACACTGTTGTATACTGTGAACTCGTTAAGAAGAATGTCCAGGAGAAAGCAGGGTCTAATCCAAAATCAATGGCATTAAAAAATACTCCAAGCCTTGAGTTTGGTTACATCTGCTACCAGTTGAGCTGTGACTGACAAGGAATCATAATATGTCTAAATCCAACTGATACCAAACTGAAAGGCAAGCTCTGGTTTGACCTTTGCTGTTACCATCTTGCTAGCTTATGAGCATAGGCCCTGGAGGGCCCCCACCCCCACCTTCAGATGTTTTTACTCAAAGCTATAGTGGTTAGCATAGGCAAATATGTAAATCATTCTTTTTTTTTTTTTATTTTTTTTTCAACGTTTTATTTATTTTTGGGACAGAGAGAGACAGAGCATGAATGGGGGAGGGGCAGAGAGAGAGGGAGACACAGAATCGAAACAGGCTCCAGGCTCTGAGCCATCAGCCCAGAGCCCGACACGGGGCTCGAACTCACGGACCGCGAGATCGTGACCTGGCTGAAGTCAGATGCTTAACCGACTGCGCCACCCAGGGGCCCCAGTAAATCATTCTTAAAGTCAGACTAAAAAAGCAAGATCAAACCCCTCACTGTGTTGTCCAAGCTGGCTAAGCTGACAGCCACAGGCTGCCCTTGTTCAGTTCCTGTCGTTCCTATAAATGTTTTTGACTTGCTGCAGAAATTCCCATTTGCTACTTTATTAAACAGTATTGTTCTTTGGGAATATACTCATCCTCTCACTTTGCATACTTTTAATTTAAAACTATTTAAGAGAACTGAAGTACCACTTACTGTATATATTTTTTCTAAAAACCAAATAAAACTACCTGTGAAAATGAACAAATGGATCACTTGCTTATTTTAAGCTGAAGCCATTTTAATGTTCTAACCAACTGTTCCATTTTTTTCTTCCAACAGATATCTCTGAGATTTGATAATGATTTTTTAAATTTCTATTCCCTGTTCTTTGGGATTCTTATGTTAATGTGTTCATTAGAATTACTATATGATTGAAAAATATTTTCAAATGTATATACTTTATATAATCACAAGTTTAGAAATGTCAGACCTGGTTCTGAATTAATAGCATTTGACTCAAAACATTTGATTATTCAATCCTAGGAAAGACTTACAATATTTAAAAACTAAAGTGAGCCCTGAATCTGAATTTTGCTTTTGGATTATTTAAAAAGGGGTAAAATCCTCTTTTGAGACAGCACAAAGAGTTTGTGAAGTAAGTCATCTTGTTGTCCTGACCTCCCAACTCCTCTCCCCAGGATCAACTAGTTACCAGTTTCTTGTATATTCTTCCAAAATATTCTGTGCATATGTTATTACGTATATCACTCCCTATTTCTAAGCAAAAGAGTATACCATAAACCTTCACTGTATCTTCCATTTTCACTGAACCATGTATCTTTGAAACATTTATCTGACCATTTACATTCTTTATGATAGTACCGTAGTATTACATCTATGGACATAGATAAACTCCATATGTATATTTAACCAATGTGGACAGCGAGGAAACAAGAAGGCTGGTGTCAGTGTTACAATCCAGTTTTGTTTAAGCTCCTCGGGAAATCCCACAACAAACTGGCCTCTGGCTGGTGCACTGATGTGTATATATGCACATATACACACATCGTATCACATATATATCCTATCTATGTATATATGAGAATTCATTTAAGTAATCCCTGTATCTTTGGACGTTTTTGAATCTAGAAGGTACATCATTAGGAGTGAGGTAAAAGAGGACATTCTGCTCTTACCATCTTGCAGAAGTTTACTCAACCTTGCTCCCCAATATAGGAGGATGCCTAGTTGCTCACACTCGTGCCAGTAAACTTTTTGACCTTTGCCAAACTAAAGGAAGAAAAGTGAGGTTTCCTTGTAGTTTAAATTTCATTTATTAAGGTTGAATATTTTGTGATCTGTTATGCCATTTATGTTGTCTTTTGCCTGTGTTTCTTATTTAAGAGCTCTAGCATTTAGAAAATTCACTTTGCAATTAGAAATCACAAATCTTTTGTTTGTCTTAATTTTACCTTGTTATTGGCATTTTTGTCAAGCAAAATTTTTATGTGGTTATGTTAATCTTGTAACTTTTCCTTTTTGTGTTTGACAGGTGTTTGATCCATCTGAACTTCATTTTTCTTTTTTTAAATTGTAAAAAATGCACATATAATAGTTATCTTAACCATTTTGAAGTGTGTAGTTAAGTGGTATTAAATACGTTCACATGCTTATGCAACTGTCACTACAATTCATCCCCATAACTCTTTTGATTTTTAAACATGAAACTAGGCCAATTTAATAATAACTCCCTATTCTCTCCTTGGTTCGTGACAACTACCATTATACTTTTCTGCCTTTGTGATTTAAGTATCTCGTGTAAATGGAATCCTACAGAATTTGTCTTTTTGTGATTGGCTTATTTCACTTAGTATGATGACCTAAAGTTTCATCCATGTTGTAGCGTATTAAATTTCCTTTTTAAGGCTGAATACTGTTCTGTATGTATATGCCACATTTTTTTATCTGTATGTATATGCCACATCAGTGGACACTTTGGGTTGCTCCCATGTTTTAGCTATTGTGATTAATGCTGCTATGAACGTGTGTGTGCAGGTATCTCTGTGAGATCCTGCTTTCAATTCTTTTGGGTCTGTAACTGGAAGTGGAATTGCTGTTTTTTAATGTTTTGAGGAGACTTCATACTGTTTTCCACAGTGGCTGCACCAGATTTTCCCACCACAGTGCACCAGGATTCCAGGTTCTCCATGTCCTCGCCAAAATGTGCTTTCTGGTTTTGTGATAGTAGCCATCCTGATGGGTGTGAGGTGGTACCTTGTAGTTTTGATTTGCACTTCTCTAAGGATTAGCGATACAACTTTTGATGCACTTGGCCATTTGGAGATTTTCTTTGGATAAGTGTTCAAATCCTTGGCCCACTTTTGAAGATGTTTTTTCTCTTCTATATATATATATATATATATATATATATATATATATATATAAAACAGATCATATGATTTGGAAATATTTTCTCCCATTCTTGGGTTCCCTTTTTACTCTGATAGTGTCTTTTTTTTTTTAAGTTTATTACTATTTTTTTAGTAATCTCTACAACGAACGTGGGGTTTGAACTCACGACCTTGAGATCAAGAGTCACATGCTGTTCCCCCTAAGCTAGCTAGGTGTCCATTGTCTTTTGATGCATAACATTTAAAAATTTTCATGAAGTTCAGTTTGTTTGTTTTTCCCCTTTTTTACCTATACCTCTGGTGTCATACCAAGAGATCACTGCCGAACCTAATGTTAAGAAGCTTTTGCAATATGGTGTTATTGAAGGGTCCGACATCATTCTTTAGCATGTGGATATCTAGTTTTCTAGCACCATTTGCTGAGTAGATTGTCCTTTCCCCATTGAACGGTCTTGGAACCTTGTCAAAAATCACTTGACTATATATGTGAGGGTTTGTTTCTGGGCTCTCTGTATTCCATTGGTCTATGTGTCTCTCTATGCTAGTACCACACTCTTGATTACTATAGCTTTGTAGTAAGTGTTGAAATCAGGAAGTATGAGTCCTCCAGTTTTTTTCTTTTTTCTTTTTTTTTTTTTTTTAGATTGTTTTGGCTATTCAGTATCCCTTGAGATTCCATATGAATTTTAGGATAGTTTGTTTTTTTTTTTAATGTTTATTTTGGAGTGCAAGTGAGGGAGGGGTAGAGAAAAGAGGGTTTGGGAGATCTGAAGCAGACTAGTTGTTGACAGCAGTAAGCTCAATGCTGTTTAATTTTTTTTAATTTTTTTTTTTTAACGTTTATTCATTTTAGAGACAGAGACAGAGCATGAATGGGGGAAGGTCAGAGAGAGGGAGACAGAATCTGAAAGAGGCTCCAGGCTCTGAGCTGTCAGCACAGAGCCCAATGCGGGGCTCGAACTCACAGACCGCGATATCATGACCTGAGCCGAAGTCAGTCGCCCAACCGACTGAGCCACCGAGGCGCCCCTAATTTTTTAAAAATTTAGTCTTATTTTAAGTTTATTTATCCATTTTAAAAAAGAGGGAGAGTAAGAATCCCAAGAATGTTCTGCACTCACAGCACAGAGCCCAACGCAGGGCTCAAACCCATGCACTGTAACACCATTACTTGAGCTGAAACCAAGAATCAGACACTTAACCAGTTGAGCCACCCCAGTGCCCCACCTTGATGCCATTTTAAATGGAATTGGTTTTTAATTTCCTTTCTGGATTGTTCATTGTTAGTGTATAGAAATGCAACTAATTTTTGTGTGTTGACTTTGTATCTGGCTACTTTGCTGAATTCATTTATTCAGACAGTGTTTTTGTGGAATCTTCAGAGTTTTTTACATATAAGATCTTTTACATAAGATTTTTACATATCATCTGCAAAAAGCTAATTTAACTTCTTCCTTTCCAATCCGAGTGACTTCTCTGTTTTTCTTGCCTAATTGCTTTGGCTGGAACTTTCAGTACTGTTAAATTAGAAGTGGTTAAAGCAGGCATACTTGCCTAGTTCCTGATCTTTGAGTAAATGCTTTCAGTTTTTCAATATTGAGTATGAGGTTCACTGTGGCTTTTTCTTTTAATTTTTTAATGTTTATTTTTAAAAATTTTAAATGTTTATTATTTTGAGAGACAGCGAACAGGGGAGGGGCAGAAAGGACAGAACAGGAGCGGGACACACAGAATCCGAAGCAGGCTCCAGACTCTGAGCTGTCAGTACAGAGCCTCATGCAGAGCTTGAATCCGTGAACCGTGAGATCATGACCTGAGATGAAGTCAGACACTTAACCCACTGAGCCACCCAAGTACCCACTGTGGGTTTTTCATATATGGCTTTTATTATATTGTAGTTATCTTTCTAGTTTTTAAGTGTTTGGTTTTTTTATTTTTAATCATGAAAAGGTGTATTTTGCCATATGCTTTCTCTGAATCATTTGAGATGATCGTGAGTTTTTTCTTCCATCATTCTGTTAATGTAGCATATTGTGTTGATCAGTTTTTATATGTTGATCTTTCCTTGCATTCCAGGAATAAACCCCAGTTGATCAGGATGTATAATCCTTTTAATGTGCTCTTGAATTCTGTTTCCTGGTATTTTGTTCACCAGTGAAGCCACCAGGCTCTTCCTTGTTGGGAGAGTTTTTTTTTTCATTACTGATTCAATGCATTACTATTTATAGGTCTATTCAGATTTTCTTTGTGATTGAGTCTTGGTAGGTTTTGTGTTTCTAGGAATTTGTCTCTTTCATCTAGGTTGTCTAATTTGTTGGCATACAATTGTTCATAGTTCTCTCTCAGCAATGTCTATAGTGGTTTGAAGTTATTTTAAAATTTTTATTTAAAAAAAATTGAGTAATCTCTACACGCAATGTGGGTCTTGAACCCACATCCCCAAGATCAAAAGTTGCATACTCCATCAACTGAGCCAACCAGGTCCCCCAATATAGTGGTGTAAACATATTGATTGGACAATTCTATATATTACTCAATGCCTGTAACCATATGATTCTCTTAAAGTCCTTTTTATTTTTTTGAGAGAGGGTGCAAGTGAGTGAGGGGCAGAGAGAGAGAGAGAGAGAGAGAGAGAGAGAGAGAATCCCACAAGGGGCAGAGAGAGGGAAGGAGAGAAGAGACAGAAGCGGGGTTTACCCGAAGCAGGGCTTGTGCTCACCTGATGTGAGACTCAAGATCACCCAGCGTGAGACTCAAACTCAGGAACCATGAGATCATGACCTTAGCCAAAGTCAGATGCTTAAGGACTGAGTCACCCAGGCACCCTAGTCCTTTTTATTTCTGTAGAATCTCCACTTTCATTTCTGATTTTAATAATTTGAGTCTTCTCCCTCTTTTTTAGTCTATCTAGCTAAAGGTTTTTCAGTTTTTTGATCTTCTCAAAGAACAACTTTTGGTTTCATTGACTTTTCTCTATTGTTTTTATATTCTCTATTTCATTGATCTCTCAATCTTTATCATTCCATTCCAACCCATTCACTTTGGGTTTAGTACCTTTTATAGTTTCTTTAGTTGTAAAATTAGGTTGTAGATTTAGTATTTTTCTTGTTTTTTTTTTTAAAGACTTTTTTAGAAAGTTTATTTTGAGAGAGAGTGAGCAGGACAGGGACAAAGGGGAGAGAGAATCCCAAGCAGGCCCCACACTGTCAGTGCAGAGCCTGATTCAGGGCTCACACTCACCCCAAGATCATGACCTGAGCTTAAGTCAGATGCTTAACAGATGAAGCCACCCAGGTGCCCTGAGACTTTATTTTTTATTTTTTAAATATTTATTTTTCAGAAAGCATGAGCAGGGCATGGGGGGAGCAGACAGAGAGGGAGACCCAGAATCCAAAGCAGGCTCCAGGCTCTGAGCTGTCAGCACAGACCCCAATGCAGGGCTCAAGCCCATGAACTGTGACAACATGACCTGAGACAAAGACGCTTAACCAGCTGAACCACCCAGGGACCCCAAGACTTTATTTTTTTCAAGTAATCTCTCACCCAGTTTGGGACTCAAACCTACAACCCCAAGATGAAGAGTTGCATGCTCCACCAACTGAACCAGCCAGATGCCCTTTTTCTTGTTGTTGTTTTGTTTGTGTTTTAGAGAGAGTGCGTGCGCACACACAAGCAAGGGTAGAGATGGAGGAGAGGGAGAATCTCAAGCAGACTCCTTGCCCACTGCAGAGCCCAATGTAGGGCTTGACCCCACAACTGCGAGATCATGATCTGAACTGGGAAGAGTTGGATGCTCAACTAACTAGGCACCCAGGAACCCCACCTTGTTTTTTAATGTGAGCATTTATAGCCCTAAATTTCCCCCTTAGTACCACTTTTGCTGTGTTCCATAAGTTTTGGCATGTTGTGCTTTCATTTTCATTCATCTCTTAAGTATTTTCTAATTTCCCTTTGACCTCTCTGATTGATTGGTGGTTTAAAAGTATGTTGTTTAATTTTCTCAATTTTGTGACTTTTCCAATTTTTTGTTACTGATTTTTAAATTCATCGTGTTGTAATCAAGGAAGATACTTTGTATGATATCTTTTAAAATCTGTTGAAACTAATTTGTGGCTTATGGTCTCTCCTTGAAAATGCCCCATCGGCATTTGAGAAGAATGTGTATTCTGTTGTGTAGAGTGTTGCTTATACATCTGCTAGATTTGCTTACTGTGTTGAATCCTATATTTCCTTAGTTATCTTCTGTCTGGTTGTCCTGTCCATTATTGTGGTTGGGGTATTAAAGTCTCCCAATTTCCCTGGAATATCGGGGTTTTTTTTTTTGTTTTTTTTTTTTTTTTTTTTTTTTGATCCTTTTAATTTCAACCTGTTTGTGTCTTTGGAACTCAAGTGAGTCTCTTGTAGACAGCATCTGGTTGAATCGTGTGTGCGGTTTAATTGATGTATAATTAACATACAGTGTTATTAGTTTCAGATGTACAATATGATGATTCAACAATTCTATAACTTTGTGCTCAAGATAAGTGTATTTTTAGTCCCCTTTATCTATTTCACCCATCCTCTCCCCACACTCTGCTCTGGCAACCATTAATTTGTTGTCTGTATTTGAGTCTGATTTGTTTGTTTCTTTGTTCATTTGTTTCTTAAATTCTGTATATGAGTGGAATCATGATATTTGTCTTTCTCTGGTTTATTTCACTTAGTATAATACCCTCTAGGTCCATCCATGTTGGATCATGTTTTATTTATTCTGCTGATCTCTGCCTTTTGAATGGAGTTAAATCCATTTACATTTAAAGTAATTTTGAAAAGGAGGAAATTTATTGTGCTGTTTTCTACATGCCTTACAGCTTTTTTGTCCTTAATTTCCTGCATTCCTGTCTTCTTTTGTGTTTAGTTTATTTTTTTATTGTAATAAGATGTTTAAATTCCTTTCTCATTTCCTTTTGTGTATATTCTACAGCTGTTTTCTTCATGGTTAGCTTGGGGATTACATTTGACATCCTAAAGTTATAACACTAATTTGAATTTATACCAGCTTAACTTCAATAACAAAAAAACCCAAAAAAATCCCTCTGTGTCTTTACAGCCCCACCCCCATCCCTTTTGGTTATTGATGTCACAAAGCTGCCTCTTTATTGTGTACCCAAAAACATAAACTACTGTGTTTTTTTTTTTAAATGCATTAAGCTTTCAAGTTACATAGAAGACAAAATTTGGAGTTATAAATCAAAATTACAGTAATACTACCTTTACACAAATAGTTTTTCTTTAAATGTATTAGTCTTTCTCTCTCTCTTTTTTATTAAGCTCTATGCCCAGTGTAGGGCCTGAACTCACAACGCCAAGATCAAGAGTCACATGCTTTACTGGCAGAGCCAGCCAGGCATCCCAAATGTATTAGTCTCTTGAATCATGTAGAAAACAAAAAGTACTATTAGAAAACACTGTTATAGTTATACTGGCTTTTATAGTTGTCCATATATTTACTTACTTTTATTGAAATCTTTGTTTCTCAGTATGGCTTCAAGCTATTGTCTATTCTCTTCATGTTTCACCTTGCAGGACATGTCTAGTGATCGTGAACTGTCAGCTTTTGTTACCTAGGAACATTGTAACTTCTTCACTTTTGAAAGACAGTGTTGCTGGATATAAGGTTCTCGGTTGACCGTTGTTGCTGTTGTTGAAGCACTTTGAATATATTGGCTCACTGTTTTCTGGCCTCCAAAGTTCTAATGAGAAGTCTTTTGATTATCTTATTGAGGAACCCTCCTCACCCCCTGTATGTGATAATTTGCTTTTCTGAGGCTTTCAGGATTCTCTTTGGCTTCTGAAAACTTGATTATAATGTGTTTCAGTGGGTCTGAGTTTTTCTTACTTGGAGTTTATTGAGCTTCTTGAATGTTTATCTACATGCCTTTTATCAAGTTTGACAAGCTTTCAGCCATTATTTCTTCATATATTCTCCACTTCTTTCTCTCTCCTGGGACTCCCACAATGTGTATATTGGTCTTTTTAATGGTGTCACACAGGTCCCTTAGATTCTGCTCACTTTTCTTCAGTTTTTCTTTCTTTCTGTTCCTCAGACTGGATAATTTCCATCATCTTCAAGTTTGCTGATTCTTTCTTCCGCCTGCTCAAATCTGCCTTTGAATCCCTCTCATGAAATTTTCATTTCCATTACTGTGTTTTTCTGTGCAATTCTGTGCCCAAGTTTTTTTTTTTTTTTTCTTTAGGTCTCTTTTTATTATTTCCATTTTGTTCACACATTTTCTTTACTTTCTCTACATCCTGTAGTTCTTTTGAATGTCTTTAAAACACAGTTGTCTTAAAGTCTTTGTCTACTGCACCTGCCACTGGGTCTTTCAGGGACAATTTATGTTGATTTATTTTTTCCTTCGCCCTGTATTTTCCTGGTTTTGTATGCCTTGTGGTTTTTTGAACACTGGACACTTGAGTCTAATAATAACTCTGGGAATCAGATTCTCCCCTCTTTCCCAGGGTTTGTTGGTTTTCTTGGTTATTGTGTCTGTTCCTTAGACTGTTGCAGGCTGTGTCTGCTGAGGATCGGCCTGAGGTGTAAACTTCAGGGCTTCTCAGGTCTCTCGTGAGCCTTTCCCTGGGTATGCATGGTCACTTTCTAATTTTCTCTATGTAAACAATCATTTTTTTGAATATCCTAGTTTTTAATGTCTGGCTCACAAAGGGGAAAAAGTGAAGAATGAGGGGGACAGGGAGCATTCCGGCCCTTTAAAAATCCCCTGGCAGTCACTTCACCCCCAGCTGTAGAGGCTTGCAACCGTGAGGGGAGGTACAACAGCAGCTGCCCACCTCTGGTAGAAGCGGCAATCAGATCACAGATTCCTGGCATTTGAACAGGATCTTTTTGCTCACCAGGTTCCTACAAGCTGCTGCGAGCTTCTCCATGAATGTGGCTCGTGGTGGAGTAGCAACTACTATTACTACTAGCTACTACTAGTAGCAGCAGCTACTGTGCTAAGAGCCAAAACTGGCCAAAATTGTGTGCCATTGACAGTTCTTATTCTCCCTGGAAGTTGCAAGCCTTTAGACTCTGGGATTCTAAAATACATCAGGGGCACCTAGGTGCCTCAGTTGGCTGAGTGTCTGACTCTTGGTTTTGGCTCAGGTCATGACCTCAGTTTCATGGGATCAAGCCCCACATTGGGCTCTGTGCTGATGGCGTGGAGCCTGCTTGGGATTCTCCCTCTCCCTCTCTCTCTGCCCCTCCCCTGCTAATGCTGTCTCAGTCTCTCTCAAAAATAAATACATAAACTTCTAAAAAATAGCTACATCACATCACCATCTTTCCAGAATCTTCCTAAACTTCATCTATTCCCCATCACTTAAAATCACCTGGATCAGTACTAAATCTCTACATGCGTTGGAACCTATTTCTGTTGTAGGATCTGGTTCTTGTGCACCTGTGGCGGTTTTTAATTACTATCTAGCTTGATACTTTCCTGACTGGTAAGGGAGTATTGCCCTCATTGCTCCCTCAGAATTTCGCTGGTTTCTTTTTGTTGTTCTTGCATGATTTTTGCAACAAGAACTTTATTATTATTTTTTTTTTTAATTTTTTTTTTTAATTTTTTTTTTCAACGTTTATTTATTTTTGGGACAGAGAGAGACAGAGCATGAACGGGCGAGGGGCAGAGAGAGAGGGAGACACAGAATCGGAAACAGGCTCCAGGCTCTGAGCCATCAGCCCAGAGCCCGACGCGGGGCTCGAACTCACGGAGCTCGAACTCACGGACCGCGAGATCGTGACCTGGCTGAAGTCGGACGCTCAACCGACTGCGCCACCCAGGCGCCCCTGCAACAAGAACTTTAAAGTTGGCTCGTCTGGTTCTTGGGGATAAATGGTTATTGAAATTAGGCTGAAAAATTACTTAAATTAAGTACAGACTGACACAGACTTTGATGCAAAACATGGGTTCATGCTTTCCCATTTATTCCAGTGGTCTTTGTTTCTCCGTTTTCATATTTTTACAGTTTAGGTCTTACAGATTTCAGAAGTTTCACCTCCTGAATGTAAGATCTTCTGTTACATTTTCTGACTATAGTTGCATATAGGAAATCTATTGATTCCAGCTATTTTGTTGAATGCTTATTGAGAGCAGCTTTTAGTTGATTCTGTTGACGTGTTGGAACAAAATGTCTTGGCTCCTTTATTTTTGTCTAACTTCTTTGCTAGACAAAGGAAACTAATTTGTGTACTTTTTAATTTCATCTTTGTCTAACTGCTCTAAGAAGTGTACCCAGGATATGAAATAATTATGGTGAGTAAACATACATCTCAATCCTAAGGTGCATGTCCAATGTTTGATTTAGCATGATGTTAACTTTTTACTATTTGAGGCTAATGAGAATCCGTCTACTCTTACTTTAAGAACTTATTATATCTGGAATGAAACAGATCTTGATCCCTGAGAGGAATTGTTCCTCCTTCCCTTTTGGCCTGTTTATAGTATGAGCTGCAGTGTTGATGCCCTGATACCACCCTTGCATGTCTGTGACAGTAGTTATTCCCAGTATCCTCTTTGCAAGGCACCTTAGGGTATTTAAAAAACAATTTTTTTTTAACATTTATTAGAGACAGAGACAGAGCATGAGCATGGGAGGGGCAGAGAGAGGGGGAGACACAGACTCTGACGCAGGCTCCAGGCTCTGAGCCGTTATCACAGAGAGCCCAATGTGGGGCTCGAATTCACAAACTGCAAGATATGACCTGAGCCAAAGTCGGACACTTAATGGACTGAGCCACCGAGGCGCCCTGGGGGTGTGTGTGTATATGTAATATATATGTATGTATGTGTGTGTGTATATATATATATATATATATATACACACATATATGTATATATGTAATCTTGATAGAGGGAAACCGAATTCTAAGTAGGCTCCATGCTATCAGCCCAGAGCCTGACATGGGGCTCAAGCTCTCAAACTGCAAGATCATGACCTGAGCTGACATCGAGTCAGATGCTCAACCAACTAAGCTACCAAGGCACCCCAGGGTAGCTTTTTCTTTCTTTAACATGCCAGTGCAATCTACTACTTAGGATTTGTATTCATAGCATGCTATCTCTGTCAGGTTTTATTTATTTATTTTTTATTTTTGAGAGAGAGCATAAGCAGGCTCCAGGCTGTCAGCACAGAGCCCAACGTGGGGCTCCAATTTACCAACTGTGAGATCATGCCCTGAGCAGAAGTCAGATGTTAAAGCGACTGAGCCACCCAGGTGCCTCTCTTTGTCAAGTTTTAAACCGCTGCTTCCGGATTTGGAGGCTTGTTACATGCTTAAGTTTAATCCTTGTGCTTGTCATAAAGATGTGAGAATAGTTCAACCATGGAAATTCCTGGACCTGTTCTCTAATAATTGGTCTGTCATTTTCTTTCCAACCAGTTTAAAAAAAAATTTTTTTTAATGTTTGACAGAGCGAGAACGAGCACGAGCGGGGGAGGGGCAGAAAGGGAGACACAGAATCCGAAGCAGGCTCCAAGCTGTCAGCACAGAGCCTGACACGGGGCTCGAACTCAGACCGTGAGATCATGACCTGATCGGAGGCTCAACCGACTGAGCCACCCAGACACCACCCCCCCTTTTTTTTAAAATTTTTTAATGTTTATTTTTTACATAGGGACAGAGCATGAGTGGGGGAGGGTCTTTCCAAGCAGTTGTAAGGCTCATGCCATTTTCCTTCATGTTGGTGTATCTTTAATTCTTATAGCGAATTTTTTTGTTTTTAACAATTCTTTCCTAAATTCCTTAAGTTTACTTTCCTATTTGAATTCAGTGTTTAACTCATTTCCCTTTGTCAGTGTGTTTCAGGCTATGACTGCCCACTGAGCCCTGAGACCCTTCTCTGTGGTCATGCTGTCTCTGCTGTGCACCATGAGGAGTCTCTCCTTTGTAAGGTGGTTATACAATAACTGGACATACTCTTGATCAACTCTGGAAATTTTTACTCTTTTCAGGCTCATGTTAGTAGTACCAAGAGCATAATGTCCTGTGAAACTACATTACCAAATGTTTTCCTTTTCGGTGTTGAGCATGCATAGACCATCAACTAAACCTTCAGGTACCAGTGGCTCTTATGCCCAAAACAGATCATGGAAAAAGACTTAGGTGGTAAAATTTCACATCTTGCCCACGCCAGCTTACTCTTACTTTCTTCCTAATCCTCTAGGGCTGTACTATCCAATAAGGTTGACATTAGCGACACATCCCAAGTGAGCACTTAAACTGTGGCTGGTCCAAACTGCAAACGGCGTAAGTATAAGGTACCAGATCTTGAAAACGTGGTATTTTTTTTTTTTTGTACTTTTTATTATCACTTTTTTGATGTTTATTTTTGAGGGACAGAGACACAGAATCCAAAGTGGGCTCTGCTGAGAGCTTGCCTGACACAGCGCTTGAACTCACGAACCGTGAGATCATGATCTGAGCCAAAGTCAGATGCTTACCAACTTAGCTGGCGCCCCTGTACTAACATTTTTAATTATACGTTGCCGTTTTAGCTACATCTTGGGCTAAATAACCCATTTCTACTAGCTTGTCTACTGTCAAAATGTACAAGTTACACCTATGGCTGCATGGTTGTGCCAGGCTGCGCTGCTCAGGTCATCCCCCGCCCTCCACCCCAACGCCCACGGTGGGCTCCCTCCCCTGGCTGTAATCGAGGCCCTGAGAGCACAGACAGCACTGCCTTCCTGTGACCCTTTGAAGACAGTAGCACCACGATGCCAGGTTAGTGTTACATTTATTTTAAAAATACACAAAATATAAACTTTTTACATCAAAGTGTGATAACCTTATACACCGTTCCATACTCACCTGGTTTTGTTTGCATCCTTATGCAAACAGAATAGATGGATTTGATTCTGATTTTTCCTATGGTTCATGTAAACAGTCGAGACTGCTACATTAAGTTGTTTTAAAAGGTAAAGTGGCCACAGAAACCCAACAGTAAAACAATTTGATTTGGTTTGTTTAATGAAATTGGCAGAAGTCTTAGCAGATAATCAAAAACTACACACTGGCTTCTAGACATTTTAAATATTTAAAACCTTGAGGTTTTCTTCATCTTGTAAACATAACTTAGACCTCGTTGGCATTAAGTTTGAAAAGTAAAATATTAAACCATGATTTATATCAGCCTGCCTGTGGTCAGTATACACTCTCTTTATTAGGAGAATGAAACCAAATAATAAGCAAAATACATTGGGGATTTCAAATTCTACTGTAAAGAAGGTCCCGGCCGCCGTCTTCTGGGAGTGATCTAACTGAAGCTGACCCTGCCACTGGCTGAGGGTGACCCCTGCTGGCCACCAGACAGCATGACACCCCAGCCGCGGGACGGTCAGGTCCTCTTGCTCCGTGGCTTCGGAAGCAGGTGAGGCTGCGTCCACCTCCGCTGGCTCCGCCGTCCTTCCTGGGACTTCGACGCACTGGGTGAGTGGTCTGTGACTACTGTCAAGACTGTACCGTCCCTTTAAGGTACCACATGCCACCGTAGCTCACACAGCAGTCCTGTGACGAGAGAGGGGTGTTCAGCAGACGAGGCAGCTACTCCGGCCAGTACGGCTCCTCACGACTCAGTTTATGATTAATGAATAGAACACAAATGGGAGATGATGATGCTGTGGTAACTGCCTGGTCTCTTTAGTGCTTGGGGCTCAGGCCCTCTTCCTCTGGGCGGGGGGGGGGGGGGGCGGGGGGGCCGGGGGAACCACAAAAGAATATGCTCGGCAAGCACAAGATAAAAAAAACTGTCAATAAGCTGACCCAGAACAAAGGTGCTTCATAAACAGCACCATAGACGGCCTTGGATGTTTGAGATACTAAATCAGGATGTAAAGAAACCGTCCTCAGCTTTCTGTGTTCCAATGTTTCTGCCAATATGGTATCTGCACCATAGTCCATTCATAAAAGCATTATAAGTAGTATATTTAAGGACTTGCTTATACTACATAAATTATATATTTCCTTTTAAATTTAAAAATTGATTCTACTGAAAGCCAAATGCTACAGGATTCAAGAGGGGAGTGGAGTCAGGACTCAGGCCCTGTCACCTAAAGGGATGACCCGGCTGGACGAGCCGTGAGCAGCTGCAGAGACCACAGCTGGGGGGGGGGGGGGGGCGGGGGAGGACTTCCACCCCGTCGGCCTCCACCGCAGGCGCTGCTCCCCAGAGCGCGTGTACCTTTAGCACTTTGTCCACCTCCTGTTTACTCAGATCCTCTCCGCACTCTTGAGTCAGCCGCGACTGGATCATGTTCCGGCGGACCCGGTAATTTTTGGAAAAGATTTCAAGCAAAACCTGTCGGTGCTTTAGTAGCAAAAATATGTTATTGTGGGAAACAGTCACCTAAAAGAGAAACCTCCCTGAACAAGAGATCCAGAGCCGTGGGACTGAACTCCACGCTGCAGTCTGTGTGCACCGGGACTTCTCTAGACAGGAATACACCCAACCAAGCCGTCGTCCCGAGACCCCAAGAAGAAGAAAGGACCAGGCAAGCGCCAGCAGAGGATCGGCAGTATAGACGTGGTGTTTCGTGACACGAAACAGAAGTGAAAATGGATTTAGGATGCAGGGAAAGTCACCATCTAAGCTACATGAAGACAGGGCTGGAGACTGTTGCCCATAGAGCTTTGTCTCAATGCACTTATCTTCTCATTGGGTTGAAATTAATTGTGAAATTGTTTTCATTTCCTACCCCTTCAGATGCCGCCTATTCTGGCCAAGAGCACACAGGCTGGCTCAGGAAGAGCCCCTGCAGATGCTCTTGCTCCGGGGCCCCGTCACAGCCCTGGGGCACAGAGGCCCTCCCGTCTGTCCTCGCCTGTCCGGCAGCCCCGCTGAGGCAGAAGAGGGATCTCCCTTCCTCCCCACACCTTAGGAATAGGGCCAACTAGTGTTTTAGCAGTTTATTCTGAAATCCTTAAAGTTAAGCGAGTTCATGACTGAAGGAAAATTTCTGGACGTCAGGGTCCATGCAGCCACTGCTGCTGTTTTAACTCCTATTTTGTTCACTAGACACTTATGACCCTTCCTGCCAGGGTGTGACAGGAGGCAAAATGGACCAGTTTCTCTAACTTAGAAATCCAGCACCTGAGAAACGTGGACTGTCACTGGTTCACCAGACAGGCTGGGTGGCAGAATCCTCTGGAAAGCTTTGTAGAAGTTTAAATATCTAGGACCCTTCCCCGTTCCTCTGGAACTGAACGAAGTCTCGGGGGTTGGTCCTAGGAGTCTATGGAGATTTTTTAGAAGAGGACTTGGATGCAGCCAGTCTAGATGGCAGTAGAGGACCAAGGGTTCCGGTCAAATGACTGGCACGTCCGGCCTAACACTACACGGGGACATGGAGCCAGAATATTTAAACTTGAAAGCGGCTGGAAAACGAGCGTGTGTTACCGCACTCTGGGTCTCCCCGAAGGCCTCACACCCCCTCCCTGCTCTGGGGAGACGGTAGCAGAGGTCACCTCACCTGATCGCTCATGTCTCCAGACTCCCAGAGGGCGAACACCTTCTGCTCATCTGGGGATGCAGCGGTCTGTGGGGGAAACTAACCAAGGCCTAGGCATTAGTAGTTTGTCTTTGCCACGTGGGTCCACCCGCCCCTCACCCCTCCCAGCCCACACAAGCCCCATTCAGGGACGGAGCCGCCCTTGTGAGACTGTGGGTTCCAGTTCCAGCTCCTGCCACTCACTAGGGCGTCAGTGGGAGGGAGCGGGACAGCCCCAGCCTCAAGTCACCGGATGCAGTTGACAAGGTGGGGAAGGGAGTTCTGCTGTGTGTCCTGTTAGCCTGGCATTAGCTCCCCGCTCTGCTCCGACACCCAGTGTCCTCCTACCCTAAATATACATGCGCAGATGGGTCCTGAGAAGCACTCCCACCCCCACAGCCCCTAGGAGGATCTGGGGATTCCCTCTCTCGAGGGCCGTGTCCTTGTGGGTTATGGACCCTGCCCAGCTCCCAAGCACCCGTGCCATTTGGTTCAGCAGGGTCTGAAGGGGGACAAAGAAAAGGGTGGCCAGGCTCAGGGCACCTGGTAGACCAGTTTCCAGCCCTGACAACACAACAGGGGTGGCTACCACCACATAAAGCCCCGGGGGGACCCTGACACGTACAGTCTCATTTGATCACAGGAAACCAGGGAGGTGGGAGCAGGGAGCTGCTCCAGGGCAGAGGTTTACTCACTGTCCACAGTCGAACGTCTAATAGTAGAAACAGGATTAAACTCAAGCCTGTGAGTCGAGTCTCCTCCTGCTCCCTGGACCTGAGCATCCTTGTGTACACATCTGAGGTCTTTTCCTCCTCAGAGGAGACTACGATATACGGTCCCTACATCAGGATCATGGGGAGGGAGATGGATGGGAGCAGCAGAGGGGCCATGGTCTCCCAGAGATCCCAGCCCCATTAAGAGGGAGAAATAGGGCAAGGGTACCTGAGAGCAGCCTACCTCACATCCCTCTCCCATCCACACAGCACCCAAGACGTCCTGGGGCTACCTAGACCCCTTTGCTGGGGGGGCAAGGGTGCTCCAAATAGGGCAGGGCCCCCAAACCCTGGTATCTTCCAGAGGAAACCACACCAAGGAGGCTCCCAGACACGAGGGCCAGATCTCCTGGGATGGCCCGCCAGCATGGGATCTCAGGCCTCTCATCCTAGTTTCTGTTTCTCAAGTACAGAGTTGGGCCTTTGCCTCATCACCCAAGGCTGCAGGTGCTTCTGACCTTGGACTGCAAACGTCAACGATCTCTTAAGAGGCAGCCGCAGCCCCACGTCATGCGGTCTGGCGCCAAGTCTGGGCAGAGCTTAGGAGGAGAGAATAACCAGCACCACGTCCTGAAGCCACAGCTGACACTCCTCACACTCAGCTAAGGGAAATGGTCCACAACACACGCTCTGCTCCTACATTTCGTCCACTCCGGGGCCCCTTCCTATGCAGGGACAGGAAGCCCCGGGGTGGGGGGAGGGGGCTGTCACGCTGCCACCTGCAGGCCTGGCATCAGAAATGCTAACCATGCTGGCCTGGCCAGCTAACCTCTAGCCCAGAAGGCCTGCCAGAACCCACGCACGAGCCAGTACAGCAGAAAAGAGTTCCGCCCTGGGGCACCTGGGTGGTTCAGTCGATCAGGTGCCTGACTATCGATTTTAGCTCAGGTCATGATCTCATGGTTTGTGGGTTCAAGCCCCACATCAGCCTCTGCGCTGACAGTGCGGAGCCCGCCGGGGATTCTCTCTCCCTCTCTCTGTCCCTCCCCCACTCATGTTCTTGTTCTCTCTCTCTCTCTCAAAAAAAAATATTTCAGCCCTGCAGCCACTAAACTGAGGTTCAAATTCCAGCTCTATCACTTCCTGGTATACGAGACAAGCTCATTTCCCTTCTTTAAAACTCAGTTTCTATACCTACAAGTTGCAAAGAAGATCAAAAGATAACAGAAGTGGAGTCAGCTTGGGGCTGGGCCTGCGTGGCTCAGTCGGTTAAGCGTCTGACTCTTGATTTCGGCTCAGGCCACGATCTCACGGTTTGTGGGATGGAGCCCTGCACTGACAGTGCCGAGCCTGCTTGACATTCTCTCACTCTGCCCCCTCCCCAACTCTCTCTCTCAAAAAAAAAAAAAAAAAAAAAAAAAGAGTCATCCTGAAAACACGACAGGAACAAGATGTGCCGGCAGAGTGGGGGCTGGAAACCAGGCCAGGGAACCTGCACGGACAGCCCCCACTCTAGGCCAAGTAGCGGCCTGGCGCCTTCAGACATCTCAGGGGGCCCTCACCCAAGTCCCAGGAGACCAAAGCCAACATCTGCCCACGTCACAGGACGGCGCAGAGCCTAAGAGGCCCAAGGTCACACAAAGCCACCACACGAGAGCCAAAATTCAAAGCAAGGTCAGTGGTCCTCCCGAGTTCCCAGGCAGCCTCCAAGCCGACGCCCCCAAGGCAAGCAGGGCGCAGGCCACTCCAGAGTGACAGGACCGGCCTCCTTTCCGCCACGAGCAGCGCTGCCCGCCCAGGAGCCCGCCTGAGGGCCGGAGGGCAGCCTCGTTCGTACGCCCATCGGGACGGCGCAGGCTCTACTTACAGGCACCAGTATTTGCTTGCAACCGGCGGCCAGCACCGTGTCCTGCAGCATGCGGTCCGAGATGCCGCTGAACAGCGTGTGACCAGGTGGCAGGCTGGCCAAGTGCAGGTTGAAGAGGCGCTTGAGTTCACTCAGCGTGAGCACAAACTGTCTCTGAAAGGTGGCCTCCACGAAGGCCCTCAGTTCCCGGGCCACAGGGGTGCCGGCACAGCCCGGGGGCGGGTGCCCGTTGAAGCTGTCCCCGCCCGCCGCCCGCCCGCCAGGCAGCCCATTGGCCAGCCTACTGTGGAGGCCGCCACCGAGAGAGGTGTCCATGGGCTCCTCATCTTCTGCTTCCTGCTCTTCCTCCTCCTCTCCCTCCTCACTCACGGGCTCCTCCTTGATCCGCACGCCGGGCAGGACCGTGGACGCCCGCACCTGCTCCTTCCTCCGCTGCAGCTCCCGTTCCAGCAGCGCGTGGTTCTGCTGGGCCTTGCTTCTGGCCACCTGGACGCGCTGGTCCCCGGAGACCAGCCCGGCAGGCCCTGCAGGCAGAGGCCAGCGCTGCTCAGGGGGGTGTAGAGACAGGGCAGAGAGGGGCCCTCGGCCTGCGGACACCCCCTGGTCCCCCAGAGGGAGGGGATGGAAACAGTGCAGACCAGCCTCTCATTCCCACCTCACCCAGCGGGGACTGAGCTACCCCGGCAGAGAGGAAAGAAAGAGAAGTGGGGAGAGTCAGAATCGCACGTTGGGAGACCCCAACCAGGACGGGTTCCCGGTCCCTGCCAGCTCCTCCTGTCCCCCCACCACTTCCTGCCGACCCAAGAGGGCCCAGAACCTAGGAGGGCCTCAGAGCGCACAGGCCCTCAGTCCCCGAGGCCAAGCATTTAACGGGGGACAAGCCTTAAGCTGAGGTCTGTGGGGAAGGGAGACGAAAGCACAGAAAGGCCAACCGATGGGGAGAGCCACACACCCCTCTCTGGGCCCGACGAGCCCCAGCAGAGCAGCCCGCCTGGAGCCAGGGGCGGGTTAGGGGCCTGCCCAGTCTGAAGCCCCCCCGCACACCTGATTGTCCATCTGGCTTCTTTGGCAAGGTTTCCTTCACGAGATTATAGACTTTTTCTAATCTGAAAAGAAGAATAAACTTTAAGCCACGTTCCGGGTCATCTGCCTCACTATGGCAACGTTCCCTGTTGAGGCCAGGGACATCCTGGTGACCGAGGATGCCGTGCGCACAGAGCCCGGCCGCCCCTCCCCACCGCGCACGGCCCTGTGGTGGGCGGCGGTGGCCCAGCCTTCTCTTCTGCGGCCAGTCTCCAGCCCGCTGCCTCGGGCCATGCAAACCCCGGCTCTCCACACGCAGCCCTCCTTCCTGACCCCTAAGAACACACCTGCCAGCTCTGATCGGCAGGGGTGGCTGTACCAGGCCTGTACGGGGGGGGGGGGGGGGGCCGGGTCTGGATCAATCTGCCACATCCACCAGCGTGCAGGACGGGGTGCACACAGCCCCAGTATGCTCTCACCAGCCCACACCCGGCCTAGGGGACGAAGTGGCTGTGGACGGCTCAGTAAGCCCTTACTTGGCTTGGATACCCGACCACAGCATATGCTGCCGCTGGACCACATCTGGATGTTTCTTGATGAACTCTCCGTCGTAAGGCAGTATGAACTCCCAGCCTTTGTTGATCCTCACTACGGCCATGTGCTCCAGAAAGTCCTTCACATCCTCCGTGCAGAGCTGAGGGAGGGGAAGAAGTGAGGCCCGCAGGCCCGAAAGCCCGCCCCGGCCCCCGTTCCCTGCAGGGCCCAGGCTTCTGAGGGGGAACGCCACTTACTTTAGTCACTGCTGCCACCTCTTTCCGTACCACCCACCGGCTCTGTGTGAACTTCCACATCTGAGGGAGAAAAAGCAGCATGTTTCCAGGGGGCAAACAAAGATAGATCGCTCCTAAGACTGTGCCCCAAACCCATGCAGTTGTCCTGGGGGCCAGAGGGCAGGGAAGACAGTCGCCGACAAGAACTCAGACTTGACCAGACCTTCTCCCAGGCGCCGTCTGACAGCATCTGCACGGGAGAGAAAGGCTGACAGGCAGGGGCGGCTGAGGGCTTTGTGAACAAGCCTGGGAGTGGATCACCCCTGTGCTTCGACCCCGAGACCAAACTAAACTGCACAGGCACCCAGACACTAACAGTCCAAAGGAACTGGGACATCCGACCAGGGAAAGGAAAACACAGGCACTCTCTCCAGAGAGAGCAGCCTAAGGGCTGCCCGCGTGAGCAGGCCTGTGCGAGAGCACATCACGGTCCCCGTGCACAAGCTAAGGAGACCAATTTCCCTGAACTCAAAGCACAAAGCTGAGGCCAAAGGAGGCAGTGCTGATCCCAACGGCCCGGGTTCAAGCCCTCAGGGAGGCTGTGGCAGGGATTTAAGTTCTGGATAAGGGCAGGGGTGGGACAGGGCAATGGAATAGAGGAACGAGCCAGCAAAAACCCACAGCAATAGTGCAGGGAACGCGTGTGAGAGAAGCAGATGTGCCCAGGACCGTGGAGAACGGGATGGTCAGCCCCACCCAACGCTGGTGCCCTTCAGGCATTTGGGCCCAGTGGTCCCAGACTGTCCAATTATTCTTAAACTAGAAATCCGGTTTGTACGGTGATTCTGAATTGTAAAAATCAATTTAAGTCAACAACAACAACAACAAAAAAGACTGCAGACAGCTCAGGCCAAATGAAACCTGTTTCTTAGCCAGAGTCCACCTATGGGCCTCTACTTTATAATCCCCAGGCCAAAGGAACTCAGATTTCTTATGAAGCCCCAGACTCCAGGATTCTGAGTTGAAGGAGAAAGAAATAGGGTCCAGAGCCACACCTGCCCTTTTCCCACCACCGGGGCCAAGGTCCTGGAAGCCCTGCATGGCCGCGGGGGGGGGGCCCACCCCGCCTGCCCCGTGATCCCTACCCGACCGACCAGAGGCCAGAGAGCCTAAGCACTTACGACAAAGTCTCGGCCCCTGCAGAGCACCTCGGCAGGCACGCCGCTGTGAGGGCTGGAGGAGTCCTTGGGGTACAGGATGTCGCTGCCAACGAGAGCAGGAGCCACAGGTCAGTCCCATCCCTCAGCCCCTCTACCTGCCACAGCGCCAGCCCCCAGCTCCAAGCACTCTTTCCAACACGGGCTCGGACGGCTTCCCAGGGCCTCCCTTTTACCCTCGGAGCCTGGCTCTGTGAACACGTATGTAGAAAAGAAGCACCCCTGCTACGCACACCCCCTTAAGAGTTCTTCCTCACTGCCCTTCTCGACCTTCCGTGCACACACTGGCCCAGCCCCGAGGCCCACCGCAGTCAGGGGCTCAGAAAGAGGCCAGCCCAGGACTCGGGGAGACAGCGAGTCCTCCACATGCGGCAGGCGTGAGGCCAAGAGACTGGCTGTGAAACAGCACACGAGGCCTTTACCACCTGCCGGAAGGGGCGGGGTGGGCAGTGTGAGCAGGGGTGAGAGGGGTCAGGGGCTGGGACCTGGCTGGGCCCTGAGGCACGAGTGGGGCTAAAGCCTTTGGAGAGAAGAGCAGGGGACCAGCAGTCAAGCTCAGAGAACTTCGAGAACTTCAGGGCCCAGGGCGAAAGAGCAGGGTCATGAGGCTCACAAGCATAACTTGACCAAGTTCAGCCACAGACCCCATCACACCCCAGTGGGGTGTCACACACACCTCCCCAGGCCGCCCTGTGCCTACGGTGCCTCTGCCGGGAGGCCCCTCTCCTCCCCTCCTCCCTCCACCTGGTAACCAACTAATACCCACCCCTCCATCGAGATCGAGCTCTGTGTCTCCTCTCTACCCAGAATAACTAAGAGAACAGGGACCTGGCTTGTGTTGATCACCTCTGCCACACAGAGTACAGGGTACTGAATGAGCGGAAGAACATGGTCCATGCCCTGGATCTCTGCACTCGCTGTGCTCAACTGTAATGGAGCCCACCTCCGCACCACAGATCTCCCGAGGACAGAGACAGTGTGAGGAAGAGAGTGGAGCAGAGGGCACGGCCATATTTACCGAACGATTTATGAATTTTGCATCATTTCCTCGCAAGAACACAAAAGGACAGGGCAAAGAAGGAGCATCGCCCACAGGCCGTGGTGTGGCGGCGTGGGCTTGCAGCAGGACCCGAGGCACCGGGGCAGACAGAACACATGGCCCAGCGGGCCCTACCTTCAAGTCACAGGTTCACGCCTCAGGCTGAAAGGGCAGAAACATCAGGGCCACGGGCGGTGCTGGGCAGAGAGCTCAAACCCCAGCTCTGTGGCTGCCTTGCTGCCAGACGTTTGGCAAGTCTCTGCCTCTCCAGGTCAGCGCCCTCTCATTCATTCATGCTGTAAATACACCTGGCTGTCCCATTTAATGAGCGACGTGCCATCCGAAGGCCTTCTATAACCAAACACTTGTGCAGCACAAGACAATGGCCACGATGTACGGACAGAGACCGGGCATCTGTTTCCCGGGGCAAGGGCGCCACCATGTGGCATTAACATGAATACCTTTACCATTCACTTGGCCGACTGAAACGATGGGAGCTGCTGCAATGGAGGACTTAAAAATTGGAACAATTCACATTTTGATAGATTGTTCGCCTTATACTACACTTCCTAAAAAACGAGCCTGTATGAATTAATTTTATATTACACTATTTAACATTAATTCAGGGAGCCACACTTGGCAAGGGTCTAAGATGTGCCAGGCATTGTACCGAGTACCAAGGACATGAGGGAGAGTCCCTATCCCCTTGAAACGGACAGTCTGGTGGAGGAATCACAGAAGAGAAACTACTGACAGGCATCAAGCCACAAATTCAGGACCTCTGAACCCCACAGGATGTGTGAAAGGAAATTCAGACTCAGACACATCTTAAGGAACTGTAAAAAGCCAAAACAAGGGAAAATCTTAAAACGAGCCAGAGAGAAGCTAAGGTAAAGACCGGACTTGTCACCAGGAACAATGGGAATGAAAACACAACGAAATTATGTCCATATGTGGAAGGAAAGCAATCAACCGCAAATTCTACACTCAGTAAAAATATCCTTTCTATTTCCAACTGTATCAAAACCAAGGAACTCCATCACCTGCAGACCTTCATTAAACACCATCACACTTTTTAGGAGAAGGAAATCATCCCAGATAGAAACAGATGAAGAAAGGCAGGATGAGCAGAATAAAAAGGTAAATAAATATGTGAGCAGATCTAAAGAATATTGACTAAATACAATAATATCTTGTGGGTTTTAAATACAATTAAGGGGCGCCTGGGTGGCTCAGTCAATTAAGCAACTCTTGGTTTCGGCTCAGGTCATGATCTTGCAATTTCGTGGGTTTGAGCCCCCATGTCAGGCTCTGTGCTAACAGTGTGGAGCTTGCCTGGGATTCTCTCTCTCTCTCTCTCTCTCTCTCTGCCCCTCCTCCATGCACGCTCTCTCAAATAAACTTGAAAAAATAAACTTAAAAAAAATACAATCAAAATATATAAATACAACGGCACGGGAATTGGGAAGAAAATACATATAAAATATTCTAAGGTCTTTGAATTGTGCTGGATGTGGGTAAAACACAGCAATTAATATTAAACTGTGATCGGGGTGCCTGTGTGGCTCAGTCAGTTGAGCGTCTGACTTGATTTCGGTTCAGGTCATGACCTCACGGTTCATGAGTTGGAGGCCTGCATCAGGCTCCACGCTGACAGTGTGGAGCCTGTTTAGGATTCTCTCTCTCCCTCTCTCTCTGCCCCTTCTCCACGTGCATGCACGCGCTCTCTCAAAATAAACTTAAAAAAAAACCAAACAACCCATTAAACCATCATCAGTTATGAATGCACACTGAAATGTGTAAGGTCCAGAAAGGAGAACTTCCAAATTAGCAGGGAGAAACAAAATAAAAAAAAAAGAATCCAGTAGAAGGTAAGAATGGATGTAAAATGCAGGACAAACAGAAAGCACTAAGGTAGGCTTAAACTCAAAACATTGAATTTCAATGGATCACACGATCCCGTCACAGAGTCACAGAGGGACTGACCTCTTCACCACCCAGTTTCCTTGGACTAACATCGCCACCTTCTGGATGCCACGCAGAACAGCCACAGAGTCGATGGAGGGGCCCAGGAGGCTCATCAAGTTGGCAAAAGGCATGACCTTCACTGAGGAGGACACAGACAACATCAGACAAGGGAAGGGTGCCCGGGCCCGTCCCTCTCCCCTGCCAAGTCTACACAGCTACAGGTTCACTTAACCACCCCGGCATGTAAATAACACTGATGACATGGGTAATAACAACAGCCAACTTCACTGGCTGCTTGCTATGTGCAGACACCCTGCACCTCACTGAATCCTGCAGGAAAGACCCCAAAAGGTGCTCCTTAAGGGTAAAACTATTACGAGGCACCTGGCTGGTTCAGTGGATAGAACACATTACCCTTGATCTCAGGGTCATGAGTTCAAGCCCCATGTCGGGCATGGAGACTAGTCAAAAAAAGGGGGGCGGGGGCACCTGGGTGGCTCAGTCAGTTAGGCTTCCCATTTCAGCTCAGGTCATGATCTTGTGGTTCATGAGTTCGAGTCCCACATCGGGCTCTGTGCTGACAGCTCAGAGCCTGGAGCCTGCTTTGGATTCTGTGACTCCCTCTCTCTCTGCCCCTCCCACACTCTTACTCTGTCTCTCTCTCTCAAAAATAAATAAAACATTAAAAAAAAATTTTTTTTAAAGGGGGAGGGGGGAAGACTATTACTACTGAGGCCCAGAAAGGCAAGAACCTGGGGGTGACCCCATGTCCTTTGCAGGAAAGCCATCGGCCTGGCACCCTGGCAGCCCCAGGCAGAGCTGGGAGCTCCCCTCTGCTCAGGCCCCTGGAGACCCCTGAGTTGGTATCTCAGAAGAAGAGCCCAGGTCCTGGGACTCGGCTCTTGAGGTTCAGGGCTCACATCTGCCCTAAGGGTTCTGGCCCTCCAAGTCCTCTGAGAAAGGAGACCAGTCCCTACTGTGTGGAGCCTGGTGAGGACGCCTCAAAACAGCGCAAGCAAATGAACGGAACTCATGTTCATGTGCAAGGCTCTGTATAAGCCACATAGAAACCTCGTCTCTGAATCCTCATCTCAGCCCCCTAGGAGCTTAGTTCCTTTTTACAGATAAACTTAGGCTCAGGAAGGTCAGTGCCTGCCCAGGCTCACACAGCAGGGGAGTGGCCAGGGCGGAACAGGATCCAGAGCCTGGCTGCGGGAGCCCGCTGCAGTACTTTCCTTCCAGACAAGGCTGGAGCTGTAAAGCTGGGCACACTCTGGGTGGTGGGGGCCTCTGGCCTCGCCCCTCAGTCCTTAGTCTCTCCCAGATTGTTTCCCCAGGAGGTGGCAGGGCTGGGGTCCCCCCAGGGGAAAGGGTGTCCACCCACCATTCTTCATCAGGATCTTGATCTGATCGGCCAGGGGCAGGGTACGCAGCTGGGCCATGGACAGGACGTTGCTGGGGGCCACAGGTTTATCTCTGATAAAAACAGAGGTGATGGGTTACAGGACGGGATGTGGGGGAGGTGGGGAGGATGGCGTGTGGCCCGAATCTACTCACTTCTCCTCCTCTGGGCTGGGTGGCATCAGCATCATGAGGTACTCACTGCAGGGAAGAGGGCAGGGTCAGGGGCTCCCGGGCTCTGTCCCTGCCCCACACCTGCCTGTGAACCCAGACTGCACCTAAGCTGAAGCATCCCCAGGGAAGGGCTGGGGGGTGGGAAAGCAGACAGAAATCCATCCCCATACTCCCTAGCACCCCACCCGCCCCAAACTTGTAGAGAAAGGAGAACCATCTCTTCCCACACCCACTCTCCTGGCCCTCTCCAGAGGACGAAGGACCCCTCCCCATGTCCCTCCTCCACACTACAGAAGGGACCACAGTCCCTAGGAAGGCCCCACATCAGAGGGACCCTCCTAGTGCCAGTGACAGGTTCAGTAGCCCATAGGGATTAACACCATGGACCGGAGGACCTCACCTGGGTGACTTGACAAGCTCTGTGTTCTCAACCCCGCTGGAACCCTGGCACAGGAGGTACTGGCGCTCGTGCTCAGAGCGGCTGTCCTGTTGGTGGAGGGGCAGGGTGGGAGGACCCTCCGCCACCCCCCACCCAGCCCTTCTGCCCTCCAGTTTTCACCCCTCTATCACCTTCCACTCCAGCCACCTACTGTCTGGCCCCAAAGCCATCCAACCACCTGAGCATGGCATCCAAGGCCTCTGTGGTGTGGCCTCAACCAACCATTTCCAGCTTTGTGACTGAACAGCCCCAGCACCCATGCCTAGGGGCCCTGTCTGTGACACAGGACCACTAAAAGCAATGATAAAAATAACAGCTAACAGTCAGTGAGCACCTACTATGTGCCAGGGTCTAGTCCAATGGCTGCATATATATCTCAACTTATCTCATTAGGTAATTTGCCTAGAGTCACACACTAGGAGATAGTAGAGCTTCTGAAGTCAACACGAATCTTTCAGAAGATTCCAGAGAAATCATGAGTTGTTCCTTCCCCAGAAAAATGTTAGGGAGCCCTAGCCTCTGGTGTCTTTGGCTTTGATTCAATTGTTTCCCTTACTCAACAGTTTCAAGGATTGGGCTCAAGGTCAACACACCAGATAAAAAGCAAGTATAGTCAAAAGCACCCTTGGCAAATACATGGTGAACTTGGCCCAGGGAAGAGATGGCCAGTTCTCTATCATGCGCCTCCGTTCAGGACCCGTGATGCATAAAAATACATAACTAAACACCAGCCCCACCCCAGAGTGCGTAAGATGCTCACACTTTGGCAGAGTCTGGGGGGCCGAAACCCCTGACCCAAGAAACAGCAGACTCACTTCTCAGTCTCCTGCTCCCCTGGGGACACTCAGTGGACCGGCTGGATCAAGGGACAAACTGCCCATAGGACTTCATCCTCCCACCCTGGGCTACCACTCAATGTGAAACCAGTTCACGGTGAGACAGTGAGGCCACATTGGGCACCAGGCTTTGCTCCCAGGACCGGCCTGGGGCCCCCGGCTCACCCTCAGGCCGTAGTAGTGCAGGTGGACCCAGGGCTCCTCGGCGTGCTTCTTCTGCAGGAACTCGTACGACTGCACACGGCGCTGGCGGGCCTGCTCGGACTCAGGACGGGAGAACCGCACCTGGGAGGGGCGTGGTGGCCTCAGGCCCAGGACACAACCCGGCTGCATTCCGCGCCCACCAGGAGGCTGGAGAGCCCCACACCTGGGGCACCTCCCACCCCCAGCCCCCCCATTTCCTGACACAGGTCTCTTAAATACAGCTCCAACCACGTCCCTCTCTGTGACTCGCCAACACAGGCCACAGAGCAGCTTTTTCTTGCCTCCGCCTGCCGGCACCCACTCTATTTCCACTCCCGCTGGCAACAGGACCCCCGTTTTCCTTTAGGAAACGCCCAGTTCCCCCTCAGTTTGGGAGAGCAAATATCCCTCCCCCCCCCACCCCCACACACGTTCCCAGCCACAGGAGTGGGCACGTGACTCAGACCTGAACAATCCGAGCACCAAATCCTCTTAGCCACAGGGGCTGGTTCAGGGTTGGCCAAGCCAACGAGTCCAGTCTGGGACTTTAGTTAGAAGTAATGAGAAAGAAGTTTCTTTTCCCCTGGGGTCTTGGAAGCTGGGAGGATGTGAGCCTGGAGCTGGGACAACTCTGTACCACTGGGGACAGACACCCTGCCTGAGAAAGAGGCCAAAAGAGGCAGGCAGAACCTGGAGGTGGAGATGGAGAAACCAGGTCTTGATGACAGAGTCTGAGCACCTGAATCCAGCCACACCTGAAGCTACCCCTCAACTTTTCAGTAACAGGGACTAACACATTCCATTTGGGGCTCATGCTAGGTACATCTGGGTTTCGGTTGCTTAGAGTACAGACAGAACGAAGCCCTGACTCACCCCTCCTGTGAAGGGCACCTACACAAAGGCATTGGCTGGATTATCGAATCCTGGGATTCTTTTTTTTTTTAAAGTAAGCTCCATAGCCAACTGGGGCTTGAACTCCTGACCCTGAGATCAAGAGTTGCACGCTCCACTGCCAGCCAGGCACCCCAGGATCCTGGGATTCTGTATGGGTCCTTTAAGGCACATGGGCCTACCAGTGCCTTGTTAAACAAGGGCCAGTGAGTAGAGAAGGGAAGGAGTGTTCTAAGATCACTCACCAAGCTACTGAGAACAGGTGAGCACCACCCCCCTCCCCGCTCCCGGTTACATCAGTATCTGCCTGTCCTTCAAAGATGTGCAAATGCTTACAACTTTAGCCACATTTGTGTGTCATCCGCATCAATATTTGTGCAGGACTCTTCTCTAAATGCTCACTTTAACCTAACTACGCTTACAGAGAGGAAGCTTCAGAAGCCATAAATGGAAGGTCAATATTCTTCCAATAACGTTTGATATAGGAATAAGAATTAAGAGAGAAACGTTGCATCTGCACACCCCTGAAAAGACAATTACACGGTTAATTAACGCGGCGTTTTCGCTCTACTAGGACCTGGGCTTCATGGCACAGGCTGAGGGCTCACTGAACCTTCTGGGCCCTGGGTCCCCAACTCTACAGAACCCCAGGGCTGCTATCCTGTTTACTGCTGAGATAGGTCAGGCCGGGCAGAGACCAGCTTATCCCCCCCAAGTCACCAGTGAAAAGGCTCTGAAGGAAACACGGTTTCGGTATCTGTCTCCCCCCTGGAGCCCACGTTCCGAAGAGACCCTCCCGGCCCCCGCAGCCTCCGGGCAGCTGAGCTCCGAGGCCAGCCTGCTGCCTCTGCAGGCCGCACCCTCCCTCTTCTCGGGGCTAGAGCTACTCACCGTGATCTGCTTCACATCTTCTTCTGCCTCGTCCTGCGAGGAGTCTCCTGCTGTGAGAGAAAGCGGAGAGAGCGCGGCCCCTGCTTGCAGCCTCCGGTGGCGCCCCTGCTCCCTGCTCTCAGCCCCACCTACACGGAAGGCCTCAGGCAGGGGTGTCAGTTCTCCTTCTAGACGGAGGCAGCTGCACAAGTCAGTGGTTCTCACCGGGGGCAATTCTGCCCCCGCCCCAGGGACAAGGGGAAACACGGGAAGATGTTTTTGGTTGTTACAGTTGCGGAGGGGAGTGCTAGAGCATCCAGGGGGTAGAGGCAGCCGTGCTGCTCAGCGTCCTAGAAGCCAAACCCCTGGGCTAGTTTTTTCCACACTAACAGCAAGGCTGCGGGGCCAGAGCTCACCCTCATTGGCCGCCTCCCTCTCTCGGTGCTTGGCGTCTGCCTTATCCAGGTAGGAGAAGCTGGGCCGCAGCTGCAGGATGCCGTGTAAAGGAGTCAGGTGAAGCTCACCTGGCAGAAGGAGGGCATGGACGTGACTCTAGGAACCGGGGTCAGCCCACCGGCTTGGCTCACGATAGTCCCAAAGGGCCCTGGACCCCTGCAAAGACCTTGACCCACTGCCAAACCACCTCCCACCTCTGCTCTGGCCCCTAGTCCCAGAGCTGGGACCCCCAGGCCAGCGGCCACTCCCAGCACCCCCGGCCCTGCCGGATGCAGTAAACACACAACCGCACCAGGACGTGAATCCAGACTCTTCTGCTCAAAGTCACTTCTTTAAGCCTGCCTGCACACGGCCCCCTCCCCACAAGCATCCCACACCTTCCCAGCCTGTCCCCACTCCCTTCCCCCTGGCTGCTTGCTCTGGCCACACCGGGCAACTGCTCCACACCAAACACAGCCTGCTCTTTCCCGCCAGGCCTTCGCCGGACACCTTCAATGCCCACCCCCTGCTCCTCACGCACTCAGACTGCCTCCGCTCATCCTCCAACTCTGCTCATCAAAATCCCACCCGATCCGCACAGAAGTCAGCTAGTGCAAATGTGGTTGGAGGAACGGCCCCTGGTGCGGCCAGCTGGAGGAGTGTCTACACAGTCTCGGACAAAGATCACTTGTGAATTAGACCAGTGCACCAGGAGGCAGTGCAAAGATAATCCACTTCTATCAAGTCAACGTGGGCTTGAAAGAGAAGACATCAGATGCTAAGGCTCTGGTAAGTGGCTCTGTGAAAGCTCTCTGGGCCCCAGAGGGAGCGGAGTGCTCGCGGTCAGGAGTAAAGAAACAAACGATCGTACAAATACTGTATGATTTCACTCATATGTGGAATTTAAGAAACAAAACAAATGAACAAGAAAAAAGACACAAACCAGAGGGGGGAAAAAAAAGACGGGGCACCTGGGTGGCTCAGTCGGCTGAGCACCCAACTTTGGCTCAGGTCATGATCTCGCGGTTCGCAGGTTTGAGCCCCACGTTGGGCTCTGTGCTGACAGCTTGGAGCCCGCTTCCGATTCTGTGTCTCCCTCTCTCTGTGCCCCTATCCTGCTCATGCTCGGTCTCTGTCTCTGTCTCTCTCAAAAATAAATAAGAACGGTAAAAAATAGAAAAAAAAAAAAAAAAGCAGAGACTGAACTACAGAGAGCACTGATGGTTACCAAAGGGGAGGTGGGGGGGATGGGTGAACTAGGGAAGGGATTAAGCGCACACTCATCGTGATGAGCAGCTAAGTCATGTATAAAATTGCTGAATCATTCTGTTGTACACCTGGCTCTAATAGAACACTGGCCATTAATTGTACTGAAATGAAAAAAATAAAAAAAGAACCATCCTACCACCCTACATAGAATAATTTTCAGATATGTTAAAAATTTTAGTATAAAATACTATAAATACTAGAAAAACATTTTTAGGAGAACCTCTTAAGATGGCAGAAAGCATCCTAAGAAACACCACAAGAGACACAGGAGGAAAAAGGACAGGTAAGTTTAGCTACAGAAAAACACAATCACGTTGGGAAGATGGCAAAGGTTCTAGAGATGGATGGTGGTGACGGTCGTATGCCAACACGAATGCCCTTAACATCACTGGACCGTACACTTCAAAATGGTTAAAATGGTAGGGGCACCTGGGTGGCTCAGTCGGCTGAGCACCCAACTTTGGCTCAGGTCATGATCTCGCGATTTGTGAGTTCGAGCCCGGCATCAGGCTGTCTGCTGTCAGCACAGAGCCTTCTTCGAATCCTCTCTCCCTCTCCCTCTTTGCCTCTCCCCAGCACGCGCTCTCTCTCAAAAATAACATTAAAAACAAAAAAAATAAACATTTTAATAAACAATAAAAAATGATTAAAATGGTAAATTTTAGGTTCTGTATATTTTGCCATAATAAGAATTAATTAAAAGAAAGAAATGAATGGTCCCAGCTGCAAGGGTGGGCTTTGAAGAACTATTTCCTTGGGGGCTCCTGAGTGGCTCATTTGGTTGAACATCCAACTTGGGCTCAGGTCATGATCTCATGATTCATGAGTTCAAGTCCCGTGTGGGGTTCTATACTGACAGCTCAGAGCCTGGAGCCTGCTTCAGATTCTGTGTCTCCCTCTCTCTCTGTCCTCCCCTGCTCATGCTGTCTGTCTCTCTCTCTGTCTCTCTCTCAAAAATAAACAAACGTGCAGGGGCGCCTGAGTGGCTCAGTCAGTTGGGTGTCCGCCTTTGGCTCAGGTCTCATGGTTCGTGGGTTCGAGCCCCACATGGGGCTCTGTGCTGACAGCCTGGAGCCTAGAGCCTGCTTCAGATTCTGTGTTTCCCTCTCTCTCTCTGCCCCTCCCGTGCTCATGCTCTATCTCCCTCTTAAAAATAAACATTAAGGGGCGCCTGGGTGGCGCAGTCGGTTAAGCGTCCGACTTCAGCCAGGTCATGATCTTGCGGTCTGTGAGTTCAAGCCCCGCGTCAGGCTCTGGGCTGATGGCTCGGAGCCTGGAGCCTGTTTCCGATTCTGTGTCTCCCTCTCTCTCTGCCCCTCCCCGTTCATGCTCTGTCTCTCTCTGTCCCAAAAATAAATAAACGTTGAAAAAATAAATAAATAAAATAAACATTAAGACAATATAAATAAATAAACATTTAAAAATTTTTAAAAAGAACTATGTCCTTAAGGGGTGCTTGGGTGGCTCAGTTGAGTTGGTTAAGTGTCCAACTTTCGGCTCAGGTCATGATCTCACAGTTGTTAAGATCAAGCCTTGCATCAGGCTCTGGGCTGAGCATGGAGCCTGAATAAGATTCTCTCTCTCAGTGGCACAAGAACAGACACTCAGATCAATGGAACAGAATAGAGAACCCAGAAATGGGCCAACAAATGTATGGCCAACTAATCTTTGACAAAGCAGGAAAGAATATCCAATGGAATAAAGACAGTCTCTTCAGCAAGTGGTGCTGGGAAAACTGGACAGCGACACGCAGAAGAATGAACCTGGACCACTTTCTTACACCAGACACAAAAATAAACTCAAAACGGATGAAAGACCTCAATGTAAGACAGGAAGCCATCAAAATCCTCGAGGAGAAAGTAGGCAAAAACGTCTCTGATCTTGGCTGCAACAACTTCTTACTCAACATGTCTCCAGAGGCAAGGGAAACAAAAGCCAAAATGAGCTATTGGGACCTTATCAAAACAAAAAGCTTCTGCACAGCTGGGGCACCTGGGTGGCTCAGTCAGTTAGGTGTCCGACTGTGGCTCAGATCATGATCTCAGGGTTTGCAAGTTCAGGCCTCGCATCAGGCTCTGTGCTGACAGCTCAGAGCCTGGAGCCTGCTTTGGATTCTGGGTCTCCCTCTCTCTCTGCCTCTCCCCCACTTGTGCTCTCTCTCTGTCTCTCAAAAATAAATAAAATGTAAAAAGCTCTGCACAGTGAAGGAAACAATCAGCAAAACTAAAAGGCAACCAACGGAATGGGAGAAGATACTTGCAAACGACATATCAGATAAAGGGTTAGTATCCAAAATCTATAAAGAGCTTATTAAACTCAACACCCAAAAAACAAATATCCAGTGACGAAATGGGCAAAAGACATGAACAGACACTTCTCCAAAGACGACATCCAAATGGCCAACTGACACATGAAAAAATGCTCAATATCACTCATTCATTATCAGGGAGATACAAATCAAAACCACAATGAGATACCACCTCACACCTGTCAGAATGGCTAACATTAACAACTCAGGCAACAACGGATGTTGGCTAGGATGCGGAGAAAGAGGATCTCTTTTGCATTGTTGGTGGGAACACAAGCGGGTGCAGCCACTCTGGAAAACAGTATGGAGGTTCCTCAAAAAACTAAAAATAGAACTACCCTACGACCTAGCAATTGCACTACTAGGCATTTATCCAAGGGATACAGGTGTGCTGCTTCTTTCTTTTTTTTTTTTTTCAACGTTTATTTATTTTTGGGACAGAGAGAGACAGGGCATGAACAGGGGAGGGGCAGAGAGAGAGGGAGACACAGAATCGGAAACAGGCTCCAGTCTCTGAGCCATCAGCCCAGAGCCTGACATGGGGCTCGAACTCACGGACCACGAGATCGTGACCTGGCTGAAGTCGGACGCTTAACCGACTGCGTCACCCAGGCGCCCCCAAGGTGTGCTGTTTCGAAGGGACACATGCATCCCCAGCACTATCAACAATAGCCAAAGTATGGAAAGAGCCCAAGTGTCCATTGATGGATGAATGGATAAAGAAGATGTGGTGTATATATATACAAAGCAGTATCACTCAGCAATCAAAAAAAATGACATCTTGCCATTTGCAACTACGTGGATGGAACTAGAGGGCATTATGCTAAGTGAAATTGGTCAGAAAAAGACAAATATCATATGACTTCACTCATGAGGACTTTAAGATACAAAACAGATGAACATGAGGGAAGGGCAGCAAAAATAACATAAAAACAGGGAGGGGGCAAAACAGAAGAGATTTAAATACGGAGAACAAACAGAGGGTTACGGGAGGGGTGTGGGAGGGGGGATGGGCTAAATGGGGAAGGGGCACTAAAGAATCTACTCCTGAAATCATTGTTGCATATATGTTAACTTGGATGTAAATTAAAAAAATAAATTAAATAAAAATACCAAAAAAAAAAAATTTCTCTCTTTCAGGGCACCTGGGTGGCTCAGTTGGTTAAGCATCTGACTTCAGATCAGGTCGTGACCTCACGGCTCACGAGTATGAGCCTCACACCCTCACACCGGTGGTGCAGAGCCTGCTTGGGATCCTCACTCTCTCCTCTCTCTCTGCCCCTCCCCTCCCCCACTCATGCTTTCTCTCTTTCAAAATAAATAAACTTTAACTAACAAACAAACAAGCAAACAAACAAGATTGTCTCTGTCTGACCCTCTCCGGCTCACACACATGCCCACTCTCTCCATAAAATAAAAATCAAAAAACAAACAAACTATGTCCTTGAGACACAGGTTCAAAAAAGAAAAGTTGATACAACTTTTGAGTCTATTCTAGTTTGTTTCCTAAGTGTCCAAATTAGTTTTATTGCTTTATGAACTCTAAACATGTACACTACCTTGTACTTTTTAAAGGTTTTATTAGACCATAACAATGGCATACAAAACCCACCCACTTAACGCATACAATTCAATGTATTTCATACATTCCTGGAGTTGTATAACCAGCACCACAATCAATCTAAGAACATCTTCATCTCCCAGAAGGAAAACCTGAGCCCATCCTCAGCCACAACGCATTCTACGGGCAACCGCTCTCTGCTTTGTCTCCACTGACTTGCCTCTTATGGACGCTTCACGTGAAGGGACTCATATATGTGGCCCTTTGTGACTGGCTTTTCTCACTGAGCATCATTTTTCCAAGGCTCGGGCACGCTAGGGCTCCGAAGCACCAGTGTGCCATCTCTCACACAGCTGCAGGACACCGTTCTCCTGGCATCAGCTGACGGACTTCCGGATTGTTTCTGCCTTTTCACTATTATGAATGATGTTGCTATGAACATCCACATACAAGTTTTCTGCGGACAGACATTGCATTTCTCTTGGATAGATGCGGTCTAGGAGTAACACTGCTCGTGCACAAGTACCTTGTATTTAAAACCAAACACTACCACCTATCTCAAAAGTTATGCTGTGCGTATGTCTGTGTCCCAGGAGGACAATGACCTTGGATGCCCCATCCCTATCAGGTCAGGCAGCATCAGGAGGCAGAAGTCCTCAGTGGTGGCCAACTCCAGCTCCCACGATCTGTCATTTCTACAACTTGCCTGGCCCCTGCGGGTGTCCAGCTTTCGGGGAGCAACAAGCTGGGTACCAGGCTAAGGACAGCCTCCCTGTCCCGGCCCCCATCCTGCTTCTCTCCCACTCCAGAGACCTCGAGGAACCACGGCGGCCCGGACGCCCAGTGCGGGTACCTTGCCTGTAGAGTGCAGCGGCGTAACGGGCCGTGTTACTGGTACTCTGGGAGGAGCAGAACGTCTGCTTGTCCATCAGCTTCCTGGGAGCAGAAGGAGAACAGAAGGGAGCAGAAGGAAGCTCTAGACCCAGGGCATGGCAGACAAAGCCCCTCTACCCCAGACACCTTCTGAAAGCCAACACCAAGGAACAGGGACCGAGGCCCCAACTCAGCATATGGGAGCCTCAGCAGGGAAGCTGGGGATGAGGTTTGTGGCCCAAGGACAGGGGTGGGTACAAGCCCCACTCCCATCACGGGGCCTCTCCACAGAGAAGACACTTGCTGCAAGGCAGGGTTGCTCCAGGCCCAAGCATGTGAAGCTGGGACGCTGGTAGGGAGCCCAGCACAGGGGCACAAGGGCTCAGGCGATCCACAGGCCTTCAAAAGGCTCGTACTGGAGCACACCAAAGCCTGGAGACCGGGCCCAGGGAACTCACGAGGAGTATGTGCTGCTCTCGTCTGCACAGGCGCCATCCACGTTGAGTGCGATCTGCTCCCCTTTGCTGCGGCAATAGTTGGGGTTCAGGGTGTCGATGGCCATCTCAAGCTCTACCTGTAGGCACCAAGCACCCCCACCAGATATGAGGAACACAAGAACATCCCCAACCTGCCCACACCCACCTCCTGACCCCAGTCCCTGCCAGTCCCAGCCCTGCCCAGAAGCAAGCCCCCAGGCTTCAGTCTCCACTGAAGGCCATAAACCCAAATTCTCTGACAGAAAGGCCAGAGTGCTTTCTGGGGGGTGGGAGTCATGTAGTTTTGTTTGTCCTCCCTATTCTACCCTCCAACATCTAAACCGGGTGCCAACATTAAAAAACCAACAGATTTTTCTCATAAAAATTCTCATTTCCAATTTCTCTTAAAGAATCTGGGGGTGGGGGACTGCAGCCACCTGCCAGACAGGGTAGGGCACACCTACAGTTCTCCTGGCCCCTAGCACCCCAGCCCTTCAAGGCACTGGATGATCCCCCTTATCAGAGCTGCTGCATGCTGGCCCCTGCCTTATCCTGTGAACATGAGCCCCCCATTCCCAGTTCCTAACTCCTCTCAAGACTTCTTACTCCCTGGCCTCTCTGGAGCTGCCCACCCTCTTTCCTCCTGGAGACTTTCCTTCCTTGGTGGCCTTCTCAGCTCTGGAAGCGACCGGTTCTCCTCTGAACCCTCCAGTCGCCCGTTTTGTGGGCTTCTAGTCCCCAGAGGGCCTGTCTGCTCTTTCATCAGCCCCCACCCATAGCACCCCTCCCCTCCTCCACCTCCATCAGAGGGCAGCCCACCTTTTGCTGCTTGGGCTTGATCTTGGCCGAGAGGTGTGGAATGTCATCATAGGTCATCGAGGCTGGACGCACAGGGTACTGGAGAGTAGAAGGGAGCTGTCTGTCCACTCTGCCCAGCCCAGCCCAGTGCTGGGCTCGAAGACTCCAACCAAGATTCAATGCCAAGCAGAGACCAGAGATCCCCACTGGGCCCTTCACACTGGCTCCACCCAGCTTCCTCCCAAAGGGCCATTTTCGTAGATCTCCGACCTCTGAGGGACAAGCCTAAGCACCAGGAGCCCCAACAGGCCCCGGTGCACAGTGCCCTGCAGGTTCTGTCTGGTAAAGCCACAGGACACTGCCGTGGAGGCAAGAGTAAGGGTCCGCGGTCTAGATGCCAGTTTACAGGCCATCCAGGTGGAGAAGGACAAGGCAAAGGAGACCACGGGAAGCACAGAGTAAGACCTGACCAGCGACATGCCGTGGGCTGCTCAAGAGGGAATTTGCTACTCCATTCTCTCTCTCCGGCACCCTGTGAACTTTTCTGTAATAAAAAGCTGCCGATGACTGGCTCAGAGAGCCCCTTCTGGGCCTCAGTGTCACCATGTGGGAAGTTATTTTATGTCACTCTTTAATATACTGTTCTCAAGTCACTTCTTTGCTCTGCACATACTGGGGTCACCTTCCCACGCCCATCCTCACAGGGGCACCTTTCCTTTCCTTTCTCCTGCACCGAATGGATGCTACAGGATGGGCAGATGAGTCACGGTTTGAAGCGCCCTCATGCCCGAACCAGACCACCTCTGGAAGGAGCCTGCTGGGGGCGGGGCAGCGTGTAAAGCGAGCCCTCTGCGTGGGGGCCGCTGCAGATCCTGTGTTCCGGCCCAAGGAAATGGTTATTTCCTAAAAGCTCAAACAACACACTGACTCCTCCCTGATTCCCAGGCAGGAACTTAGGGCCACAGTAGGACGAATAGCTTGCAGCCCAGCTGGCCTGGACTGAGCCCTTGAAAAAGGCCCCGGCTGGGACAGGCTGGCCCACAACAGCCTGGGAGGCCCCTAGTCGGCCGAGGTTCAGGGCGGCCCTGTACCCTCCTGATCTCGGGCTGGGACGGGTGGTGGTGGACGGCACAGGTTCGAGAATCAGGCCCCGGTTCCGTTCCCAACTCTGCCTCTGGCAGCCTATGCGCTTGGGCCGGCTCCTCACTTCACAGGGTGTCCTTACCTCACAGGGCTGCTTGGGGCAGGGAAGGAGGCTGACAGGGGTGGCCACTAGCCCAGGGCCTGGCACACCGCGAACACATATGGGGTCACTGTCACCACTGCCAGTTCCCCCATCATTTTGCAGCCAATCACGGAAATCGGTTCAGAAGGCCTGAAGGACAGGCCCCCAGCCGCATGGCCTGTAAAGGCAGACCCTGCGGGGCTGGTGAGGAAGGACGCTGGGCCCCTTCCCAGCTCACACTTGGGGCACCACCATCACCACCCTGCCCTGGGCCCCTTGCAAGTTACTAGCCTCGCTGTGCCTTACCTTCTCACAGGCGACAGGAGACAAAATACTTAAAACCATACTTATTGTTGGAAATGTAAACTGGTACAAAGCAGTCTGTCCATTACTCTAAACATTAAACACAGAGTATCCAGTGGACCCAGCAATTCGGCTCCTAGGGATATGCCCAAGAGAAATGAAAATACCTGTACGGGGGCATTCACAGCAGCACCGTTCCTAATGGGCCCAAAGTGAAAACAACCCAAACACCCATCAGTGAATGGATAAACGAAATGTGGTGTATATATCCACACAATGGAGTACTATTCATCCATAAAGAGGAATGAAGCACTGATACATGCTATGAGTAAACCTTGAGAACATGATGCTAGGTAAAAGAAGCCCATATGACATGATTCTGTATGTATGAAACATCCAGAACAGGCAAATTCAGCGAGAAAACAGGTTAGTGGTTGTCTAGGGATGTAGGCAGGAAGGGAGACAGGGGACAAAACTGTCCTAAAATAGACTGTGGTGCTGAGGTCCGTGTTGGGCAGTGTTTCGAGCACTTTAGTGTGGATTCACCCCACCCCAAAGGGGACCCTACAGGGCAGGTATAGTGTTACCGCCACCATTTTGCAAACGGGGAAACGGAGGCACAGAGAGCTTAAGGGCCTGGCTCGAGGGCTCACAGCTAAGTCACGATGGAGCTGGGCCTCAATGCAGCTGCCTGTCCCCAGAGCCCAAGCTTTAACCACTACACTGTTCTGCCTCTCACAGCTGCCTTGGTTTTCCCATCTTCAAAATGAGAGACTATTAACCTGCCCGCCCACAAAGGCCAAGAAAACCACCTTATCGCCCACTCTGTGCCCAGAACACCCAGCAAGGCTGAGGATCCCCCCACTCCAACCCTCGAGGTTTCCCTTCACCCTCAGGTCTCATCATTACCTGAAACAGATAGAGCTTCTCCGCCAGACTTTTGGCCAAGTACACATCGATCTGGGAACAAGGGAAGAAGACTTAAGCAGGAGACAGAACCAGTGCCTGGCTTGCCCCGGCATCCCCCGCTCCTCAGATTTCAGGAAGGGATAGTGGCTCCTAGAGGCAGTTTGGGGGAGGAGGGAACAGCTCAGCTACTGCTAGAAACAAAGGGGATGAAGTCTCCAGCCTCCCTCCCTACAGCTCCCAGGGAGACCGGAACAAGAGTTGCTGGCCCCCTCCCAGGGCCACTATTACTCAATAAAAATGTACCTTCCCCAGGGGCGCTCAGATCAGGATGCATCCCGAACCAGGTCAAATGCTTTTCTGATGAGGCTGGGGCAGAGAACAGCCTACCCACTTGGCTGCACTTCCTCCCCTGGCCTCTACCACCTACCCTGGACCACCTGTCACACCCCTCTTAGGGAGGTCCGCAAGCCGCTCCAAGAATAATCTGGCCAAACTTGCTTTCTTCTCAACACTGACCACCCTGCCCCACCGAGCAGCGGTTTTACCTCCCTGCTTGCCGGCTCTTCGTATGAACCATGTTCTCTCCCACCACCAGGCCCAAAGGAGGAGTGAAGGGCATCGGCGCAAGGGAGGCCTGTGTGAAGGGCATTCTAGGTGGAGGGAACGGCATGTGCAAAGGCCCACCTGGAGGCACTAGGATGTGTCCTGATCCGGCCTCTGGAACCTACCTTCCCACCACCTACATCTTGAGACTCCTTCCTTTCAGTGTTGCCCACAGATCCTAGGTTTCCTGAGGGCAAGACACTGCCTCCCTCACTGCTGTCACAGCCCCCGCCCCGCGTACAATGGATCCAGTGAACACTGTTGAATGACTTCTTGGTGTGCCCAGGAAGGGGGAATTGTCAAACCCATTCACACATTCAACAAATAGCCACTGAGTATCTAAGGGACAGGCACTGAACTTGGCTTTGCTGATACAATGGTGAAAGAACAGAAGCCCTCCCTGGTGAAGCCTACATTCTAGCGGAAGGAGATTTATGTCCAGGGGATGGTGAGTATTGTAACCAAGCACAAGGCACGGCCATGTTCAGGGGTCTGGTGGGGGCAGGGAAGGCATACAGGAGAAAGCCACACAAAGGCGGCGGGGTGTGTCAGGGAATTCTCTTTGACAAGGAGATGCTAGATCAGAGACTGGGAGGAAGTGAAGGGTTCAGCCAGGCAGGTATCTGGAGGAAGAGGGAATAGCCTGGCTTAGGGGTCCCTGGGATGCCAACAGATGCCAGGCCGGCCTGAGGACAGACGGAAGGGGACTCATCCCTGGGCACTTCTCCCTGGTGGCCCTGGCAGAAGGTGGGAAGCAGCAGTTACCTCCTGTACGACTGGGTCATCCTCTTCATTGGCCATACTAGGGGGGGCCAGCCGCACGATCCTCAGACTCAACCTGCAAGGGAGAGCAAGAGGCCTGAGTCAGTCGTTCAGCCAACACTCAGGGTTGCCCATGCTGCAACAGGCCCTGCTCTGGGAGGGAAGAGCCTGAGACACGGCAACTGACCCTCTTTCAACATCTTTTCTGGAGTCAACAATGGACGGCCAATGCAAACAAAAAGAGAAATCACTAAACCCAAGGTGCAAACAGGTGGACCCGAGGCAGCACATGTCGTCTGCACCCACAGGGAAGAATAAATGACGAGTTTTAAGGGGTTTTTGACCACTCCCAAAGTAGAGTTCACTGCCAGGCAGGAAGATGGAGGTTGGCTGGTCCACAGCCATGATGAAAACACCCGAGCACTAGTTTGGGGCCACGAGGAAGCATTAAGGACGAGTCTGACGTCCAACAGGAAGAACAGGCAGTCCCAAGGCTTTCCAGAATGACTCTGAGTCTGATATTTGACTTTTAAGTGAACTTGAAGCCTAGCCCCGCGTGAGACGATTCTCCCGTTTTGTGTGACACAAAATGACTCTCTTCACACACTTTATTTTTTTATTTTTATTTTTTTAATAATGGTTATTTTATTTTATTTTAAAAATTTTTTTTTTTCAACGTTTATTTATTTTTGGGACAGAGAGAGACAGAGCATGAACGGGGGAGGGGCAGAGAGAGAGGGAGACACAGAATCGGAAACAGGCTCCAGGCTCTGAGCCATCAGCCCAGAGCCCGATGCGGGGCTCGAACTCACGGACTGTGAGATCGTGACCTGGCTGAAGTCGGACGCTTAACCGACTGCGCCACCCAGGCGCCCCTCTTCACACACTTTAATGTATTCAACACAACAACCCCGCAAAAAAGATGGCTTGACTGTCCCCATTTTCTAATGGGAAACTGGAACTCAGGGACGCTTTGCGTGTATTAGCCAAGCCACAGAACAAGAGGATGCACTGGACTTCAAAGCCAGGCCATGTGACTCCAGGTAACAACTACAGGTAGGGGAGCTCACTCACAGAGAGGGGAGCCCACTCTCCTGCCGGGGAGAAGGCGGGGGGGGGGGGGGGGGCATTTGGGCTGCGCCCTGAAGGATAGAAGGATTTGGAGGAGGGATTCCAGGTGACCGGAATCACCTCAAGCAACTGGAGAGGAAAGGCTGTAGGTCTCCATGGCAGAGGGGGAGTAATTTGGCTGGGCTAACCCTTCATATTCCCACGTGGGTCCCTTCAGAATCCCAGCAGCCCCCAGCCCCCAGCCCCCTAGTTCTGGGTAAGACCATCACCATTTTTGTCTCATCTATTTAACTGAGCTAGTGAATATTTAAAAGGGCATCAGGGAGCCTGGGTGGCTCAGTTGGTTAAGCGTCCGAGTCTTGATTTCGGCTCAGGTCATGATCTCCCAGTTTGTGAGTTCGAGACCTGAGTCACATGGAGCCTGCTTGGGATTCTCTCTGCCCTTCCTGCACTTGCTCTCACCTGCTCTCTCTCTCTCAAACTTAAAAGGGTGTAATACCTTCACCAGGAGTGGGATTCAATGGCTGAGCTGCACCACCTGAAATCATCTCATGCATTCCAGATACACGTTCTAAACTCAGCCTGCCTGGCACCAACACCAGCCTCATCCCTGAGGCCTCTGTTCCCATCACCCCACACCAACAACTCCGGTCAACTCTACCTTTAAGGTAGGTCTGGGGTCTGGGCACCCCCACTGCTACCTCCCCAGTCCAGACAGCTCCAATGTCTGCCTGCATGACAGCAATGGCCTAAATAAATGCTCTCCCTGCCCCACCTGAGACGCTATGATCTTTGCCCATCCCCACAGCCAGTGCCAGTGATCCTTCTGAAAGTCATGTCGGAGCCTGTCACGCCTCTACCTTGAAGGCCTCCTGTCCCACTCAGGGCAGAAGCTCAAGTCTTTATGACGCACCTGTTGACACCACGGCCCCTTTCCCTCTCAGACCTCGCCTCCCCCGGGCTCCCTTCCTCCTTCTTCCCCAACCTCAGGCCTTGGGAACAGTTCTACCCTGGGAGCCTCTCATGGCTCCCTCCCTCACCTCTTCCAGGTTTTTGCTCAAATGTCACCTCACCACTGAGACTTTCTCTGTCCACCCTATCCAAAAGTGCAACACCCCCCTCCAACTCCCGTCCCTGCTCTGATGCACACATCGCCACCTGACAGTTTATAGCTCTGATTTATCACCTGTCCCCACCCCCACTGCCACTAGGCCGCAAATTACACGAAGGCAGAGGCTCTGCTCTATTCTGTCCCTTGCTGTATCCCCCTGAGCCCACAGCAGGCACTCCCTACATACCTGCTTTCTGAATAAACGAACCACAGGAAGGCTACTTAATGGGGAGCTACCACAGGTTTCTGAGTGGAGGAAGACTTGAGGGGGCAAGAAGCAGGCCAGGGGAAGCCGGCTACCTCAACACTTCTGGCTGAAGGCCTAGATGTAAACCAGAAGCCCCAAACCGACAGTTTTAGGTGCCCGCTCCTGCCCATCTGCACTGGTTGCCAAGTGCCGCCGATGTACGTCAAGCACCTCTCTCCTCTGAGCTGGTTCTGTGGACAACAGAGACTGCGAACTTCCACCTGAGTGGAACGGGTCACACGTACAAGAGGCGTAGCCTGGGAGGTTCCCCTGACGTAATCATTCCTGAGAAACCGGCTTTCTCGGCTGTTGCTGGGCTCCCTAGCTGTGCTCTGCTGGCCTCTCCCCTGGTCCCTGGGGAGCTCAGGGAGGCTGACCGACCTGGAGCTGGTGCTCCTCCCCCCTCCCACGGTACAGTGACCAGGGCGACGCAGGGTTCTCACTTCCTTTCAGCCTCCCAGCCAACAGCATCCAACGCGGTGGCTTTCCAAGTTTTCAGCCTAAAACCTCTAGTAAGAAATCCATTTCATATACATGACCCAGAACATACACAAAATTATGTAACTAAACCAAGGCTTCACACACCCATAACTGCCCCTACTATATGTGGGGCAGTGGTGTTTTCTACCCTTGTCCATTAAAATTAAACATACTGGTAACAATCCTCTGAGGTGATTTTACATCCCCCTAATAAATTTTTTTTTTAAGTAATCTCTATGCCCAACATGGGGTTCCAACTCACCACCAAGAGATCAAAAGCCACATGCTCCACAGACTGAGCCAGCCAGGCGCCATTTACTAATAAATCTTGATCCACGATTTTAAAAGTACCCCTTCTGGGGTGTGTGGCTGGCTCAATTCAGTAAGCATCCCACTTTTGGTTTCGGCTCAGGGCATGATCTCACGGTTCGGGTTCGTAGGTTCGAGCCCTGACCCTGTGGAGCCTGCTTGGAATTCTCTCTCTCTGCCCCTCCCCGGCTTGTGTTCTCGTTCGTTCGTTCTCTCTCCCCCTCTCCCTGTCTCTTGATAAAGTTAAAAAAAAAAAAAGAAAAGAAAAAAAAGTCCCCCTTCAACAAGTTTCCCTGAGGCTCCTCTTTTCTACCTCCAACCCTCTCAGAGACAGCCAGAGCTGTCCCTGCAGAAAAGTAAAGCACATCATTCTCCTGCTCAAAACGCTTCAACTGCCACATAGAATAAAATCCAAATTCCCTTCCATGGCCCCAAGGCCCTATATGATCTTGGCCTTGCCTTTCTCTCACTAGCTACATGGCCAGGTAGCCACTTGCTGGGCCTCCAAGAGGCCAGGCCCCAGCCTGTCTCAGGAAATTTGCATGCCACCAATTTTCCCCAGGTGTTTTCAAAGCTGGATCTTTTTCATTAGGTATCACTGCCACCCAACCCCCTTCCAGGAGGAGAGGTTCCTTGACCACCCATCTTAAAGAGCTCCTCCACCAACTGGTTCCCAGGCACCACCACGTCCATTTTATTCCCTTCATGGTTCTTATCACAGTCTGAAACTACCTATTCTACGTGCTTATGTGTTGTCCACCTTCTGCACTAGAACAGAAGCTCCACGTGGGTCTCTCAATGCTTCAATTACCTCAACCATAAAGTGGAGATGATTATACATACTTCATCAAGTTGTTATAAGGATTATTATCTTTCTTTTTTTTTTTTAATTTTTTTTTCAATGTTTATTTATTTTTGGGACAGAGAGAGACAGAGCATGAACGGTGGAGGGGCAGAGAGAGAGGGAGACACAGAATCGGAAACAGGCTCCAGGCTCCGAGCCATCAGCCCAGAGCCTGACGCGGGGCTCGAAATCACGGACCGCGAGATCGTGACCTGGTTGAAGTCGGACGCTTAACCGACTGCGCCACCCAGGCGCCCCTCTTTCTTTTTTTTTTTAATTTTATTTATTTTGAGAGAGAGCGAGATATTCCCAAGCAGGCTAGCAGACTCCGCACCTTCGGTGCAGAGCCTGATGCGGGGCCGATCCTACCAACCACAAGATCATGACCCGAGCAGAAATCAAGAGTTGGACACTTAACTAAATGAGCCACCCAGGCACCCCAGTATTAGTCTTTTTAAAATTCACGCTGTTCTCCCAGTGCCTAGAACAGTGCCTGGCATGAAGTAGACACTGGATACAGTACAAAGAATAATTAAATGAGTACGTGAAATCAGGTGGTTACAGACCCTTAACCCAGTAAGCCTAACTCAGGCCCAACCAGAGACTGGTGGCCTCACAGTGTGGGCCTCATGGGTACTTGAGAACAGACAGAGGCTATGGCCCAGGCAGAAGCAGGCTTCCCAGCCACAAGTCAAGCTTCCCCAACTGCAGTGACTACCAATGACCACCCTGGCCTCAACCGGGCATCTTGCAGCCATAATGGTATTCTGGGGGTGGCTCCATGGCCTTGGGCACACAAAATTTCCCCCAACAGGGAGCTGCCAACAAATGTAAAGGGGACAAGGGTAGCAGGTGGAGCCAAGGGAAATACCTAAATACCACACCTGGGTGTATCCCTGTGTGCCTAGGAATCTAACCTGTCATCCAATCGTAAATGCACAGGCAATTTCAAAGACTCTCCAGCTACTGGGGGGAGAGGACAAAATACAACACAGTTAAGAGGAGAGTGCCCCAAGGCAAAGGGTCTCAAGGCCAGGATTCTAACTGTCTCTGTGCCTCCAGGGCAAGGCATCTCCCCTCTCTGGGCCACCTCTGTTTCCACCTCTGTTAAAGAGTTAGCCTTGAGAAAAAGAACTAATTAGCTCTTAATTGAGCATCAGACCCTTCTCTAAAGACTTCACACACGTTCTCATCTTCTCAATAGTCCTTTAAGTCAAGATTCATCATTCCCAATTAAAAAATGAGGAAACGAAGATTCAGAGAGTATAAGTAATTCGTCCAAGGTCACAGTGCTGAAGGAAAGCAGAACCAGAGCAGAAACCTGGGTCCGGCTGATGTCAATGATCCCTTTCTTAACCACTATGCTGCACACCTTTCAAGTAAAAGGCAGTATGGTATAGGGGGTAAGAGCCTGGACTCTCAGAGCAGAACTACCCCGGTTCAAATCCCACCTCAACTACTTCCCAGCCATGGCCCACCTGGGATTGCTTAATCTTGAAAAGTCTCGCTATTTTCATCCCTAAAATGGGGATAATGAAAGTACACATCCCCCCAGGACTACAGTGAGGCTTAAAAAAGGTAATGAATGTAACCCGCAGGTAACTTTGTTATTACTTGGCAACATGTTTTCTTCCAACGTAGAATATAACGCCGCCACACATCAAACGCAGGAGCTGGGGCTTCTCGCGCCTTACCCTATTTAGCCCTCATCAACAGCCCTAAGAGGTAGGAAATTTTATTATCCCCATTTTACAGACGAAGAAACTGTGGCGACTGCTAAGATCTCCTCTATCACCCAACGATTCTAAAGCTAATATAACTGAACGACCTTGTTTATGTACTGGTTTACTTGACGTGCTTGCTGACACCTCCTCCGACCAAATGGTCAGGGCCGTATCCGCCGCACGTTGCTGGCTCTCAGTTAACGCTGAATGGTGGCCTGAATAGATGAATGAAGAATGCCGGGCCTTGCCGGGCGGAGGCTGATCTGGTTCAGCGGCGAGAAAGGGGCCCGGGCAGGCTTTGGGTACCCTCCCCCTGCCCAGCGGGGCGGGTCGCCGGCCCCGGGCCACACTGTCCAATGGGTTTCGCCTCCCTCACGGGTGGTCAGGCCCCCGTCCCTGACCATCCGCACGACTAGCCGCGCTGGCGGGACACCGGCTGCCTTCGGACAGGTGCTCCCGTAGGATGCCCGCCTGGGCCGGGCGGGGCAAGGTGGCTAGACCCTGAGTCACCGCCGGCAGCCTCGCCCGCGGCGTCCTCGACTACCGGGCAGGACCGAGGTCTGAGGCCGCGGCCGGCCCGGATCAACGGAGGTCAGCCGTCCATCCTTCCCGCCCGAGTCCTGAGAGGCCCCCAGCCCCTGGGCTCGGCGCGGGCCTCCCGGCCTACTCGGCAGCCCAGCCCAGGCCCACCTCGCGAGTGCGGCCCGGCTCAAGCACGGGCGTGCGCTGCCTGCTCGGCACTCACCTCTCCGCGGGGGCCGCGCGCGGGCGGCGGCAACGGCCCAGGTACCCGCGGGCTGCAGAGGCGGCGGCGGCCCTGCTCTTCTCTTAAGCAGCGGCCATGTTGCTGGTGGAGAAACTCCAGCGGACACGTGGGGGGAGCGGGGCCGGGCCTAGCGCTTCCTTTTACCCACAATGCCCCGCCCCGGCGCGCGTGGCCCCGCCCTCTCCGCCTCTCCATTCATGCAGGCCGTCTGCCGGGTCTGGCAGCAGGGGGTGCTGATGAACCAACAAAAACAGCAGATACAGAGCCTGGCAGGAAGGCAGTAGGGACAAAAAGGGAAAAAGCAGTGTTGGCAGCGGTGGGATTCGAACCCACGCCCCCGAAGAGACTGGAGCCTTAATCCAGCGCCTTAGACCGCTCGGCCACGCTACCCAGTTGTGGCAATGGTGTTCCGAGAAACTACTTAATACTTTTAGAAGCAAATTTTACTGGCATGTTTCGTATTTCAACTTATTCTGGTAGAGTTATTTCAAACATATCAAGCATTTAAAAGAAAATCTTTGCTCCAATATTTAGACCCAGATTTGTTTAAAATAGATTTTAGAGTAAAAAGCAGTTTAAGAATCCGTGTTCTTAGTCGGCTGTTTAACCTGGTGACCTCAGGCGGAGCCACGTATCACCGGAAGAAATGGTGGATTCGCCAGTAACTCGCACCAGGGGGCTCGGAAGGCTAAACCAGGGGAGCTGGCTTAGGCAGTTTTCTCTGAAAAGTTGTATGTTTTAATTGTTAGTTACTCAACTAGTAAGTGAAGTATTGCAAAATATGAGAACTATGCAGATAAGGTACAAATGCTCTTTTACCTTTGACCCTCCTCCTAAGTTTCATCCACAGAAATGACTGTTGTTCTCAACTTACTATGTCTTTCTGGACTTTTTGCTGTGAATTTATGTGGAGATAGATAGATAGATAGATAGATAGATAGATATAGATATGTGGATATATATATATATATATCTCCATAGGAAATTGATGTTTCGTGTGTGTGTGTGTGTGTGTGTGTATGGGTTTTTACATAAATATCATCATACTGTTACTATTGATATGCTACCGTTTTTCCACCCAAATATACTTTAAAAATATCTATCCATATTGATGTAAATAGATATTTAAAAATACAGAAAAAGTTCAAAGAAAAAATAATTATCCACATTCCCACCCACCTAATATTGTGGCATTTCACTTCCAATTCTTTTCCTATGTATATACTTTTTATTAAAAGGTACACAGGAAACGGTATGAATATGCTATCCTTTAAAAACTCCAGTTAAAATATACTAGACAATTAAAAAATTAAAAAATAAAAATATACTAGACAATTACAAATTAAAAATAAAGCCTCCTTCCCAAACATCCTCCCTTGGCTATAACTATTATTATGATTTGATGTGTATTCAATCCATTTCTTATAATTTCATAACTATGTCTATGCCTACATAGATATTTGTGTGTGTATATATCTATGTATGAATCGATATTAATACCTATAGATATAAATATAGGTATTTGTATGTGTATATATACATATATACATATATATACACACTCATGGAAAATATATAGAGTGAATATATTGAATGGTCTTCTGTATGTTTTTCATTTACATAAATATTATTATGCCAAGATCATTCTGCAACTTGCTTTTCTACTCCAACATTATGAGGTCTATCACCATGCATGTAGATTTAATTTATTCCATGATGTGAATATGGACATATAGGTTGTTTATATTACATTGTTATATTCAAGTTTCTGGTTAATAAACAGTTGGCACATACCCTAACATTTGGGCATTCGATATTTCTCCTTCTCTTCAATTCTTCCTCAACCCACTTTTTTTCCCCACCTACTTTTAACATAAATATTGATAGGCAAACATTTCATTGCATGAGGAGAGTTTGCTGCTTTTAAAGGAATCCTTTAAAAATACAGAAGCAGCCAGCCGTCTGTTGAGGCCACAGGGGATTCAAAACTAAATGAGGAATAGTTCTTCAGATCAATAGAACATTAATCCAGTCACAGTGTTTTAGTACTAGGAAGGACTCTGTGAGTTGTGTGCTGGGTTTTCCAAAAGGAAATACCCCCATGGTGAAGGATAATTGCTGAAATCTCTGCCTAAGCTCACTTTTCTAAGAATTGCCTGACCAGCCTGGAGAGTAGATTCCTGAGTGTCACCATTGTGCTGTGACCCCCTGGCCCTGCCACACCATGGCCAGTGGGCTCTATGGTAGATATAGGACTCAGATTCCCTTTGAGAGAATTCCTGATTTGTTAATTTGACCATTTTAAGTGTTACAGTGTTAAGCATTAGTGTCCAGGACTGACTAGAACAAGGGAGAAAGGGGCATTTGGGATGGCCATATTTTGTGAAATGGATTGGAGTAGAGAAAGCTAATGCATAGAAAAAGAAAGAATGATACGATGAGAAAAGCAGAGTCATAGAAAAATCCTAAAGGGTTTCTGACTCCCAGCTCAAGACCCTTCCTAGAACCCAGTGGGATTCACATTCTTGGAGACATCCTTTTATCATTGCAATAAATACCCCTTTTCTGCTAAAGCTAGTGCTACCTGGTAGCTATCCATTGTAAGAAATAACACACACACACACACACACACACACACACACACCTCCTTGTATGGTAGGGGCTCAAATGAAGCTAGAGATATTTCTGACAGAACATTCTGGAGCAATTCACGTCTGTCTCTACTAATACATACTGGATGGGGTATTTAACAGGGAGTCTATACAGATGCAGGTCGATTCCGAAAGGCCGAGCCCAGGGCCTCCGTTTGGGAGTTTCTTGCAGTCTCCCAGCCCTACTACACAGCTGTCTGTGAGAATCAGATGTGAAAGTAATAAGCAGGAAAAGCAAAATGTTGTATCAGAACTCCTGGGCCCACAGGAGGGTCTTGAGGGTCTGTTCCAGCAGGGTCTGTCCTAGCAGCTTTAAGTAGGGAGGTGGAGGGAAGGGCTGAAACCCTGACTATCCCTTGGTATGCCTACTTCTCTGCCCCTGGTTAATGGGGCAGATGGAGGGGAGAAGAACCACAGGTCAGACACTGCCCATTTCTCCCCCGACCCCCAATCTAGGGCCTGTCAGGTGAAGACTGGCTGTCTCTATGTCATAAACCCTCAGCTGCAGGCAGCGAGGATGGGCATGGGGACTCAGTCCTGGATCCCTCCATTCTTCACTCTCTTGCTCCTATAAAAGGAAAATTATCCTAAACCTGGATTGAGACAAACCCTTTCTGCACGAATCTCCTTCTGGAAAGAAATTAATGTTCCTGATAAAATGCTTAAGCTTCTTCTTATGACATTTGATAGCATTGAGATTTGTGCCGTAAAGCTAGCTTTCTACCCACTCAATTGACTCTCATCTGTCAGTCAAGAGCATAGTGAACTTTTACTGAACATTCTTTTCAATTTAATCATTTCCTATAGAATGTGTCTACCAGGACAGAGGCCAAAAGATTGGTCAATGTGTGTGTGGTGGGGAAGGAGTGGGTGGGGGTATTATTGCTTGGGAAGAGGCCCAAGGGAAATTTCTGGGGTGCTGTAAATGCTCAAAGTTCATCAAGTTGTATACCTAAGACTGTGCAATTTACTCTATATAGGTGATACTGTATTAAAAAGTACATTTTTTGAACATTTTCCTACCAAATATGAATCTTTGGACCATTCTTGCAGCAAGATTGTAATAAAATTTTGACATAGGCTTGCCACAAAACCATCTGAAAATTTTCCTCAACACTCTCCTTTAACCTTCAAGGCCCTTTTCCTCTTCCTCATGAAAGGGAATACTCTGGGTGGGAATCAGTTGTTTTTTTCCTTCCCAGAATCCTTTTCCCCATTTTCTGGTTCCGATATTGATTTTCCTTTGGGGAAACCTCCCTGTGGTCCTGGAGGAACAGTCCATCAAAGAGCTAAGGGGGTGGGCACAAGACCCGACTGGACCAATCAGAGGCTTTAGCCTGGGAATCTGAATCTGGATACCACAGGGTTTAGCTCACTAGCAGGGTGATAGACTGAACTTCAGACCATCAGTTACCTTCTCCTTCCTGGATCTGCACACTCACCCTGGTACCTCCCCCCGATTCTTTCATTCTGTAAGCTTCCATTCTGTTAAAAGCTACTTCCTTCCCCCCAAACTGCTTCTTTGCTAAAGTTAGCCAGCATAGAGTTACCTACCACCAAGGAACTCAAGTGATCACCCAGCCCTCCCCCAAAGGAAATTTGTTCTTGCAGAAGACACACTTCAGTTGTGTGCAGAGCATACACCCTTAGCATGGTGCCCAGAGCACTTTTTTTTTTTTTTTTTCTGGAACAAATGCTTAATTGGAAGGAAAACTGGGACACGGGAGTGAACTAGGGCTCTCCCTGGTAAACTAGGGCATGCAGTAACCTCACCCCTTGACCACTCAAACACCCATCTGAGTTAAGATGTCCTGTGTTGAGTCACATTATGCTGTAGACTCCGCTGGTGGTGGCACCCTTCCTCAATTCCTTTAAGTTCTAGTTTTGCAAACACACTCCTGGTGTCCCAGGAAGATGCTGGTAGGTCACGGGAATAACACAGCAGCAGGTGGCGTTGTTCATGTTGGAAATATGGCCACATCTGATCTTTAAACCTTCAACTTTCCTTTTTTTTAAAAAAATGTTTATTTATTTTGAGAGCTAGAGAGAGAAGGGGAGGGACAGAGAGAGAGGAGAGAGAGAATCCCAAGCAGAGGGAGAGAGAGAATCCCATTTTGGGGCTGTATCTCAGGAACCATAAACTCATGACCTAAGCCAAAATCAAGAGTCTGATGCTCAACTGAGCTACCCAGGCATCTCCAACTTTCTTTCTTGATTAACTAAAACATTCTTTGCAAATGCTTTTGCAAAGGGACCCGTTTAAGCCTCCTTTTTCTCATCTGTGAAATGGTCATGATAATACTGACATTTGTTATAGGGTTAGAGATAACTTTATATGCCCAGTGCAAAGTCTGACATACTGTATATCATTTCTAAGACTTGTCCTTCACATTTTAATGTCTCTACAATTGATCTGCATCCTGTGACCAATGGCAGATGGTTTATTTTCAGTGTTTTTTTCTTATTCATAAATTAATGTTATATCTTAAGATCAATGGTGCCTTAGAGTCAAAACATAGTAGATGCTCAATACATTTAATTACTATAGCGAGTTTTTAACTTAGAAAATTTAATTTAGCATTTTTAACTTCGTGGATATTTTATTATTTTAATGTTTATTTTTGAGAGAGAGGGAGAGAGACAGAGAGTGTGAGTGTGTGTGTGTACAAGTGGGGGAGGAGCAGAGAGAAAGGGAGACAGAAACTGAAACAGGCTCCAGGCTCTGAGCTGTCAGCACAGAGCTCGATGTGGGGCTCGAACTCACAAACTGTGAGATCATGACCTGAACAGAAGTCGGACACTTAACCGACTGAGCCACCCAGGCACCCCTATTTTATTTTAAATGTTTTATTTATTTTAAGAGAGAGAAAGTGAGAGCAGGGGAGGGGCAGAGAGAGAGATTGAGAGACTCCCAAGCAGGCTCTTGCTGTCAGTGCAGAGCCCTACTCAGGGCTTGATCCCACAAACCATTTAATCATTATCTGAGCTGATATCAAGAGTCAGATGCTCAACCAACTGAACCACCCAGGTGCCCCAACTTCGTATATTTTAAATTCTTACTTGAATTGAATCAAAGCCACACATGTGTATATCAATTCTCTAAGGCTTGTTATCAAAATCAGCTGTATGCCTGCCTCCCCCTTCCATCCCAGGCAAGCACTTTCAACTTTCAGCTGATTCTTCTGATGTTTATCTCCAAATGTCTAAACAACATACTTACATCGCTTCCCCACTCCCCCACCCCTGTTTTAGGCATTCCTGACTGGTTTCTTACCAAGGAAGGTAAGAATTGAACTCTAACCATCCCTAATTCCACTATCACAAACACTCCCTGATCCCAGCCCTCCAAATATTCATATTGTGATATCATTTGTGCAGTAATTAGTAAATGCCATGCACTAAGCTCAAGCTTAGCTATACACTCAACTGTTATTTTTCCTTTTCTGGAAAATGTTTATAGTTAACAATCGCCATATGAAAAAAATGTGTCTAGTTTCTATGGATTCATACCTAACTCCACTTCAGATTGTCCATCCTTGCCACACAGACATAAAAGGCAGTCTATCGCTTCAGCTTCTTGAAGACATTTCTCCCATAGCCCCTCGTCAAGCCTATAAACCTTTTTTTAATCTTTTTTTTTTTTTTTTTCTCCCAGCAAACTCTATTCCCAGCGTGGGGCTGAAACTCAGGACCCCTGACATCACGAGTTGCACGTTCTGGCACGCCTGGGTGGCTCAGTAGCTTGAGGGGCAGACTTCGGCTCAGGTCATGATCTCGCTGTTTGTGGGTTGGAGCCCTGTGTTGGGCTCTGTGCTGACAACTGGGAGCCTGTAGCCTGCTTCGGATACTGTGTCTCCCTCTCTCTCTCTGCCCCTCCCCTGCTTGCTCTCTCTCTCTCTAAAATAAACATTAGAAAAATTAAAAAAAAAAAAAAGATTTGCATGTTCTACTGACTGAGCAGGCCACGTGCCCCCACAGGGCTGTAAACTCTTTAAGTTTAGGGCAAGCCCACCATGTTGGGATCATCCCACACGCTTCAGGGTGTGATTTCGCCTCAATATAGTGCCGGACCCCATGCATTTCTTGTTATTTCCACACATGCTAGCCTTCCTTTGAGAGAGCAAATCCTCCAGTGTCTTCTGGAGAAAGCGTACATGAAAGATGAATTTTTTGAAAATTTGTAGGTCTGAAAATGGCTTTATTCTACCCTTATGCTTGATTGATAGTTGGACATATGAGTGTAGGTTAAGAGCATTTTCCCCAGAATTTAGAAGGCATCATCTTCCAACTTCCAATGTTACTGTTAAGATGATGTTTGATGTCATTCTGATTCTCAATCTTTTGTATGAAACTGATTCTTTCCCTCTGGAAGCTTCCAGGATCCTTTATCCACAGTGTTCTGAAATTTCATGAAGATGAATCTTGGCATAGGTCTAATCTTATCCATTGTGTTAGGTAGTCATGGGCCCTATTATTCTGGAAAACACCCATCCTGCAGTTCTCAGAACTATTCTTGATTTTTTAAAGAGTCTTTCCCCTCTACTTTCTCAAACTCTTAATTTAGGCCCCTAGACTTTTTTTTTTTAATTTCTTTTAAGACAATTACACTTCTTTTTTTCCAACAGATACTACTTAAGTGCTCCAATTCTCTAGAATTTAGTTTATAATTGGGAAAAGTAAAAATGTTCATTAAGTCAGAAAGAAGAAGTGTGGAGGAAGAAAAACAAGTGGATGCTTCAAATGGCTTGTAAAAAAACCAAAACCAACCAACCAAACAAAACAACAGACCAGGTCCTAACCAGACTTAATGAGCTCCCTTTGGTGATGTGAAACACCTATAAGCACATCAAGGTAGAAGGAAAGAAACCGAACCTCTGGAAACTTCACTGTGTTACAGGAAAAGTAGTTGCTTACTGCTGAGTTCACTCCCTTCAATTTTATTTTTTTTTAAGCTTATTTCTTTTGAGAGAGAGAGAGAGAGAGACAAAGAGCACATGCGAGCAGGACAAAGAGAGAGGGAGAAGGTGAGAATCCTAAGCAGGCTCCACACCATCAGCACAGAGCCCAACTGGGGTCAGATTCACAAACAGTGAAATCACAACATGAGTTGAAATCAAGAGTCCAATGCTTAACCAACTGAGCCACCTAGGCACCCCTCACTTCTTTAAATTTTATTTTATTCTTATTATTTTTTAATGTTTATTCACTTTTGAGAGACAGACAGACAGACAGACAGTACGTGAGGGGGGGGGGGGGAAGGGCAGAGAGAGAGGAAGACACAGAACCCAAAGCAGGCTCCAGCACAGAGCTCCACACAGAGCTCGAACTCATGGACCATGAGATCATGACCTAAGCCAAAGCTGGATGCTTAACCAACTGAGCCACCCAGGCACCCCTCTTCTTTAAATTTGAATCAACACGTGGCAAATATAATTTAGTAAAAGTGACAACTATATCTAGATGCAAGTTCAATTTCTATTAAAAGCCTATTTGAAAATCTCATCTATGAAATTAAGGTCTTGGAATTCTGATCCCAAATTTTAAATTTTTTTTTTTCAACGTTTATTTATTTTTGGGACAGAGAGAGACAGAGCATGAACGGGGGAGGGGCAGAGAGAGAGAGAGAAACACAGAATCGGAAACAGGCTCCAGGCTCTGAGCCATCAGCCCAGACCCCGACGCGGGGCTCGAACTCACGGACCGCGAGATCGTGACCTGGCTGAAGTAGGACACCTAACCGACTGCGCCACCCAGGCGCCCCTGATCCCAAATTTTAAATGGTCAAGGAAAAGATCATTAAAAAAGTATACACACAGGGGCACCTGGCTGGCTCAGTCAGTACAGCATGTAATTCTGGATCATGGGGTTGTGAGTTTGAGCCCTATGTTGGGTGTAGAGATTACTTAAAAATCTTAAAAAGGAAACAAAAAACTACACACATATAATCTTGGGCTGTCCTTAGCTAATTTCTCCACAAAGCAAAAGTGATGACAATTTTAAATGTTCCATTGTAAAACAGTTGTACAGCTCACTTTGTTCCTCTGACTTCTAGTATTTTCTCACTTTTTCCATCCTTTTTGTTCCACTTCTTGGGAGATGTCCATTATTTTACAATTTTTATTAAGTTACTAATTTCTGTAAGAGTATACTTAATTTACAAGAGCTCTTTGGTTGTGTGAATTCTTATTTTTGTAATGTTTATTCATTTTTGAGAGAGAGACAGAGTACAAGTGGGGGAGTGGCAGAGAGAGGGGGAGAACAGAATCCAAAGCAGATTCCAGGCACTGAGCTGTCAGCAGAGCCCCACATGGGGCTTGAACTTGTGAACCATGAGATCATGACCTGAGCCGAAGTCGGATGCTTAACCGACTGAGCCACCCAGGTGCTCCTATTGTGTGAATTTTTAGAAGTGCACCTGTTCTTTTTGTGGATGCAATTATCTTTTTCTTTTCAAGATTTTAAGTAATCTCTACACCCAACGCAGGCCTCAAACCCACAACCCTGATTAAGAGTCACATGTACTCCACTGACTGAGGCAGCCAGGCGCCCCTGCAATATCTTATCTAAGGAAATGAATAATAGTTTTTTGTTTCTTAAGGTTTCCTTCTTCCTGCATGTTGTTTCCTCCAAGATGGTTTCTTCTGTTGGTTTGTTCTGGTGTCTTTTGTATGAAATGCTTATGGATCCTTACATATGGATCTTTGGCTGGCTGAATAGTTTGGGAATTCCTGTGGATGTGGATGGGGCCTGGTGGCTGTGGCCTCTCCCACGAGGTGCTCCCCTCTAGCCTGCTTCATTAGGAGCAGTACCTAGGAGTAGTTCATCTCAGATTCCGTAGAGATTTCTCCAATGGTCTGCCTTCTGCCAGGAGTGTCAGTCAGGTGGCCAGTGCCTGGGAGCATAGAGGGGGAAAGGTGGCTAGTGAAGCTTCTACCTCCAATATGGAAACTTCCACTTAACCCTCTTTTCTGTAGAGAACCAGACGCTACCACACCTGGCATCCCAGGCCTCTGCAGGGTGACAGACAGGCAGCTGGTTGGCCACACAGGGGAGGTGAGCTGGTCTAGCAGTTTGATACTTTAAGTCTTCCAACTGACCTTCTATTTTAGCCCCATTTTATTTCCCCTTGCCCCTTCCAGAGGTTCCTGGTGCCAATTTCTCAGCCCTTGGGGGCAGCAGGGTTCTACACGCTAATTCAATTACAGTCCCTTTGCTTTCCAGACTCATTGGCTTATGCCATTAAAAAAAATCCCTTTCCTGGGGCGTCTGGGTGGCTCAGTTGGTTGAGCGTCTGACTTTGGCTCAAGTCATGATCTCCCAGTTTGTGGATTCCAGCCCCACATGGGGCTCACTGCTGTCAGCACGGAGCCTGCTTTGAATCCTCAGTCCTCCTCTCTCTGCCCTCTGCCCCTTCCCCGCTTGCACTCTCTCTCAAAATAAATAAAACGTTTTTGAAAAATAAAATTAAAAAAAAAAAAAAGAAGAAGAAAATCTCTTTCCTGTCATTTTAGTGGGGACTCAGGAACAAATGGACCTAAGTGTGTGACTTCAATCTACTAGGCATGAGTTCAGGGTTTTTAAAAATTTTTTTTTAATCTTTATTTATTTTTGAGAGAGAGACAGAGTGTGAGCAGGGGAGGAGCTGAGGGGAGGGAGACACAGAATCAGAAGCAGGCTCCAGGCACTGAGCTGTCAGCACAGAGCCTGAACTCATGAGCCTGAATTCAGAGTGGGGCCTGAACTCATGAACCGTGAGATCATGACCTGAGCCGAAGTTGGACCCTTAACCGATTGAGCCACCCAGGTGCCCCAGTTCAAATTTCTTAAAGTTAAAAACACATTAGTTTGAAACCAAATGATCCTACCAGGGACCAAGATTTTCTTAAGTTTTGGACCACGTAGCATCTTTAACATGCATTATCTCCTCTGAGGCTAATGATCACTCTGAAATGTAAAGATTATTCTTTCTGTTTTATGGATAAGAAAAATCAGGAAAAAAAAAAAAAAACCAGGTTCACATACTTTAAAGCAAAAGGACAACATATGGGCCAAATCTAAAATCCAGACACATTTTTTTAGAAAATTAGAATTTATTAGAAATATTAAAAATTAGGAGACCTTGCATTAACAAATCCAATTTCAGCAGCCATAGAAAAAATGGAAAATGGGGCGACATTGGGCCCACACTTCCCATGGTGACCATCATTTGGAGCTGAATCACAGCTGCTCCTTTGAGATGGGGCCTGAGCCCTCCAGGCAGCCACTGCATTCCTTGTTACTAGGAGACATTTGAATTTGAGACCGGAAAGAAAGAAACCACTTTATTTGAACAGACAAAATGGAACTTAATACATATGCAAAAGTAAATTGATGATACAAGCCACTTCTTTGGATCCTACCCAGTGTCTACCTTTGCTAGGTTAAATAGTTACCTTGAGACTAGAAACATGAGTAACAGGGACAAATCCACGCAGAGATTATGCATGTTTTGTCTCCTTTCCCCCCACACAAGCTGCATGTACCTTTGTAAACATTTGATTTGTAAATCATGTCTAGTACTGCAGACAAATGTGCTGGGATGAAAGGAAAATAAATCACTGAAATAGGAACAAAGGTAATTTACCTGGCTTGGATCCCCAAGTTTGCATTTGATGATAAATTTCCACAGTGCCTCAGGTGAGGGGAAGGGAAGGGATATTCAGATGCACTGGGGTGTGGCTTTTTTTTTTTTTTTTCCTTCTTACATCCATAAAGCCTGCTTAAAAAAAAAAAACAAACAACCTACAGCAAAACTGAAGGGATATTACATTCTAGTCTAATTTTAAATTTCATTCCCAGGATCCTCTAAGTAACAGCAGCTTTCAAATCCTAGCTGCAGCTAGCTACTAATGAGCTGGGTCCACTGTGAGAGCCTGCCTTTTGGAACCTTGGTTTCTCCATCTACGGTTAGAGATATGGGATTACATCACAGACTGTTAATCTCCTGGACATTCAACCGCTTCTTGCACTTCAAGATGCTCTCTGATGACTTCCCAATTGGGCTGGAATGTACTGGGGTTGTCTTTTGTTTTTGTATGCCCAGAATTTGTGAGGGGGAAAAAAAAAGCCCTTAACCAGCTTTAGAAGGCACAAAACCAGGTTTTAAGTGTGGAATAAGTCCTCCTACTGGCCCAGAAGGATCTCAGCATCTTGCAGATCATTTTACTCTCCCCAGTCCTTAATAAGCATATGCTTAGCTATACATCCAGCCTTTTGGAAGAGAAGCTGGCTGAGTTAAGGCTATGGAGGTGGGTGGGTGGAAACGGAGGAGTGACAGTTCAAGCCAATTCAGATGACAAATCATTAACTGGTTGGAAGAATCAGAGCCACAGATCAGGTGCTGTGACTAGGGCTGACTCTCCATTTGCTCACACATTTACTGGGGCCTATTCTGTGCCAACAACCTGTGTTTTTAAGCACTCAAAGTTGGAAAGTTGAGATAGCTTTTACCTTCAGGGCATACTATATAACTCTTAGTCAAGGATTAGTGCCAGAGTCGGCAAACTACTGCCCAGGCAGGCTGTTTTTGTAAATAAAGTTTTCTTGGAACATCAGCCAAGCTCATTCATTTAGGTACTGCTCATGGGTGTTTCTTCACTACAGCAGGGCTGAGTAGTTACAACAGAGATCATATGACCTACAAAGCCTAAAGTATTTACTATCTGGCTGTTTAACAGAGGTAAGAGACAAGTCACAATAAAGTTGCTTTCCACTTAACATTTACCACATGCAATTTAACTCTACACACTGGTTTAAAACACACAAACAAAAAACCTAACGCAAGCCAACTTCTTGGTCTGGTGCAAATGAAAAAAAAGGGTGAATACTCCCAACTTGTAAAGGAAGCTGGTTGTGGTGTATCCATACACATGAGGGATACTGGAATTTACAGGTAGTCTAAAGGATTTTTCCAAGGGTCATCCTGAATCTGCTTGATTTTTTCCCTTAGGGCACACTCTGAACTTTGGAACCCAACAGCTGCAGAGGTTCACAACCCCACAGCACTTAACAGTACTGTGTTGAAAGACTTGTTTCAATGGACAGATAAGAATGGTTTGTATGTCACATTCTGTTTTTTTATTTTTATGTTTCCCTTTTTAAACAAAGGGAGAGAGGCTGCTTTAGCACTTGGGCTTGATCAAAGCAGTGTGTTTTCTTTGCTATTTGATACACCAACTGAAATCATACTGATATTAAATCTTACTCCTTTTAAAGGGAAAGCTCATTAAAGACAGAGAGCCACAGCCTCGCCCTGGGGAAACTACTGGAATTAATGAGTGTTTATAGTTCTTGCCCTCTCACTCTCAAATATCGGAGATAAATCTCAAGGGGCTGCGGCTGAAATAGTACGGCTGCAATTTACAAGAAAATGAGCCCAGTTTCAAGCAGAAAATACCAAAGAGAGGGCCTGGGGAACAGATTCTACATATAAACGTCAGATGCTAAGAAAACACAGAGGAACACTGTACACGGATACTTCAGGTACACTGTGGATGCTGCCACTGAGATGCGGAGTATCTATCTGCTTGGAGGAAAGGCTCCGGTTCCAAATTGCTGACCTTACATGTAAAAGGTTTGAGGCGCACCCTCTCCCACACTAGCTGATGGAGAAGTTAGAGGTAGTAAATGTGTGCATACAAAAATCAAACCTGTTTTATAAGGCCCACTCTAGAAAGCATGCTGAAAAACGGAACTTGTATTCCAGAAAATCAGTTGCATTCAGGAAGGAAATTAAAAGATAAGCCAACAACCAGCGTGCAGGCCTTCGCCCACAGCAGAAGGGGGCCTGATACTGTGCACTCTTAAATCCACAGAACAATGCCATGCATGCATCCAAATGCTCTGAAATAAGGCTTTGCACTAAGTCATGATAAGATACACCCTGGGAAAAGTTAATGTGCAGCTCTACCCTCCCCATCACAACTCAGGAAACAAATTCTGTGGGCCCAAGATTTCATTTCAGTACAGCCTGAAAAAGCTGGTGAGCAAAGCCCAAAGCCCTAACAGTTTTCATTAATGGCAGCAAAAAGCACTTTCTTACATCTCATGACCCAAAAAGAAAAAACAGAAGAAGCAGCTCAAAACGATATGTTGGTTCATTAGGCTGCTTTCTCGATCCCCACTCCCCAAGATGATGCCCTAAGGGACAGCTGTAGTGTCTCTGCTAATAGCAAAGACACGTTCAAGAGTCAAAAAATGAAATACAAAAGTTGATTTAAAATACACTAAAAATACTTGCCCCTTACCCCTGCCAAAAAAACCCCCATAAATGATAAGTCTTCCCCCTCCCCTCCCTGCGCTTAGCCCTTTGGCTGGGGACTGGACGGCAGTGATTTTCCTGGCAAGCTATTCCTCCATCTGGGCCCAGGCTTCCTCCGCCTTCTGGTAGTACTGGTTGGCCAGCCGGCCCTTCATGGCTTCCATCGCTGCCTCGGCTGCCTGTGTGTACAAGTCACCTGAAGGAGAGCAAAGTGGGGCACAAGAGGTGAACCACCTGTTGTTTTTGCCAGCCCTATGACCCAGACCCCTCCCGGGGAACAGTACCCTAAGGTTTCTTTAAGAACCCAAATGACTTCTTCCTGACCTGAGTGGGCAGGTGATTCAAGCCTAGCCAATCAGAACACTCTCCCAATTCCCACCGCCTTAGGGACTTAAACATAGCCAATCAGACATCCAGACTTAGGCACAGCCAATCAGAGTAAACCATCTCAATGAGCTCAGTGATTCGCTTAAGGATGAGGGTGTGATTCCATTTGATCCAATGAGAATCAGGGTGAGGATTTTTACAGGCCTAATTAGGGAATGCATGAAAGTGGAAGAAATAAATAGAAGAAATAAAGATTATTAACAGTTTCATGTCAGTTCTGGAGAGGTTTTTGCTTCCAAGAAACTTTGTGCAAAGTGTACAAAAACACTTGGTTTTCAGAGTTTTTTGGATTTAGAAATTTCAAATAAGGAATTTTAGAGTTGCATTATTATTTGCTTAGTTTTTTTTTTTAAGTTTATTTATTTTGAGAGAGAGAGAGAGAGAGAGAGAGAGACGGACAGAACAGGAAGGGGCAGAGAGAGAGGGAGAGAAAAAACCCCAAGCAGGCTCCATGCTGTCAGAGCAGGGGCCAATGTGGGGCTTGAACCCACAACTGGTGAGATCATGACCTGAGCTGAAATCAAGAGCCAGAGGCCTAACCAGCTGAGCTACCCACGTACCCCTTATTGGCTTCGTTTTTTTTTTCACACACCTTAAAAAAACTTTAAACTGTTAAATATAGGCTCATCCTATGAAATCAGGAGTTCAGTATGCTTATTATGTAACAGAAAAAAAAATATATATAGTGTGCACATCAACTGATGAATGTATAAACAAAATGTGGTGTATCTATACAATGGGATATTATTTGGTAATAAAAAGGAATGACGTACTGATACCTGCTACAATATGGATGAACCTTCAAAACAAGATGCTAAGTGAAAGAAGCTAGACACAAAAGACCACATACTGTATGATTACATTGATGTGAAACATCCAGAACAGGTAAATCCATAAAGACAGAGAATAGGTTAGTAGTAGCCAGGGACAGAGGAAGAGGGAAATAGGGACTGACTGCTAACCAGTACCAGGTTTCTTTTTGGTGTACTGAAGATGTTCTGGAATTAGATAGTGGTGATGGTTGCACAACATGATGAATATACTAAAAACCACTGACCCATGCACTTAAAAATGGTGACTGTTGTGTAATGAAAATGTCAGTTCAATTTCTAAAATTGCAAAAATACCAAACTCCTAATATATAACCATTAAAATAAAAATGTTCATTTGCATCCCAGCTCCATAAAGCCCCCTCCTAAACCAGCACCATATGGGTATCCAGCCTGTCACGCAGGGCTGGTATGTCTCTTTCTCCCCTCCAGTGAGAGAAGAGACTGTCTTAGGGCACCTGGTTGGCTCAGTTGGTTAAGTGTCTGATTCTTGATTCCGGCTCAGGTCATGATCTCGGGATCCATGGGATCGAATCCTGAGTCAGGCTCTGCGCTGACAGCTTGGGATTCTCTCTCTCCTTCTCCCTCTGCCCTTCCCCCCTCCCCCCCTTCCCTCACTCTCTTTCTCTCCAAGTAAATAAAAACTCAAAAAAAAAAAAAAAAAAAGAAGAGATTCAGTCTTGCCTTTGCCATAATTCCCACTGAGACAGGAATTATGTCCCTCCCTGTTCCATACCAGGGGCAGGTCAGCCAGGCCCTACCTGATCTCTGCGGGTCCTTCTCCAGCCCACAGCCGCCGGTAAACAGCATCTCGGCCTCCCTGGCCAGCAGCGTGTATCGAGGCTCATCTTGCATCCCATCATACTCCCCGCCCTCATCACAGTCTGTCATCTCCAGGGCAGTGTTGTACCAGCGCAGAGCCTCTGACCAGTCTCGGGACCTTCCAGGAGATACAAAGGAAAAGTTGGAGGTTACCATGGCAATGGGCAGAGGGAGGAAACCCATCAGCAGGAGAGGCAAGTCAGGGATCCCAGTGGGGCCACCACCTATGACTCATGACCCGTGGTACCCAGTGCTACCACATCTAAGGGGTGTCATTCACATTGTAGGTTTAGATATTAAGACAGTAGTCAAGTAGCTTTCCCTAGCAAAATTGGTATATTACCCAGGATACCTGGGTGGCTCAGTTGGTTAAGCATCTGACTCTTGATATGGCTCAGGTCATGATCAAGCCCCGAGTTGGGCTCTTTGCTGACAGCAAGGAGCCTGCTTGGGATTCTCTCTCTCTCTCTCTCTCTCTCTCTCTCTCTCTGTCTCTGTCTCTCTCTCTCTCTCAGCCCCTCCCCCACTCACCTCCATGGTATATTCTCTCTCAAAATAAATAAATAAACATTTTAAAAAATTGGTATATGTATTACACAATTTCCAACAGATGACGTAGCGTATCTTGAGGAAGGGGGCATTTTCCTAGTTTGTACAGAATCACACTATGGGCTAGCATTAGCAGCAGCTGGTACCCAGCCAATCTGCTCTATGACTTGAGTAGGAGAGGCGGTGGGTGGAGGACCCTTTCTCAAGGCCTCCAGAACCATCCAAGCTAACAGCAGTCACTCAGCCGCATCTTATCCTCTGTCTGTGCTGGCCAGCTCTGGCGCTCCTCCAGCACAACTCAGGGCTCTCCCCAGAATAGCCGGCTTTTCTCTGGCTCTGCCCCTCCACCCTCAACTCTTTCTCCCTACTACGAAAGGCCAAGCCACCAAGGGCATACATGGGTTCCAACCAAATCTGAACAACATAAAATACAAAGCAAACAGGGCAGCGGGCTCTTTCTTGGGGTGTACTAACTGCACAATAGGAAGCATGTGAGTAACTATTTATAGCATATCAGGAAAGAGCAAAGAGAGACGCAGATAAGAAAGTCTTTGGGTCTCGTGAAATATGCCAGGAATAACAGCTCCAATGACTGGCTGGCCTCTCCTCTGAGGCCCTACCCGACCTGGCTCCACCCCTATCTTAGAGCCCATTAACCTCCCCCATGCCAGACGGGCTGAGCCACTTTCTCTTCCCAGAACGTGCCAGACTCTGTCTGCTGTTTGGCCTCTGCCCCCGCTGCTCCCTCCGCTTGAGCGCTCTTTCTTCAAGTCTTTCCATGCCTGGCTCCTCATCCACCCAACCTCAGCTCATACGTCACCTCTTGGGAGACACCATCCCAAACACTCTATTTCCTACGATGACCTCGATCATATAATCCCGTAATTCTCTTGTTGACTTATTCAGTTGCTTATTATGGCTTCCCTTGGCTAAAACACAAGCTCCAAGAAGGCAGGGACTTGGTTGTGTCCGCTGCGGCATTCCCAGGTCTCGGCAAATAGCTCAGCCTTCCTGAATGTCTGTTGAATGAATAAACGTAAACAAGTGGCTGGCTGGGATGGCGTTCAGGAGATAACACTGATTCCATTTTATTTCATAAAAAGGGGAAATCATTTGAAAATTCTTGGTGACCTGACAAACTAGGGTTTGAACAGTGGACTGAGGCCACTAAACTACATCATCTCACCCTTCTCAGCTTTGACCCTCCCTGGTCCAGAAGGGCAAAGCAGAACTGCCCCAAAAGCATTAAACAGGAAAGAGGAGGACAGGCCTAATCTCTCCCTGCCCGCCTCCCACCACACCCTACACCCCGAGATTAGGGTGCCCACCTTGCCTTGGAATCGCCAATGATTTTCCTTCCCATATTAAATGGCAACTTCTGGGGCGCCTGGGCGGCTCAGTCGGTTAAGTGTCTGGCTCTTGATTTCAGGTCAGGTCATAATCTCACGGTTCGTGAGTTTGAGTCCTGTGTTGGGCTCTGTACTGATAGCATGGAGCCTGCATGGGATTCTCTCTCTCTCTCCCTCTCTCCACCCCTCCTCCACTCACACTCTCTTGTGCGAGCTCTTTCTCCCTCTCAAAATAAACATTAAAAAAAATAAATGGTAACTTCTGAGAAAGTTGAAACCCCTTACATGTAAATGTGGGCCTATATGGGGCCCTGCCTTACCCAGAGCTGGCCCTTAATTAATAGTCTCTGAATGGAAGAGGCTGGAACTGCTTGGAATGAGGAAGAAGAATAAGAAAATGACTATGGCAGAAGCTATAAAAGCAAATGTTGACAGATTTAACTACATAAATATTAAAAACCAGTTGCCCCCTGGGGCGCCTGGGTGGCGCAGTCGGTTAAGCGTCCGACTTCAGCCAGGTC